>NC_030386.2:21774605-22385994 GCF_001625215.2 Daucus carota subsp. sativus | reverse complement strand
AATAAAATTGATAGCATCTGTCTCCTTGAGGATACGACCCGCATTTGCCAGTCTGCACTACAACAGACACCGTGCGCTTGCGGTTAGTTATAAAATAACACATCAAAGAGAAAAAAAGAGGGTGATCAAAGTAGATTATGAGTTGCTAAATAGGTCTCTGTACAAAGACAGTTTGTAAAAAAACACGAATCAAACTTTATCAGTGAAAATACAGAGTAAAAATTAATTAGAAATTAGTTAATTGATTAATTAAATAATAAATGATTTAATCAATTTAGCAAGTTACGACAGTAATCACCGACATCTAAAACAATGACCATAAACATCAGATTAAAATATTATTGAAGTTAAGCCAAAAAAGTAAACCTCCTGGTTCCATATAATAATACCCCACAACTCTTCTTCTATACTGTAGTGGCTGTATATCGTATATGTAGAAGAATAACCTAGCTTGGAACCCTATCCAATTACTTTTATCATTTCTATAATCAAATTTTTTTTAATTCTAGTCATAACAATTTTATACTCATTAATTTTTAAAAAAATTCTTCCTATATTTAATATCTTTATTTATTATTTATTATCCGTTTGCATTCTCTCCAGACATAACATATTAATGTGTATTAGGTTAAAGTTTTGACGGATGTTGACCCTGACTACCTATATACTTATATATGCATCATTAATGTCTTAAATATCAGTATCTAGAAAACTAGCTCCCAAATATCATTTAGTAGCGTTATATCATGTAGCGTTTCGGTTATTTTATCAAAACACTGCATCGTAAAGTGTTCTGTTACTACATAGTGTAGCGTCTAATTAGGTTAACCCTAATTAGACACTGATGTAACGTCTAATTAGACGCTACACGATCTAGTGTTTTCAACCTAAAATTGGAAGCACTATATTATTAGAGTCTCTGACTATATTTACTTCAAAAATATGAGAGATTTGGGGCCAATTTTCAGTTTTGACAGAGAGTCTTTAAAAGTTAAAACTAACACATCAAAGCAGCCCACTGTTTATATTATTATTCGACAAATCTTTTTATAAGTAGTTATAGTTCTGCTTTCCAAACCTGATTTTTAATTCCAAGCTTCTGATCACTTGGTCAACTATATATTTATATAATTCAATATATTACCATGTATTGTGCTGATATTTTTATATAGGTACATGTACATGAATCGACTACACTCTTGGTCCCTTTTTTATTTTCCAATTTGCATGTCACATTATTTGGTATCTTTCCGGATAGCTACATATTAGAATTATTAGATTACATTAATATTGTTCATATTTATAATCTTTTATGTAATATATTATGGGGACATGGTCGTTTTGCACTCCACGACCAGTGGCGGCCGATCCGGGATCTAAAAGGAGATCGCCTTGATCAGGAGCAACAAAGGAGCATAGGCATAGAACAGTAGCACAATTTGTTTTAATTCAACAATTGGAAGCAGACTCGCAGTAGGTATAAGTGTATCACTGTGAATTTTTTGTTTAATGAGTGGGCTAGGGCGCTAGGCTACTAATATAAAAAAATGGGCTGAAATTGTTGGGTGAGCTCACTTTCAAAACCTAAAAATTTTATACTAAAATATGAAGTTGCTATGGGTTAGGGGTGGGCTTAAGCCCCTGAGCCCCGTGGTGTATCCTCCACTGTCTACAACATGAACGTTTTCGGATAGTAGCAACTCAGGAAGCAATGTTAACACTTCACTCTGTGATCAAGATTTATATATGAATTTCCTTCCTTGGTTACTCGTGTGATGAACTGATAATATTAGTATGTTCTGGAAAGTTGTGATGTTTTTCTTTCTTCTTCTGAAAAGCAGCATGCATTAAAAAACGAAGCTTCAGAGTACAGACATGATACCTCCATCTTTGACTGAAGCTTGATAGTAATAAAAAACAGGCCAACTACTCTCTGCAACTAGGAATGAGCAAAAATCAAACCGAAAACTGGAATCGAACAAAAACCGAAAAACCGTACAAAACAGCACCGAATAAAAATCGTACCATTACTTTGGTTGGTTGTGATTTTCAAAAATTTAAAAACCGAATACAAATCGAACCGACCCGCAATAATATTTATATTTATTTAATTATTTATTTTATATGTTTAAATATAATAAATAAATTATATGTATTATATACTCCCAGTCCCTGTGACTTCATTTGGTATAAATTTAAATATGTGATTTTATACACAACCTGCCCCCAGTCCCCTGTGACTTCATTTGGTATAACTCTGTGCCTCTGTCACTATTCTTAGGCAAAGGCGGCAAAATGATTATAATGATCTGGTGTGCATTTTAAATTGTCATTCATGCATGTAAATATGTAATAGAAAGCTAGAAATATTTACTTGTTCTAGTTATCTAGAAATAATTGTTTTCTTGTATATTGTTGTTTTCCCTCAAATAATCTAATATATCGATTATTAATTTATGGCCCTGTTTGGAGATTAGCTGTTAGCGGATTGAATTATATGTTTTGACTAGCGGATTGAAATAGATGTTTTGACTAGCGGATTGAATTAGCTGTTTCTCTGTTTGGTTAATAGCTGATTAATTAGCTTTTTCTGACACAAATCAAAACCTCTAACCCAAAAAGCTCCTCAAAATAGCTTTTTGGGTCCAAACCTCTATTTCAATCCGCTAACTACCAAACAGGCAAACACTTATATCAGCGGATTCCAGTGGTCAAACCTCTAAACCACCCCAAATCTCTAATTTTGCCCCAAACCTTTAAGGCTATATATCTTATTTCTTAATGCCAAAGATGAGAAGGAACTTGCTATGTGTGTCAAAGATTTGGATGCTCCCAGCTTTTATCCTTCAATGATATCTTATTTGCTATATGATTTCTCCTTTCATGTCTTGAAATCATGATTTTTAATATTTCAGACTTTTCATGGTTTGAAAACCGAACTGCACCATATGAAATCGGAACCGTTCATTTATAAACTGAACCGCACCAATAATGTTTGGTTTGGTTTCGGTTTTTAATTTTAAAAACCGCATATATATGGTTTCAGTTGCGGTTTAGATGCAAACCGTACTATGCACATCCTATCTGCAACCTTTTCAATAGATCCGTACTATTTATCAGTTGTTGATCCATTGCCAGTTCCCTCTTGTGCAATTTCATCCTTTTCAGCCTTTTTGGCCGACTATTTTTTTACATTCATTGCTCTATCACAAGCATAAAAATATTAGCGGAAGTTATACTTCCTCGGTGCCAGCCATTTGTTCACCAATAATATGAGCACATAAGTTAAGAAATATTTATAAAATAAAAAATTGAAAGAAAAATGGGTGAAGTGATATGACACTTCGATTTTTAATATATAAAAGGGAAATAGTAAAGTAAAGATATACTCCCTCTGTCTCGTTAAACTTTTCCTGTTTCAAATGTTGGGACTGTTCATAACATGAGACAAATTATTAATTTACGTCTAATCTATAAGACTAAATATACTCCCTCCGTTTCAAAATGTATGACGCTTTGACTTTTTGCACGTAGTTTAAAGTCCTTTGACCATGTACTTATATTTATTATTTTTAAAATTTTATTTTTTTAAATAAAAGTATATAGTCAAAATTTTAAAATATAAATTTTTTTAAAAAGAAATGATGATTCTAGATGCTTGGTCAAAACACTTTGAAATGTGTGTAAAAAGTCAAAGCGTCATATATTTTGAAACGGAGGGAGTAGTCATTAGTGATCTTGTTGGATTCGTATTTACGAGTACTTTAATACAGTGAAATTTTTATATTTAATACTAATACGAAATTAAAGATATTAACGATTAAAAATGTGCGTTGGCAAACGTGTCCGGTCAAAACAGGAAAAGTATTTAGAGACGGAGGGAGTAGTAAAAAGGAAAGAAAACAAATGGTGGGACCACCTATTATTAGAATTTTAAACTTTGAAATCGGGTCTTTAGTTGGGAATAAGCAGAAATATAGCCGGAAAAGGCTGAAATATTCTTTGAAAAATTAACAATGTTAATCCAAATTTACGAAGAAAAATTCAGAACTTCAATATTATAAACGATATACTGATTGAAAATTAGCGTTTCAAGAACATACAAAATGCGAATATACAAAATATAATGTACTCTCGTTATAAAAAAACTGCACAGTAACGGATTTAACTCGAGGCAAACAATATGGACCACCTCCACCTCTTAATTTTGTTGACAGAACCCCTGACAAACTTGAGTCCTATAAAAATCCTTTCCAAAGTAGTTCTAACTCCTACGCCACAAAATATAGAAAATCTAGAAAACAAAATCTAGCGCGCACAATAGAAAACATCGATCCTAAAATCTCTAAACTGCGCCTCGTTTTGCTACGACACTTAAAACTCCACTTGCTTTCTCTCTCCAAACTCCTGGTTCTCAGACTTGCACGCTTTGTGTTCTGTAATGAAACAATTCCAACTACTACTCCTGTTCTCTTTCTTTGTTTCTTTCTGACTTTCCCAATTCGTCTCTTATATTTCTAATAATATGGGCTCGACCCATTTGTTAAAAACCGGGTTATCTCCTCTTTGTGCCTCTCAATCGACCAAAACTAGCCTTTTCTGCTCTAAATTTACAAGTTTCAGAGGTTTTAAAAGCAGCCCATGTTTTAAATATGTTGTTCATAGAAGATTTAGTGTTTGTTCTAAGCTTCAAGAAGGGGACAGGCAAAGCAATGGTATGTTTGTGCTGTGTGTGTATTGTTTGTATTCTATTTCTTTTAGTTTGTGGAAGTGTTTCATTAATTGATTTGGTATGGAAATGTTTTTATTTTTGAGTGTGTTTATGAGTGAATTTGTGCTGATTTGAAGTAGTTTTGTGTATGAGATAGTGGTTTAGATTATATTATTAATATTGGATATTAAGAAAATAAAGATTAATGGTTAAAGGGCGAAGTAGGGTGAAGAAAGTTTATTGATTATTGATTTGGAGGGTTTGAATTTTGGAAGAGCTGAGGATCGACGGGGAGGTGGTGATGTGATGGATGTTTTAATCTGTAATGTAAAGGAAGCATTAGGTGAATTGTGAGAGTAAATAACATTTGATGGTTCTGACTTCTGAGAGTGGAAGACTGATAATTGTGGCGAAATATGAGAAGTTGAGAATTGAGTGAACTAGGTGATGAAGGATTGCTTGATAAATCAAAGGAGAATACTGGCAAGTGATGGAAGGCAATGATACAACAAGATTTTTTTTGACTGTTTGGTCATTGTCAGTGGAGACAAAGGAGTGTTTATTGTGCATTTAGATAGTTGGGCAAGGAAAGGAGGTGTCCACAATCGACTTTGGCGGCTGTCTATATCAATCTCAGTAGCAAGTGATGGACACATAACACTAGTCGTAGTCACTGAAAGTTATCAAAGCATTGGTCATATCTAATTTTTGGTGACAATTTTAAAATTTTCTTGTTGAAAAACATTAGACAAATTTGAATTGCACGAGGGGGGGGTTGGGGGGGGGGGGGGGATACAGCTGTAGAATGAGGGTATAAGTTTGACATGTAGGTTTGGGGTATAAGATGGATCATAACCTTGTCTGATATTAAGTAAAGTGAAGTTCCCACCTTTTTACCTTGACATGGGATTTGTTTTGTACAAGACTATTATGACAAACCAGATTACTACTACTACTCAGTACATGAACTATGTGGATATCTGATCGCTTATCATCTACAGCTGGATATAGTAGTTTAATCCTTTGCAGAAACTAATTGTCAAGAAACATAACAATGGAATTCAGTCTGGTCAGTTACATTAACTCATTGCAATTTGAAGTCTAACAGGCTTGTAATGTTACAACATCACGTAGTTTAGATATTGTGGATATTAAGTCCCCAGTTATACCCCTGTTTCCCATTTAAGTGGTACAATCTTTGTCATGTTTTTTGTGGATACACCGAAATTGTTTCTTCATGTCATTAGTATTTTCCAGGTGAAGAACCTACAGAGTCTTTGTTCATGAAAGAATTAAAAAGACGTGGTATGACCCCCACTTCCCTGCTCGAAGAAAGCAACAGGAGCTATGTTGATGATGAGATTAGATTTAAGGATGAAGATGGTGGATTTTCAAACAGAAATGCAGTGTCGACTGATATGGAGAAGAGTTTGCTAAATCAAAGGGAACGTTCCATTGCCTTGAATAGTGAAGGTCTTGAGGTTAGCTGATTTGAGTTCTTTTACTATTTACTTGTTTAGTTTTTCCTCTTCTATTCAATTAGATTCTTGTCTAAGAATTCCAATTTGTCGCAGGTTATTCTATACATATTTTTTGCTGCACCATATATTCTTGTTTTATATCTCTTTTCACTCATTAGTATTCCCAAAATAATTCACCTTTGCCCACTGTGTAGCAAGAGTTACAAAACTTGCAAGCGAATAGGGAGATTGAACCATATATATAGCATATATTTAAATCTGCAACAGATATACTAGATGAATAATGCGAATCTTCACAACTTTTATGTCTTTTTATTACTTTATTCTGATGTGACATAACATGTTAATTATACATAGATGCCCCGTATGACTTCACGCTTTCCTAGATGAGGCTAGTATTCCCCTAGTACTATTATCTGTGATAATATTGTAGGCATTACCTACTGTGCAGTTAGAAGTGCTTCTAAAGAAGGCATATAAACTAATTTTTTAGATGAATGTTTAATACTTTGTGAATTCTGTTTTGTATTTCTTGCAGCTATTTTTTCAGATGTAATCACAAAAAAAAATAACTGTAGAAACTTGTTCTTATGCTGAAATTTAAAGTGTAACATAAAACGTAAGATGGAATGAGCTTGTAAATTCTAATAAATGGAAAAAGAGTGAAATAAACAAATGTGAGTTTTATCTGAAAATTGAAATTTAACCAAGTCAGAGGATGCAGTAATCTAGATGGCCTGATTAATTTTCATATGACAGCTTTTCCCTTCTTTCAGAAAATGGTAACCATTTACTTTAAAAGAAAAAGTTTAATCTTATAGGAAAGAAGGATGACTTTATGATTGAATCCTTTTGTACTATCTTGAATCTTGATGATGAAACACTGATATGAAACTAAGATTGTCAATGTTTAGAATTTTTTTTTTCTTTTGAATAATGTTTAGAATTTTTAGATATATAATATATTGAAATGGTTAAATTTTGGTGTTGATTTATCGGTGTAAGGTCCTTCTGCCACCTAGTAAAAGTAATACGGCGTGCCTGCAAAAATCATACATCATATAACATATAACTATAGGACAAGAAATACAAATGATACTGTTCAAATTAGGATGATATGTCAAGGGGATTTTGAAATCGAATGATAAATTTGTGTAAATAATGGAAAACTGAATATTTGCTAAGAAATTAGCAAAAATGGGCTGTGGCTGTACTGTAGTTATTCTTTTATATAGCATTTGATACTTGTGATTTACCTCTGTCATGACAAACTATAAATTACATGGAGAATAGTATATATTCATGACATGGTTCACCGAGTTAAGTTCCATATTTTTGGAAAATATAGAAGTCTTCCGCTAACTATATTATGCATGATAGCTGACTTGTCTTGATTGTAAAGGCAAGACGAGTCAAAGGCTGATTTAAAATATGTGCATTGTCAACTGAGATCATGTTACAGTATTGCATATGATTCTGACCATTTTTTAGTTCATAAAGTCTGCAGTTTTCATCTTCTGTATATCTTAATATGTAAATAAATGAACAGTTAACCTACTGTATTCTAGTTTATCTTTTATCCTCTTCCCTTCATGTTTTTAGTATGTCATTGGTGCCAGAAAATTAGCCTAATGTCCTTTGATTTCAGGGATTATTTCCACGTGCGAAACTCTTGCTATCCCTTGGAGGAACATTTTTCTTGGCTTTTTGGCCATTGATCATCTTAACTGTTGCATCCTTCACTGCTGTATATCTTGTAAGTTCTCCTGGTCTTCAATACTTTGGCCAGAGATCCTCTGATATTGCAAGTGTGTTGCTTATTCGAAATATAAAAGAAAAAGTAATAATATGAAATCTCTACTGGTGACATTTTGTATGACATGTTTGAAGTGTGTCTTGTTCACGGGTCCCTTCTGCTATAAGCAGCATCATGCGAATGTGCTCAATATCGTGATATTATAAAACCACAGAGCAAACATGGCAAATACTATACAATTACTTTTTACTTGACTGATAGTGCAAGTGTGTTGCTTATTCGAAATATAAAAGAAAACATCACAAACATCTTATTCATCATCTTCATTTTTCTCTTCAGTATTTTGGATCTAGCTTTGTCCATGATGGCAAGGATCATGCGGCACTACCTCAATACATAGATCCGTATGCTCTTTTGGAGGAAGACAGGATATCTCAAACAGCACCGCGTCTAAAGTGAAGGACGTGCACACCAACTTCTCCGTACTTAAGTTATATAGGTTGCCGTTGCTCGTTTGCCTTCACCTGGATTCTTTCCCCGTAAAAATGTTAGTGACAGGTTCAATGTCTATAGCACTTTTCCCCCAGTTATGCCAGTCCTATTGGAGTGTGCTATATATAATCCTTTACAACGTGTAATGTGTACTTGTTTAATAGTAGCAAAATTATGAAATTAATATAATTTAACCAATGTTTCATTATATTTAGTTTCTTTTGGAACTTTTGTGGTTATCAGAATGTTGCTTATCTTGGTAAAAAAATAGCTAAGTATTTAATCCGGAATTAATTTTACTTGATACTATCTTTTACTGAAATTCATAGAACATTTTCTAAAAAGTTAAATAAACATATATTAAATCTTGGTACAAGTATCTTGTAGGATTCAACAAAACATGAATAGTTAAAAAGTTAAATTAAATAAAATATTTTTCGGAAAAACTTTTTCGCACTAACGAGCTTTGACATCTATACTATAATATAATAAGTCAACATGAGTATAATTTGTAGTTCAAGATTTTAGTTATACTAACCTTTAACCCGTGCGAAGCACGGGTGGGTATATAGTTCGTAATTTAACATTATTTTATTGGTATTTTAGTATTAATGGATTGAATTTTAATTAAATTATATTATTCATCTGACTAGATTACCGAATCTTTCAAAGGTATTACACGATCGGCTATGTTTGGAAAAGATTAGAATTTTCTGATTTTTTTTATTTTTAAATTTATGTGTACTAAATTCGGATTAAATGTATTAAAATCCTAATATATATATATATATATATATATATATATATATATATATATATTAGGGGTTGTCCAATTTTAAGTAATCGGGAGAAAATATAGTCAGTTGAATAATATAATTTAATTAAAATTCAATCCATTAATATTAAGATACTAATAAAATGATGTTAAAATTCAAATTATAAATAAGAAATTACGAACTATATACCCGCCCGTGTTTCGCACGGGTTAAAAGGCTAGTCCAATCTTAACCATAGAAATGAGCCTATCTCAAGTTTTCATTTTAAAGTACTGTTTCTGTTTTTTTTTTTTTTCGGTTTTTATTTTATTTTAATCTATCTACTATATCTATTATACGAGAACAGGTTAGTTTACTGAGCAAATTAATTCCCGCTTCGGTCGTTCCAACCCTCCTTCCAAACCTGCTCATTAAACCCCATGTATTACCCATCTACATACAAACAGACATCTCCCTTCAGTTGAAATCCACGGTCATCATTTCCGGCAAGTGATGGCCCGAACGAAGCACCCTGCCAAACGTACCTCCGGTCACCGCTCCCGAGGTCTCTCTCCCTCACACGCACTTATTTTATTAATTTAATTTGTACTGTTTTTCAATTGCTCTTTACAAGCCCTAAATTATCTTCCTCCTTTTTTGTTACAGGTCCCCCTCTCTCGGTCTCTCTCTCTCTCTCTCTCTCTCCCTCTCTCGGAAATTCGAGTTATATAAAATTTTGAATGCTGACGAGTTTTTTATACGGGGAACTCCGAGACGAAGAAGTACTGCTACCCCGAGTGAGTTTATCTTTATAATCTTCGTATTGTTCGAGTCAGGGATTCAGTTATTGTTAGTCAAATGAAACTGTTTTCGTTGATATAGGAGAGGCAGATGCACAGGAACAACAACAGCGAAAGCCCCATAGATTTAGGCCTGGTACTGTGGCTCTTCGTGAGATACGTAAGTTTCAGAAGACTTGGAACCTTCTAATTCCTGCTGCTCCGTTTATCCGCACTGTAAGTTATCTCTTGTTTAAATTTCTGTTTAATTTTGTATTTGGTTTGATTCGGATATAATTGCCCTTAGTAATGGATGGAAATTTGAATTATATCGATTGTGGAAGTGTGAACTGATAGTAATTAAAGTTTAAATGCTGTGAACCAGAATGGCATGGGATATTGTGGTATGATTTAATTGAAGTTGTACCTTATCGGGTTCTTATTTGTTTTGTACACTCAAGATCTCTAGCTACTTTATATAGTCAGATGCCCTGATTTATTTTCATTACTAACAATGTTAATGTAGGTATTATTTTTTAAAAATTTACCCCCCAAATCTGGTTCTCTTTTCTTGTATGATAGAAGTTATTTGGCAGAGTGTGTTATTATGTGAATATCAAACAACCTGAGCAACAGAATACTGATTTAAAATGAACTACGGATTATAAATCTATTTGAATTTGTCTGTAGTATCATGAGTGACTAGAATATATTGTGCAGAATTTTAGCCATTTTAGTAACCCCATTTTGTAGTCAGACGTGCCTGTCCAGAGACATCCCCAAACTTGGGTATTTAGAAGTTTCGAATAATTTACAAATTGGAAAGTCTTTTTTGCCTATACCCTTTAAATCTATTTATTTTTTTGATATCCAATGCAGCTGTATACTTTTTACAGGTTAGTAAAGCACATAGTTGGACATGTATGGATTTATACATTTTTGCAACTCCATATCGTGTGACATGGGACTACTACTTTATAGCTCGCGAACATACGCTTGAGTTTTCAGAGTGGGAAGGGAAAGCTGAGTATGAATATGTGAGTACAAATGTACAATAGCTTTACATCTTTAGGCTTACATGAGATGTTCAATCAGTTAAGAGCCTCACTTCTTTCTTCATTTTTCCTGTGAACAGGTTAAAAGAAAGGGAGTATCAATTTTCCTCATGCAAGCAGGGATGCTCGGAACACTTCAGGCGCTGTGGGAAGTGTACCCCCTTTTCACAAATACTCAATGGGATGAGAATTCTAATATTGCATTTCTTGAGAAGCATATGGAGGCTTCCTTTAAAGACCGTCCTCAACCGTGGTATACAAATATTAGTGTTGACGATGTACACTCTGGAGACTTCCTGGCCATATCAAAAATCCGAGGCAGGTGGGGCGCATTTGAGACTCTATAGAAGTGGGTATCAGGAGCTTATGCGGGTCACACTGCAGTCTGTTTAAAGGATCCTGAAGGCAAGCTATGGGTTGGGGAATCAGGACATGAAGATGAGAATGTATGTTTTAATAATTTTTCTGAACAATTTCACTTAAATGGTATTGTTAATATATAGTATCTGTCTTCATATGTGTGCTGCAGGATATGGAAATTGACACACTCCTAACCTATGTTGATGAAAATTATTTCACTTGCTGATATAAAATGTCTTATTTTTTGTTGAAGGTCTAATTTATTTATTTGTTTTTAAAAAAAATGACATGTGCCAGCTATTACACAATACAAATTTCTACTTCACTTTTAGATTTCCTTGGGAACATGACAGAATAGTGTGCATGACATTTTTTTAAAAAAAAATTGATCATGTCTTCATCGTTGAGTATAATTAGTGTTAATGCAAGCTTTTTATATTTTCTAGGGGGAGGATATTATCGTGATATTACCATGGGATGAATGGTGGGAATTTGAGCTGACTAAAGATGATTCCAATCCGCACATAGCATTACTTCCTTTGCATCCTGGTCTTCGTGCCAGGTTCAATGAGACTGCTGCATGGGAGTATGCTAGAAGCCTGACTGGTCAGCCATATGGTTATCATAATCTAATATTTAGCTGGATTGACACAATTGATCAAAACTATCCTCCTCCCTTGGACGCTCATTTGGTATTGCATCCTAAACATTATACCTTTACTAAAAAATTGCAAGCTGTGCATCCAATACTTTCTGGTGATTAATTCTTTACATTAGAAACAAGATTTTACAAGTTATAGAGCTTGTGGTGCTTAATAGAGTA
Source organism: Daucus carota subsp. sativus (assembly GCF_001625215.2). Lineage (NCBI taxonomy): Eukaryota > Viridiplantae > Streptophyta > Magnoliopsida > Apiales > Apiaceae > Daucus > Daucus carota. The sequence continues at coordinate 22,373,782 of NC_030386.2, read as the reverse complement.
TAAAAAAATAAATAAATACTTATCCATATTGATTTAAGGAGAATGTTAGTATATTTTAAGTGATGTTGTAGATGTCAACATACTTACTAATAATAGGATAGATGTTTGTTACATGTCTTTTTGGTGGTTATTAATCATTATCTGCGTTTTGATACAGATTGCTTCTGTTATGACTGTGTGGAATCAGTTACAGCCCGAATATGCTGCTAACATGTGGAATGAAGCATTAAACAAGAGACTTGGTACAAAGGTAGTTAAAACCTTTGTTTGGCTCGCTTTTTATGCAATTGGGCTCTCTCTATCGATGAAAGTAGTTGATATCGTTAACTCTCTCACGAACTAATGATTGCTGCACTTTCATTTCATAAAATGTGTGATTTATATCACAGCTGTCAAAGAAGTTGACCTCAGATTTATCCCTCGACCTACTTGTAGCACACACGGAGCTTCTTTTTCTCAAAGCATAGTAATATTTTTTGGTGGTAGTTGTATTGTTGCCCACTACTACAAAATATTATATATGGATTCCTTGTAAAGTGGTTGGATTTCTGGAAGAACTGCATTCCTTGCTGCCGGCAGACCTTCCAAATTGGCTGTGAGAAGGAAGCCAAGAAAGCTTAGCGGAAAACCTTTGGGCAAGCCAAAGAAGGTAATTTCCTTAAAAAAATATATGGTTAATTTCAGGTTTGATAAATTGCATCTTACTTGCTTTCTTATCAGTCTTAATTATCTTCAAGATGTTGGATTTCAGTAAATGTTTTATGTTATACTAAATATCAAAACTCTATTGATATTATATTGTTGTCTTGCATGCCTACCTTTTAATTACTCCCTCTGTCCCATTTAATTGTATACGTTTCTTTTCAACTGCTCGACACGCATTTCAATGCTCTTATAAAACATAGTTCCGTAACTTATTTTTGAGATTTTCTTTTTCTGAATAAAAATATAACATTCAAACTTTAATTCAGAAAAAGAAATTTTTAAAAATAAATTACACAACTACATTTTACAGGAGCATTAAAGTCCGTGCCGCGTCCCCGTCCCCCAATGTATACTACTCAGGGGGACGGAGGGAGTATATTTTTACTGTAAGTTTTATGCATACAACTTCGGTGTCCAGTTTCCTACAAAACTTCCATCTCTCTTTTAGGGTTAGATTTCAAAACTGCGATTGTAAATTTTTGGATTCCTTTTTGAGGGCAGGAAATTTGAGTTTAAAATGTTAGCTCGTGATTACTTATGCACTACAGTGTTATTACTTTTTTGGCGCAAATGTTGCATCCACGACAAGTGTGCGGTAATTGCACGCAAACCAATTCAAATCTTAATCTAACCACTGAACACTATGGTTCCATTTTGTTTATATACAGTCAAAGCTACTTCATACCAACATTTAAAAACTTATACAAGATCTTGTTTTTCTCCCTGCCCTTTTATTTATCTTAAATTGACATTTGACATGGTTTTTTCCTCTTATTTTCCTGTTTTAGTTTAATGCACTTAAAACTTCCAAATATATATTTCACTTTGCACTTAGGTTTTTTGTGTGTGCTTCGTCATCAATTTCATTACTCGATTCTTTATTTTATCGGGTTTTATATCATAGTGCCCACCGTTCTTGCCAAAAACTATCAAATGACTACCCAATCTCCATGGAGACTCATTTTAGCCACTAGAATCACTATATATATATATATCACTGTGTTAACTCTTGAAAAATAATTAACAGAAAACTTAATGGAATCATGATCAGTAGATGATGTGTAGCCATATGGGTCACAAAAAGATCTAAAACTGAAGGTTACAAAGAAGTATAAAAAGATGGTAGCGAACACATCATATGTTTGTTAACTTTTTCATTAGTATTTTTTCAAGATTTAACAAGTGATATATATAGTGATTACAGTGGTTTAAATGAGTCCCCGTGGAGATCGCGTAGTCACTTGATAGTTTTTGATGAGAATGGTGGGCGCTTTGATATATCACCCTTATTTTATCTGCTAAAGTTCAGCTATAGCCTATAGCGCTATTCCTTCCAATATAATAATAACCAACTTTGTTTCTCACACATGAATTGAAAACTCATAATGTCTTTATTACTTGATAAATTTGAAATTATGTGAAGTTTGTGCATTTGGAACTTCATGATTATGTGATCCATTTGCATGCATCTGAAACTTCCAATAGGAAAGAAGTCGTCCCCTTTTGTAATTAAATAATCCCTTAAAGAACCGGATCAAATAGTGCAGGAGATTGTATGATCCTGAAAACTGAAATTTAGAGATAGTCAAAATAGCTAAAGATAAATATTAAGGAAAGCAGCAAGATTTTGTGGTAGTAGAACTTTAGAAGTCTATTATTAATTTATTATATTTGCTAGATGGTTGATACATTCCCTTTTGATGTTATGCATTAGGTGAATCTTACACACATACACACATTAGTTTTTATAAATTAGCATGGTTTATATTATTTCAAATTTTCAATAAATCATGTTATCCAACCTGTGTGAACATATTACTTTCATGGACATGGTTGTCAAGTAGTGCTCTTTAAAGAAACATTTGCTGATATTATTTACAAAGCATGTCTGGGGCTGATTCATTGACCCAGTGCAGTTTACGGACAGACTTTTCACCTTGCAGGTACATTTTTTATGTTTATTTCATGAATTACTGGAGTTCCACTAGAAGGATTTGCTACCTGAAATTACTTGATCCTTGCAGGTTCGGGCACGATTCAGGCCCCTGAAGCTATACCAGATAGAACGCCTGTTACACGCAAACAAGATCAAGGTGAGGCATTTTTAGCTACTTGTGCATACATTATATCTGATTTTCAGAAATTTTTAGTTTCGTTTTATTTGATTTTTATAGTGAATATGTTCTTTTAAGTTTTATATTTGTGAAATGGTTAAGACTCGGAGTAGAGGATTCACCTTAATTTTTATAAAATAACAGCCTGTTCATTGAAACCCATGTTGCTTTCCTGATGCCCTTGAGTACATAAATGGCAGTGATGTCTTATTTCAGGACAGACTTCTCCTAAGACGTTGCGGAGAATGTGGTACTGATGTCTGATGTCTTATTTCAGGACAGACTTTTCACCTTGCAGGTACATTTTTCATTCTTAGTTATAATTCACAAGATTGATACCAGGACACCTGAGCAATTAACGATTTTTTAGTGGAGACACGCATATGACATGATAATAGAAAAGAGGCGAAAAAGACTTGAAGTGTTTTTTTACCATTACAATTAGAGAGAAATAGAAAGCTATTGGTGACTACAATTATCTCATTAAATTTATTTTTCTTGCGTTGCTTATATGAAAAGTAGATTAATTTTTTTGTTTTATAGTCTGGCCTTTTAAAATATTTTACAAACTAATGCCGTGTTACTTATTGACAAAGGTTTTTACTACAATATGTATCATATATCAACAAATAACTCTTAGCTTTATAACTCTAAGAACAAGAGGAGCTATTTAGAAAGGAAAAGAAAAGAACAAGAAGAGTCACTCTAGCTAAAATAAGTTTATGTCTTCGCAGTTATGTCATTTTTCTAACCTCCAACCTTTTTCTTTACTTTTTTTCCTTATATATTTAAAAAGAAGAAGAAGAAGGGATAAGAGCCAAAGTTGGCTAAAATATTATACCTGAAGAAGTTGTTCGAGCAAAAACTGCTTGAATGTATTGTTTTGGTAGATTTCCCGAAGATTCTATCAAATTTCGTTTTATTAAGCCATCAGCCGAACCACAAGATATGACTTCGGTGACTACTAAATTAAAGTCAATAGCTGATCTCACTCTCTATTGCTTGCTGAACCAAGCCGGATATAATCGGACTTGCCATTACTGAAAGAATACACAATTACACATGGAAAATCCCATGTTCACTTGCAACTTGAAGGTCAGTTTTTTGCTCAAATTACTACCCCAACTTATCATCACCACTAAGACCAGTACAGATGAGCTTTGGACTGACATATTACTTGATCCTATGTGCATATTAAAAAGTGGAGGTGCTTTAGACTTGATCAATATAAGAAACATGTATAAAACTAATTAATACTAAATTAAAACAAGATAACATGGTAGTAGTATTTGTTTTTTTCCAGTATATGAGAGCATAATGTAGGATCTTAATTTTATAAACATAATACAATCGACTATGCAAAAAAAGAGAGGGAGCATAAATAGGAATCAGCTTATGTAAATGATATCTTTTAGCTCCCTATTTATTTATTATTTCAAAAATTCATTGTTATTTGAAAATAATCTAAATATGATTACTAAATTATTACCAATTAATCATTGTAAAGGAGAGTTAATCTTTTTGCACACATTTTTATGTTCTTAGACTATATAATTAAAATTAATATTATTAATTGATTTTTCGTTAATTAGAATTTAGATTAAATATGTTATTTGTAAAATAAAAATTCGAAATTTAGTTATTCAGCCAAAACATTTAATAATGTATGCATAAAAGTCAAAAAGCCGTACAAAATAAAAGATGAAACAAATAAAGTATTTGGCTATTTGCTAATTAGAAGCTTTATGACCATAAAAATCAATTAAGGTAATTTGTTTATAAGTAAGAAGATATTATATTGTTTAATTGTTTTAAGCTAAAAGGGGATTATCTTATTTAATTGGTTTTTGTTAAGGAGTAGGAGTTGATGGAGGAACCAGTTCATATGTGCAAATCTATTATTGCATAACATTTGGGTATCGTATCCATATGATTTTGTTTCCCTTTTTATGGCCATAGGATTTTACTTGGTTTATATTGAAGCGTAGAAGTTAAAATGTTTATAAATTTGTGAAATTTGTGTATATAAACGTTATTTGCGGGGAAATATAGGTGTATGAGTTATTGAATTAATATTCTATTAAGTACATATGCTAACAAGTCACAATTGTCTATTTCTCAAGCAGGTAAATGGAGCAAACTTTTAGGAAAAGAGGCCGACCAAGAGTTACAGAGGATGTAATATTATTATAGTTGAGGGATGGAAATATATAATTTGAACCCGGTATATATTGTCATGTATGCATGTTGTCCCTCCATTCTTCAGTGTTTTGACTTCTGAGGTATAATGTCGTATCATTGAAGATGAGAAACAATTTTGTATTTCAGAATTCAATCACTTAACTTAATTGTATCTCAGTTAATATCTGTTAATTCAATCAAGAATGGCTTGTGTCAACATCGAAGAATATGAGACTCATACTAGGCCCGTGCCTTGCACGGGCACCAATGCTAGTTATATATATAATGCTGCAACAAGAAGATTGGTCGAGCCATTTTAATCCATGTCATCGCCACATCAGCTTGGTGTAAGATATTTTAATCCAATCATATAGCCACGTCAGTCATAGACATTACGCATAGAATCTTTTGATCTCCCGGTTTCCAAAACCTCTGCCTCTTCAATTTCCTGTTATATCCCGACTCCTGCTACATGTTTCCTCTTATCTCATCACTCCTGCCAAGTGATGAATAAATTCTTGCTGGCCGCATTTTATTTGTTCTGGTTTTAGCGAATAATCGACATGTTCTTTGACAATCAGCAAAAAAGCGTGCCTTCAATGTGTTCGCATAAATGATTGAGTGCCTTCTATGTATCGGATGTCTTGCGGAGCTAATAAAATCAATCACACTGGTGAGTTTAGAGTTATGGCTGGCATTTTAATTCTATTTTCTTTTAGATTATGTTCATGTTGGAAATGATCGGATGTTTGAATGGTTGCGGACTTGCAGCGGACAAGTAGAGGTGGTTCTCTACATATGGGTATTACTAAGTAGAGGTTTCATTTCAACAGATTAACAATGATTTTATCGCTACTCAATTCTAGCAAGCATTCAGAACCAAAATTATCCCTAATTTGGAAATAGCATTTTTTTGGTGGATGTTTATCATCATTCAAATTCATTGATTAGTCTTTCAGGAATAACAAACATGTCACAAAAAGGTTTATGGATTCGAGCAATCTAGGTATGGTGGCATTACATCCTCTCTCACATGAATTTACATCTCAGCAGACAACACACTCTTATTGGTAAATCTCCAATGATTAAGACATTCTTAAACTTGGTTTCATGACATAGGATCACACAATATTTTTCAAAAAGTTTTAACCGAGCGTATGTGGTCAGTAATGATATCTCCCCCTAATTACTGTGTTTTTATGTCCAGACAAAGCTCGAGCCTTTCCACCTTTAATCACTTGTGAGTGGTTTGATATCAGATGGTGTTCTTGCATAAGACATCCAGGAAGTATCATCATTTCGACATCCGCGAGGTTTCTATTTTTCTACTTCTTCAGAGTTCTTTGAAATTTGTTTTCCTATTTTGTGTAGGAAGCCTGACAGAAAGTGCCTTTTAAATCTTTTTAATATCCTTTCCCCTTTCTCAACTAAAATTAAGGAATCTATTTCGGTGCCAAAATTTTGGATTAGGTTGTTTTTATGGTTAATTAGACAAACTTTAACTATAATTTATATCTTGGTGTTTTAGAATATTAAACCTTAGAGTAGAATACATATACTTTCTAATAATATGAATTTTATAATATTTTTCGATCCTACAATATATATGCAAAGTTTGGTCAAAATTTGGTCAATTTGACCATAAAAAATTAAACAAGCTGAAAAATTTGGGACATGGGGAGTATATTTAATAATTTCAATAAAAAGGTACATGTCATTTCTTATTTTATACAGGATGAGTAGAGGTTGCAAAGCCGAAGCTAATCACATAATTAGCGTATCTAATTTAGTTTTTCAGTCGATGAAACTTATCCTCATAATTTAGTTATATCAGATAAATAACACACCATTCAACACTTTTGCAGGGCTGTGCTGGGAAGTGTGAGTGATAACTGTGCTCATCGTGCTCATTGCATGGTGACAATCGTCAAGAAGCCTAAAACCAAGTACTAAGGTTCCTTGATCGAGGGCTATGATTCTTTAACCATACCCACTTCTATTGTGTACTCTCCTCATTTTAAGCCCCCAAAATTAGAGCCTATTTCAGGTGATTCTTAATGTGTATATAATGCTGCAACATGGGGGTTTGTTGAGCCATTTTATTCCATTTCACAATGCCATGTCAGAGCCTTGTCCGCAATTTAATCCACCTCAGCAACAGCCGCTTCAGGCTTCCTACCCTTTATTGCAACCGATTATAACTTGTTTTGATGCCCGACTGTCCCTATCCTCCGCACAGCTCTCAGTTCTGTTTTATAGTTCTCATATGAGTACTTGATGTCGCAGATAAGTCATATGAGGTATGGATGCTACAAATTCTGTTCATCCCTTGAAAGGTCCACCACGAAATACAAGCTGCAGTAGGATCTATGTCTCCAGCTTGGAGGGTCAGGATTTTAGAGCAAGTAAATGTGTAGTGGCAGGACTTTTATGATGGAAAGTTGAAGGCTAATGATTTCACTTTAGATTACTTTTTCTATGCTTTATAATATGGTTTCTTTTTATAAATGTGTCAGAAGTCTGTAGTTACTACATATTCAACATGAAGGTTCTATGCAGGCTTTCAACTATCATTAGTCCTCTATCTCTACATATTTCTGTATAGTTTAGATGACCACAGTGACAATCATTTGTATATACATGAAAAATTGTAAATTTTAAACTGCATTAATTTTTTGTTCATATACTGTTATAGGAAATAATCATATAAAAGACGTGCTTGTTAAACATATGGGAATCTCTGACAAGGATATAGTTACACTGTCTGCCCACTGGTAGATGCTGCTACGTACTATCTTTCTTTCTTCTCACTGTAATTCTTCTTTTGCAATTTATAAATGCAGAATGCTTAATATCTTTTCCTACCTTATTTCCAGGGAAGGGCTCACAAGGAGCGCTCTAGGTTTGAGGGACCCTAGACCATCAATCCTCTTTAAATTTGCTAGAGATCAGCGTGGCAAGTATAGCGTAGGTAAGGAGGCTGAAATTTTTTATAACTCCACTATCTTTTGGGATGAGTTTGTCTGGGGAGGTGCGTGGATGTATTATGCTACAGGAAATAATTCTTACCTCTCCCTTTCTACTAATATTAAAATGACCACACATGCTGGTGCTTTTTGGGGAGGCCAAGATTATGGTGTACTTAGTTGGGATAACAAGCTTGCGGGAGCTTAGGTAAGTTTTGTTAGTCTCGATATTTTGGTTTGAGATTTCCTCTTGCTGCATAATTGACAAGTTCATTGTGTGTACTACTACATTGTTGATGTTCTGCTATTTGGAGTAGTGATTGATATTTAATGTTAGGTTCCTAAGCTCAACGGCTAATCTTATTAGATTTTCTTACCCTATACAGGCATTTAAATCTTAAAAGAAGAATTAAAATCTACTAATCATTTTTTGATTTCTGAGCACTGTTACTACTAATAAAATGCATCACATTTCTCTACATTCTTTCTTAAGCTTGTTAGTTTGCTTATATATATTAAAGCTGTACACAGTGCATTTAAGTTGAAGGACTTATGATCCTCAGTACAGTGTTATGAACTACTTGTTTTGTATCATACACTGATCATTATAACATGAGGTTGTGTGTCATTCAGGTTCCAGCAGATTTATGTGACTACTTACTTAGAAATTTAGTTTTGTAGATGCTACGTACATTAGAATTCCTGAGGAGATAATTAGATGATATGTATAAAATGGATAGAATTATCTCTTCACATTAAAGTTGTTATAGTGCAGAACAGGTAAAGTGTCGAAACTTATCTGCATAACTTCTCAGATATGCCGTTTTGCACATTTAAGATGATTCTTTCGCAAATACCATTTTAAAGAAACTACTGATCTGATGCCTCAGCCTCTTCAATATCTTGTCAATGCTGCATTTTTGGCTACATTATTTAGTGACTATATGGATGCTGCGGATACACCTGGATGGTCCTGGGGACCAAATCTCTACTCAATGATATTCTCCGTTCATTTGCTCAGACCCAGGTATGTTAGACTTTCTGTGATTCTATCCAACTTTAGTTATAGAGCAATGCTTCTTTGCTTTTAGTATGATGGATCTCACCGTAGTTTATTAACTTTTCAGGACAATGTCATTGCTTAGTGATGCCAGTTGTTTATCTGTCTGCTCAAAATGTGGTGCAACAAAAAGCCACAGAAACTCCTACCAAGAGGTTGATCAATTGATTTTCACAATAATGATGCTAAAAGTAATTTAATGGATCTGCAGACTCTTCGCGTCGAGAAAATGACACATTCAAAAAGCGCTCTGACTACGTACAGGTACCAGCCTTCCAGTTAGTGCTGGCTACCTTGGTGATGATATGGTGGAAGAACCAAAAAAAACCTTGACGGAATGTTATTATGATTTTGTGTTTGATTCTCAATAATTTCTATGTAATTTATGATATTTATTCAAGAATTTCAATAACACTTTTCCTTTAGAGAGAGTAATAGTTGATCTAATCTATGTCTCTAGCAAAATATCGGTGGTCTTCTTTTCCTTATGATGTTGGAATGTCCAAAAACGTATGATATTGGATTCATCTTAAATATTATCGTTTCTTTCTATATATTTCTTTTTGAAAGTGAACGTGTAGGATATAATGTTCTCTCCTATCTCTGCAGACACAGAAAGCATTCCTCAATTTATTTTTATGTGTTTCTATAGAAGCTTGTGATAGGTTACAGCTAAGGCTGTCCTTGCCATGCATCTAAGAATACAAAAGTTACAAAAAAATCAATATATATTTTTGAACTTGGTACAACACAACATATAAGAATACAAAAATTGCAAAAACGTCTATATTCTTGAACTTGGTAAATTAGAGTATGCCCGTGCCTCGCACGGGCTATAAAGCTAGTTATTAAAAAAGTGTGAACAAAGTGCTACTAATAATTAATGTATGGGTCCGTTAGGTACATGCTTAAAAATGAAGACAAAACACTCAAATCTCAATTATCATAACGTGACATGTTAGCGCAAAAAGCAAAATCCAAACACGGCCTTGTGACAGCTAAGCGGCAACAAATAAAAAAATCAAAATTTAAACTCATCTAACTAACCAGGGTTAAAAACCAACCAAGCTAAATACCCACGACAGCTTATTAACCTAACCATGGTTAGAAATATATGTCCCATTTTTGTTATAAATAGTAGAGCCACGGCAGAGGCTTGATCTCATTCTCAACAGCTAATTCCGAAAGGCGTCTTAATAAACGCTTATTAGGGTTTCACCTTTGATTTCGTTGTTTCTCGATTCTCGTTTCATTTCCATTAGATTTGTATTTATATAGATTGTGATTTAATTGTATCGAAGATGAGAGAGTGCATCTCCATTCACATCGGTCAGGCTGGTATTCAGGTCGGAAATGCTTGCTGGGAACTCTATTGCCTTGAACACGGCATTCAGGTACTCTCTCTCTCTCTCTCGCTCTCTCTCTTCCCCTCCCTCTCTCTCTCTCCCTCTCTCGCGCTCTCCCCCCCTCTCCCTGATTCTCCCTCTCCCTCTCTCGCGCGCGCTCTCTCTCTCTCTCTCTCTCTCTCTCTGTCTCCCTCTCTCTCCCTCTCTCTCTGTCTCCCTCTCCCTCTCTCCCTCTGTCTCCCTCTCTCCCTCTGTCTCCCTCTCCCCCCTCTCTCCCTCTCCCCTCTCTCTCCCTCTCTCTCTCTCTCTCTCTCTCTGATTATATGTATTTTGTAGTTTGTTAATATCTGAAGATACTGAACGTAAATGATTATATCGTTTTGTTTTATTTTTGTATTAGTGTGTAATTTATACATATTTGTTGTCGCATTAGTTTGAATTTTGTTGTCAGTGATTAGATCTGAACAATTTAGTGTGAAATGATTAGATCTCTTGCACTTCATTTGAGATAGTTGTTGATGGTATTGCTTTCTTGTTATCTTTTGATCATATGTATGTGCACAGTATGTATTATGTAATCAGATTTGTGATTTTAGTATCTTCAACACTGTTATTGTATAAATGTCGATATGGTTAGATATGTGTCCTTTGATGTATGTACTATGCTCGTTTAGATGTGTATTGATATGGAACAAATATATTGTTTTAAATTTTTGTTTTAATTACATTTAGATTTAGATTTCTGTTTTGGTGGTTTATTGTATTTTAATTGTTAATCAGGGAAGATTTTAAATTTAATATTATTAAGGTTGTTTGTTTTTGGTCAAGTTTATCATTGTAACAGAAACAGAGCTTAATGTGACCTCGATGGCTCGATGCACTTGAAAACTGCTTGTTTGTTTTATATGTGAGATCTGATTTTTTTCACAAATGTTAATTTCATTATAGTGTTTAATATTGTGCAACAATCATGAAATGTTTGGAAAATTTTGTGTGTCTTGTAATTTTCTCTGAAACAGGTACATTTGTGATGCATTTCTCGTTGTTAATTTGTGGACTCGGTACCAAACGAGGAAACAGTACTAAAATGGAAACATATTTTTGTAGTTTCTCATACCTTAGTCAGATTTGCAAATCTTTATCTAAGCTTCTCTATCTATGTTTGTGCAGCCTGATGGCCAGATGCCAAGTGACAAGACTGTTGGCGGAGGTGATGATGCTTTCAACACCTTTTTCAGCGAAACTGGTGCAGGGAAGCATGTCCCGAGGGCTATTTTTGTGGATCTTGAACCCACAGTGATTGATGAAGTTAGGACTGGAACTTATCGCCAGCTCTTTCACCCAGAGCAATTGATCAGTGGCAAGGAGGATGCTGCAAACAACTTTGCCCGTGGTCACTACACAAGTAAGTACTTTTTTTTTGGGTACTGATGTAAGCTCCTTGTCTGTGCTATTTGTGTGTTTTGTCACTTAATCTCTTTGTTTCCTGTTTCAGTTGGAAAAGAAATTGTTGATCTCTGCCTGGATCGTATCAGAAAGCTTGCTGATAACTGCACTGGACTCCAGGGCTTCCTTGTTTTTAATGCTGTCGGTGGGGGCACTGGGTCAGGTCTTGGTTCCTTGCTTCTAGAGCGTCTGTCTGTTGACTATGGAAAGAAGTCTAAACTCGGGTTTACTGTGTACCCTTCACCACAGGTCTCAACTTCAGTTGTTGAGCCCTACAACAGTGTCCTCTCGACACACTCCCTTCTTGAGCACACAGATGTTGCTATACTTCTTGACAATGAAGCAATATATGACATCTGCAGGCGCTCACTTGACATTGAGCGCCCAACCTACACCAATCTTAACAGGCTTGTTTCTCAGGTAACATGTTTGCCGTCTTGCTGCTATTATGTGAAACTCTGCAGTGTATTTGTATCTTCAGTTTAAAAAGGGTGGAAAATTGGTTTAGTTGACTTCTTATCTTATATTGTTTTAGGTGATTTCCTCCCTGACTGCATCTCTGAGGTTTGATGGTGCCTTGAATGTGGATGTCACAGAATTTCAGACCAACTTGGTCCCCTATCCCAGGATTCACTTTATGCTTTCCTCCTATGCTCCTGTCATCTCAGCTGAGAAAGCATACCACGAGCAGCTTTCTGTGGCAGAAATCACGAACAGTGCATTTGAGCCTTCTTCTATGATGGCAAAGTGTGATCCCAGGCATGGAAAGTATATGGCTTGCTGCCTGATGTACCGTGGTGATGTTGTTCCCAAGGATGTGAATGCAGCTGTTGCTACTATTAAGACCAAGCGTACTATTCAGTTTGTTGACTGGTGCCCTACTGGTTTCAAGTGTGGTATCAACTACCAGCCACCCACTGTTGTTCCTGGTGGAGACCTTGCTAAGGTTCAAAGGGCTGTTTGCATGATCTCCAATTCAACCAGTGTCGCAGAGGTGTTCTCCCGAATTGATACCAAGTTTGATCTGATGTACTCAAAGCGTGCTTTTGTGCATTGGTACGTTGGTGAAGGAATGGAGGAAGGTGAGTTCTCGGAAGCTCGCGAGGATCTCGCTGCACTTGAGAAAGATTATGAAGAGGTTGGTGCTGAGGGTGGTGAGGATGAAGGTGATGAGGGAGAGGACTACTGAAGGAAACATGGACCATCATGATGTGACCTTTGTTTTGTTTGTTTCTTATGATGTTTTCAGATGTCCAGTCGCAGTACTGTGACTCACTTGCACTGTTCTATTCTATCCTTGCATTTAAACAACTGTTTTCGGTATTGATGTTGCTGTGTTTTTAAAACATGAAAGTCTTTTCTTGTTTGGGATGCAATTCTCTTTGTTTTGGAATGATAAATGAAATGTTCTTTGCTGCACAGCTGGGTTTCATTTCTCTGGTTCTTAAAGATAGACATTAGAGATTTAGAAATGTAACTGGATGTGCAAGCTAAACATACAATGTTAATTGAACTAACCTTTATTGATTGACTATATAATTTCTAAATTATTTTTCTGTTTATCTTAATTATAATAAGGAAGTATAATATCATGAATTTATATTCCAAATTATTATTCTATTTATCTTAATTATAATAAGGAATTATAATTTCATGAATTCATATTTCAAATTACCCCCTCTGTCCCTTTCATTTCTTAGCATTTCTTTTTCACTGCTCGATACGCATTTTAATGCGTCTATAAAACATAGTTCTATAACCTTTTTCTAAATTTTTTTTTTCTGAATAAAAATTTTAAACATCAAACTTTAATTCAGAAAAATAAAAATGTTAAAAAAAGTTACAAAATTATACTTTATAGGAGCATTAAAGTCCGTGCCACCCCCGTCCCCCAATGTTAAGAATTGAGAGGGACGGAGGGAGTATTATTTTAAATCATTTCTACGAGATTATAACGCCATATAAGAGAAGGTAATATAATCTTATGAAAATGTATCAAAAAAGTGATTGCAATATAATTCGATGGATTATAATCTCTTAAATTAAAGAAACTAATATAATCATTTCAGGATTATAATTCTTTTAGATAAATATGGCGAAGAATTAGAGATGAAGGATGTACCTATCACAATTCAATATCACAATGCAAGTAAATGTATTGTTAATATAACATTGTGTTTGGTTAGGTAAATGCATCTGGAAAGAATGGAATGAAATTTAGAAAGAATGGAATGAAATTCAGATTATATCATGGACAAATATTCATAAATTTCATTCCCTCAATTTCATTTCTTGAGATCAACACCCCAAGTTTGAAAAAAAAAATGCTCCATTCCCGTCTATATTCAATTTCTTCATAAATCTCATCATAAGATGCACTCACTCATTTTTTTCCAAAACTTCCTTCTGCCTCTATTATTTTCATTTATTTTTTGTCATTCCTTTCCCTTCTCCTCACCCAACCAAACACAGCGCAACAATACAAACACAACACAATAGTATACAAAGTAATGACATCTGAAAGGAGCTTCCATGAAGCTTTATTACATACTGTATTAAGGTATCCAAGAACATGCTGCAACATTATAAAAAGAAACAAAAATGTACAAGTGTAGAGCATTGTTGCTGGCCTAGGAGTCAGGTAAGATCATACAGCTTCCTGTCTTCTCGTCAATCTTAATAATTTTAGTATGCACCACCCAAACCTAACTCGGTGGAAACTAATAATCAGCTATATGTATAATTGTCAACGACTTGAAATGGACGATATAAATGACATTCATGAACAGAATGGCTTCGAGACCTCTTCTCAATAGGTTACTAATCATCACCGTCACAAGAGAAACCAGAATACGTTTCTCACAATCATGAAACGCTTCATCTTCCGACTTTTTTGTTTAATCAATTAACAGGTTGTGTATTAGTCCAGACATCATCAAATTCATCTGTCCTTTGTCCACGAGTATCTTGTAAATATGATATCCCAGTCCATAGGCAACGAACTAGTAAGATGCTAACAAATACTACAGTACCAAGAGTGCAGATAACCTGGAGACCAAAAAACAGAATGAAGTGTAGGAAAAAACATATTCAAAATAATCAATCCAGAACCAATAATGTCACAACTCACAACACAAATATTCTAACTTTACATATAGGCCAACGACTGGATCATTATATATCCATGATGCAACTATGTGTCCTCTCTCATAGCTGCAGTCACCAAAAAATATCTGCACTTAATACTTGTACCTTTTAAATTTCCACTTCTATAATTTCCAAGTAATGTTTCGGAAAACACTTTAAAAGCTTGATCGAATTTTAATAGTAGATCCCTCAGTTTCACAAAATTTAATTATTTGTACTAAAACCTTGGTAGAATTAACATCAGAAATAAAACATAAATAGGATATCAATCCGCAAAGCCATCTAACCATTTACCCTCTTAAAAAATTTTAACAGGGCTTTTCACAATCCATTATAAACTTTTTAAATAAATTTCCATGTAAATTTTCTGAGTTGGAAACAAATCATACTACATGTTACATGTGAACTTACACCAGAGAAGTAGCTTACAGACTTATACCAGAAGCAAACTTGCTCAGACTCGAGTGTGGAGTGTCAAACATGACACCAATTCCAAGGGTCTGACTCAGTATTGCAAAGATACCAAGTACCAACATGGGAACCTGTCCTTATTATGGGACAAACACCATACCGTGTAAAAAAGAGTGATACTGGATAAAACTATTGAAGAATAAATTAAACACAATTTTGTAGCAAATGACAATGGTTCTTCTAAAATAGCTTAACTTAGTATATTGGATTTCTATTATCAATAGACGCCGGGCATCAATACTAATTCATCATCGTCTTCTCCTTTTATTTATATAACACATTTTTTAAAACACCAATAGCATGCGTTTGGAAAATTTTATTTTTATGTCTAATAATAAACCATGACAATTTTGGAAAAATGAATAAGAGTACCTCAAGAAAGGCTTTCAGAATCCACAAAAATGCCAGGATTATGATGCCATTGACGGAAAATCCCACCTACGAGCAAAAACCACAAATTAAAAGCCAATTTAAAAGCAGAGTACAATTGCAAATGTTTCATAATAAAAGGTAGAATTATAAATTTACAAATCGAGGTATTGTACTCAATAAGAGTCTTGGTATACAATGACTTCACTTGATACATCTTGAATTTCTCATATTCGTCCTATAATCGTTGACGTTGTATCGCATTTCTTCAGTTCTTTTTTTTTTTTTTTAATTTTATAATTTGACAAAACAATTCTTCAAATCTATTATTTAATATATATACATTTCTTATCAGTTACAAGTTATAACTAAAATTTACTAAAATATTGACATATAATTACACAAATTAAGCTAAAATTCTTGACAAGGGCTCCACAGGTCTTGGACATGAACATTTAGAAGCCATAAATGTATATCACCTACATACTTCAGGTTATATACAACTATTCAATCTGACAATTCTAGGAAGCACGGACACTGCAAAAAGCCTGCCGTATGCATGTTGGACACGACTGATACAGTGACACGACACCGACACGGTTGAGTACGTATCCGATATGCCATGTGGCGTGTCGGAACGCAAATGCAACCGACATGCAACCAAAACCTCTGCCCAACTTTAAAAAAGGCCCAGTAATGTTTATAACCTAATACCAGTCGTCTTTTATATGTATACAGATCCTATATGTAAATGTTTAGCCATCTCCCTCCGTTTTTCATCTCTCAATCTGATACATATACACAAACACATATTTATACATACATTCTATATATCTATTTGCAGATCACTTGATTATATAAATATACGAGTGGGACAATGAGTTCAAGTGCGAAGTTGTTTAATATTCAATACATATAAATTATATATTTTATGTTACTATATTTTTTGCCGTGTCCTGTATCCAGGACTCTTTGTTAATTGGCGAATCCCCGTATCTCATGTCCCGTGTCGCCGTACCCAAGTCGGTGCTTCCTAGTCTGACATGAACTAAATAACATATGGATTGGTGATAGTAAATTAACATTATAAACCCTAAAAGAACTCTATTGATCCAGCAGTCACAAGTTCGATTTATCGGATCCCTTAAATTCACAAAATTAAATTTGGACAATTAGACTGATTATTGGCCCAAAGACTGGGTCCTGGTGAACCAATCTGTTTAAAATTCAAAAATTAGATACTGAATGAGGAACTTATCAACACGTAACATACATATAGTCAATCAAGCTGTGTGATTGACTTTGACATCCCATTCAGATATCAAATTAAAATCTCGAAATACTCTAATGCCTTCAAATTTAGCCAAGTCTCTTATTTTTTTTTCTGTACATACACATGACAATTGGTAATGAGAACATTATTGGCCATAGCTAAAGCACGTTCAAGCAATTACTAGAACGATTCTGTAAGAGTATAATTCTTCAAATTTGAGTACACATCAAAGAGAATAAAACCCATGAGTTGTTAACGAAGATACATACCAATTTAGTTGAAATGTTAACCGGCAAAACGGATCGAATAGCTTTCCGGGCTTTCCGAGAAATCTTCTTAAACACATTCTGAACAAACATAATCAAAAGATCCAAACTTCTATCTTCATCTTCTTCCTCCTCCCCCTCCTCATCCTCTTCATCATCATCATCTCCATAAAAATCCAAATTTTGCTTCCAATCACGGGGATCACCCGCATAATTATCACCTTTCTGAACAAAACACCCATAACCCAAATCATATCAAACAACTCCCAAGTCAAATAAATCCATCCCAGCAATACACACACACACACACACACACACACACACACACACATCACACACACACACACATACATACATGATTCACAACCCAAATCATATCACACACTTGCTAAGTCAAAAAAGTCCTCACAGTTAAAACACACACATAGATACATAAAGGAAAGAAAAGAACCTGGGGATGATTGCTGGTGGGGCGCCTTGAAGCCTGAAGAGGTAACAAAGAAAGGGTTCGATTAAGATTAAAGAAATGGGGATTACAACTATGGGAGAGCTTTAGTAGACGAGGTGATGATGAAGAAGAAGATAAAAACTGAGTAGCAGTAGTAGGTGTTAGAGATAGATTCACTGAGGATCCCATTTTTTCTCGCTGATTTCACAACGGATTGTTGGATACAGGTTTATGTAATCCATCTATTTATACTTTTTTTAGGCACGTATTTTCAATGAATGTTTTAGAGATAGATTTGTGAATAAAATTTGAATATATATAATAAAGCTCGGTTTTATTCGTGTACTTTTATTTATTGTGAATATGAATTTCATTTATTTAACAAATAAATTCGGGCAAAGTATGCTCTATTTTCTCTGGAGTTTAGTCTGCTTAGAGCATCTCCAACCATCTAAAACCCTTGGCTAAAAGATGAGTTGGCATACTTAAAATAAAAAAATTTAACCAACAGCTTCAAAAACTCAACTCCAACCATGCTCAGCTGTTGTCTATAAATTTAGCCAGCCTCCTATGAATGGCTAAATTTGTCGAACTCTGTAAGTAAATCTGTAGGAAGATTGTACATCATTTATTACCATATTGAACTGATATATTCTATTTTAACAATTTAAAATATTAATAACATACTATTTTTAAATTATAGCCAACCAATATAGCCAGTAACATTGAAGCAAAATGTCTTACAGGTTCAGCAAATTTTACATAATGTCTTAGAGCATCTCCAACGGTGTTGGCTATAATCGTTGGCTAAATTGGACCTGTAACACATTATGTAAAATTTGCTGAACCTGTAATACATTTTGCTTCAATGGTATTGGCTATATTGGTTGGCTATAATTTAAAAATAGTATGTTATTAATATTTTAAAATTTTAAAATAGAATATATCAGTTTAATATGGTAATAAATGATGTGCAATCTTCTTACAGATTTCTTACAGACCTGTAGAGGTTCGACAAATTTAGCCATCCATAAGAGGTTGGCTAAAATTATAGACAACAGGTTCACGTGGTTGGAGTACTATTTTTTCAGAACGTTGGCTATATTTTTTTAATTTTGGAATGCCAACTCATTTTTTAGCCAAGGACTTTGTATGGTTGGAGATGCTCTTACAGGTCCAATTTAGCCAACGATTATAGCCAACGCCGTTGGAGATGCTCTTAGAGCACAATATCTTAGTTAATTTCAATATAAAATATTGGATCCTGATAACTTCAAACATCAACACTTATTCACATATCTAATAACATTTTTTATATTTAATTTTTTAACATTCCTTATATTTGAAATGTAGAGTAAAGTTATATGGAGTACACAAAATATTGGAGTATTGGAGTACAAAGTTGGATAAAATGTAATCTATTCATCTAAATTTCAATTTTTTTTGTTCAATAATATTCGTAAACATTTAATAACATGCACATTATGTTCTACAACATAAATATTGTAATCGAAAGGTAGAATAATGACTTTTATAAATTACAGGACTCTATGTTCTGCAATATAACTAATAAGCAGAACAATAATGTTAATACTTGTTAAAGTTGAAAGATATTAACGATTGATAGACAATTATGTGCAAGACAACTTATAAATGATAGATTGGATATAAATTTGCATAATCAAATATATTATTTATGATTAAACTAAAAAATTAAGACTTGTACTCCAATACTCCAATGTTTTTGTGTACTCCATAGAACTTAACTCTGAAATGTATCATATTTTATCATTAAAATATATAATTATTTGAAAAGAGAGAGTTTTTACTGGGAAGAAGATGGATCTTGGTGTGGGAGTGGATTTTTTTGTTACTGTAATTTAAGAGGTGTATTCAATTGAGATTTTAAATGATTTTTTCATCCATGAAATTTGAGGATAATTAACTCGAATTTTAAAACATATAACAAAATATTGAGATATTCATTTGTCTAAAAACTCCTTACCAACATACAAGAGCTTGGGATGACGGGAGGGTAAAATATGCACTTAATCAATTATCACTCAACTCATTCTTGAGAACTAGTTATCTCAAATCCTCTCCCTGAATAATAACTATATCACATATCGGAATATAATTTCTCAAACATATAAGAGAAAACAGAAAAGGCAACACTATTTTCAATACGGGCACACACAGCAGGATTTTCTGGTACAACGAATGCCAAGTTCCAAGTACAAATTACTAGTAATTTTTTCAATACCATAAAGTGTCTTGGTATAATGGATAAGCAGAACCCTTTTCTTCCTAGATGTCAAGATTTATGGTGACCTTACATGAACAAAGATCGAATCGAGTGGTGAATCTCGTCAACAAACTCTTCAATCCCTTGGAGTTATACCAGGTGATCTTCTCTTTTCTCTATCAATTAATTTTTGTTCTGACCCGATTAAACAGGTATTACAGGGGTTGATGGAAATCTCAATTTCGTTTCATTGTTCAGACTTCTTTTGGCTCTCCCGTCCTTAAACAAATATTACAGTTATATGCAATTTGTTATGTTAGTTTCTTGATCAATTTCGATGTTATGTACCTGAATTATATTCATGGGGCCCTTGATATGGTTTGATGTACCCTTTGTGGTTTTGTACCTCTATGGCTATTGATGAATACCAAATTATATGTTGGTGAATATCAAATTATATTTTTCTTCTCCAAAACCTAGTCCACGATGGTTCACGACGGTCAGCGGTGGTGGTAACTCGACGGTGGTAACTCATGATATCTTTGTATAATATTTAGGCTTGATTTACGTTTTAGCTTTATTAATTTCAATTATTCTTTAATGCATGTTGTTTTCAAGATTGACCGAAAAATATTTTTGACTTATATTGTGCATGATTTATGCTTCAGTTTTATAAAAATTGATTGTTATTTGATGTATTGGGTAACAAATCGTGGTTTTAATGCTGATTTATCTCAATTTATTCCTCCTTTCTTTTTGTTATCCATTTTTAGTTAGTATTTTATATGATTTATCAGGATACATTTGTTTGCCAAAATTTTGTCTTATATTCAAATAGATATGGTTAGATATGTTTCCAGTTTTCAATTATACTTTCTTATTAAAATTTTAATATTTTTTGATTTTATCTGTTGAGATTTAAATTCAATTATGTATTATTTTATTAGGTATCTAACCCAAGAGATCTCACTATCTCCTTGGTGTAGATTTTTAAAGATTTATTTTAAATTACTTTTATTTTACTTTCCTTATTCTTTAATATTTATATTATATTTTAATTATGAGTTTGTTGACTCTTTTTCTCTTTTGCTTTAGATAGTTTTATTTTCTGTATGAACTTGTTATTTTCTTTTTTGTATTGTATTTTTTCAGGGTACGCAAGTGGAAAAATATTGATAGCGGGACCTCTTATGGGTGTTTTATTAAAGAACACATCTATTTTTAGTCTGTTTTATAATCGATGTAATTTTTGTAGGGTACTCTTTTTCCCCTTTGAGTTTTTTCCCACAGGGTTTTACTCTTGAGGGGTTTTAACGAGGCCTTTTTTTGTGGGTTATCTCTTCTGACTTGAAAGGCTATGTTATCTAAACGTCCGGAGTATTTACATACTTTCGGTTAGATGATATACCTTCTTGAACGAAGGAAACTCTGTCCATCCGGATTTGTAACTTTCGATTTGGTTTAATACAAACCGTTTTTATGACAAAAAAAAAAAAAAAAACTCCTTACCAACATAAGTGTTGTAAAGCCAGTAAGCCTAAAATTTCAAAGAAAAAGGTGTACAATTGAAAACAGTTGCTGGCTTCTACTTCCGGTTTCAAAAAATCTGTTAGAAAGTAGAAACACTTATTTTTATCTTTTTTACTTAAACAACTCGACATAAGCATAAGAACATCGTGCCCACGGGTGTTGCCTACAAACTCATTACAAGCATTTAGACTCTGTGCAAACACCCACTAATCTCCCATGAAAAATGTGCAAACATACAAGGACAGTTTACACCCTTGAGAATACTGGTGGGAGGTGATCGTAAAGAATAAAGATGAAAAATGAAGTATTTTTTTTTTTTTTGACAAACAAAGGATTTTATTAATACGAATCGCAAACCCAGCCGGGACAAACCCCCGAACTGTCAACTACAATCTGATTGTGAAACAAAAAACGAACTAAACAAATAGTCGTTTTGTTTTCAGATCGCTTAACAAATAGAATATTCATATTCTTTGATCTAAAAAGTGTTACAACAATATTTCGAGCAATCCAACCTACATCAGTTATGAAACTAGTAGTCTCGCAATTGACCTTCACGTAAGCATCATCTGTAGCCCAATGTTCAGAACTATCAGTCAAATCAACTGATCCTGGAGCACCAAACGTCCCCAAAACATGAACAATTATTTGTTGTGAAAGGTGAGCTCTTGCGGTATCCACCATCTTAAGCAGCAATATTGCATACATACCAATGCAAAAAAAAAAAAAAGTGAAAAATACCAACATAATTTGTATACTGGATATAGAATAACAAATTTCTCCTTTGGACAACTAAGTTCACACTCTACAGCCTTTAAGTACATCAATTTAGAACAGGCAGGCAAAGTTAAACACCCTTCTTCTTCTCATAATGGAGTATAAGAGAAGGAATTTAGTCTGCCAGATACCGTCTGCAGGTCCTTGGACATAATACCTTAACTATTCATCAGTTTAAAACAATGGAATAAGTGGATATATAATTTGCCTGAGACTAATATTTTATTGTAAGATAAATGCACAACATAACTATATACTAGTATCTAAAACACATAGGTAGCACAAAACTGCAAACAGAACAGTTTTAATATATTAAAGAGAAAAAATAAACAGTTTTAATACAACTTAGGTAGTATTGAACTATTAACATATTCCTGAAACATAATTCAGTCGAGTTGCCAGGCTAGTCAACCAAGTTCTCCCATATTACAGTGGGGCAACAAATTCCTAAACCTAGGATTTCCTCGCTCAGGTAGAAGCAGGGGCCTAAAGATACTGGCAGGTAACATGTCATGATCTCCACCAAGAATGCCAGGGATTCGACCCGGAAACGAACCTGGAAATTGTCCCGGAAATGAACCAGGAAACTGTCCTGGAAACGGACCAGGGATCACACCTGGGAAGGGATGACGATCCCTCCTCATTAAAGAAGTACTAGCAGCTATTCTCCTCCTTTTTCGCTTCTCGGAAGCCTTGGCAAACTTCTCTTTCCAAAGGGCCTCTCCCTCAGATGGTTCGGCATCTCCATATTGTTCCACAAACTTCTGCTTCCACAAATCATCACTTGAGCTTAAGTACCTTAACTCAGAACATGTACATCCAACCTTTGCTACATCCACACCAGGGAGACATGCCAATATCTGAAGCTTAAGATCAGTTGGAAGTCGGCTGAAGCATGGTGGAAGTTCCAAACCAGCCTTCTCACACAAATCAATCAATAGGGGCAACGCAAGTTTATCCTTCACAGTTCTCCAAAATGCAAAAACTTCACGAGCAGGGTCAGTAAAGAGAACTCCACCGTTCACATTAGTTTCACTCACAGACCCACAATTCGCCCATATAAGATTCAAGAACGGCACTAACTGATCTTCATTGATGCACACACAATGCGTCCCAGAACCCATAGAAAGTGATCCATAAACCTTAAAGAATTTTCCCAAGCTCTGAAACTTCAATACAACTGTCTTAACTCCATCAACTTTAAAACCATCACGAGTCACAATCTCAGGCAAAGTGTACCTCATAGACATCACAAACGCAGAAGACGGCCACTTCTCAGGAAATTTAAAACCCTTAATCACCAAATTGGTAACATGATCATAACAAACAAATCCAGACTCCAATAAAACTGCATGAACTGCAATCACCAATAACTTATGATGATCACCACCATCATTTCCTAATTCCTCTGTAAACACTTTCCTCAAAAAACCCGGAACAGACAATGACTTCCCAACATCAAAATAAAGCCCCTCATCATCAATTTCCATAAACTCCGCATTTTCCCCCATCCGGGTATCCCCCGAATCCAAATCTCCCTCATTCTTATCATCTAATTTTCCTAGGGTTTCTGAATCAACAAGCTTTTCATCACCATCCAAATTAACACAATTCCCTTCATGGGTATTCAAATTAACACTTTCATCTTTCATATTATCAACCCTATCAGACTCTACAACCGAAAAATTAACGGAATCTTGAATATTTTCACTACTGGGTCGGGTCGGGTCAGAAGAAAAACTTGAATTAACAGAAAAAAAGAGGAGATCACCTGATATAACTCCAAGGGATTGAAGGGTTTGTTGGGAAGATTCCCCAAGAAGCTCTTCTTTACGATTTAAAGAGAGATGTATTGCATCAGAAGATGAATTGATCTGCAAACAAAGGGCTTGTTTAAGATCTAAAAGAGAAGAAGAATTGGGGATTTCAAGTTTAAGGGTTTGATTTGTTTCAATTGATCTGAGCCTCAGCTTCATTGTGAATCAAATTAGATATTTTAAGGGCTAGGGTTTGGATTCTGAGGATGAAGATATATTTGTGTCGATGCCCAAATGTGTGTACGTTAATTTGGAGTACGCGAAAAGAAACAGAGAATACTTGGTGCCACTGGACAATGCGTCATGAAATTCTTTTTTATACAGTATTAATGAGAGAGCTTAGACTGAATTTCACAGTTTTTATCTGTTTAAATATTTTAGTTGCTCGATTTTTTTATATAATTTTAGGTATTTTAATTATATATTTAAAAAGATTATATTCAAATTATTTTATCAATGAAAATATGATATTAAATATTTTTATTCATAAGAAAAGTTAAAATAGTATTTTTAAACATATGATTAAAACTCTAAGTATTTTTTAAACCAAAAATATCTAAAATTTATATTCATATAATAAGTTAATGTTTTTATTTGTTTTTCACTTAATACTGCTCAATGTTCTCCATATTCAACTGATTAAGATTGCTTGTACTGAATCGATCACAAATAGCTGAATCAATCACCCGAAAATCCGTAAAACTTTTCCGATTCATATATACTCAAGTTACAACGCCCCCACAGCCCACGTGTTTCTTGATATTACTGTGAAGTGGTGTGATGTCTGTTAAAATAACACATCTTATAAAAGATTTATATTTTTGATTAATTTGTTGCAGTAATAAGTTTATCACAAATTTTGTTTTAAACAAGACCAGAGATATTATTTAAACAAGACCAGGAACGATCCCATTCATTTGCGATCAAATGAATTTGAATACGGACCAGAAAAATCTTATCCCATGCATGTCAACTTCAAGCTCAGAATCCATATATCCTTATGTTACCTCTGTTGCTATGATTGTCTTTATTTTGTTAATACATACTTGCCACTTCTCCAACTCTCTAGACCCTTCTCCATTTCCCCTTAATTTCACTTAAAAGCTTGTCATTGTTCTCCAATCATGCTCACACTCTCCTTCAATGGCTACTCTTTTCACCAGTTCATGCACTTGTTCTACACCAACCCAAAAGAACCACTTTTCTTATTCATTTTCCAAGAAGACCCACTCATCTACATTTCCCTCCAAAGCCCAAGTTAAAAGATTCAATTTTGCGGTGAAATATGAAAGAACAGAGGACTCTGATTCTCCTATTTCCTCATCATCTTCTGCTGTGATTTCGAAAGACGAAGAAAACAAAGATGCTCATGAGAAAGATTTGTCTGGGGATGGAGAGAGTGAAGTGGAGGTTGAGGAACAACAAGAAATGGATTGGAAAACGGACGAGGAGTTCAAGAAATTTATGGGGAATCCTTCGATTGAGGCAGCTATAAAGTTGGAGAAGAAAAGGGCTGATAGGAAGCTTAAAGAACTTGATAGAGAAAATGCTGATAATCCTGTTGTGGGGTTATTGAAGAAACTGGCTATTGACAGTTTGTCTAGGCAGAAAGAGAGGCTGGAGAAAGCTGAGGAGGCTTTTAAGGCTCTTGATCTTAATAAGGTTAGTCTGTGGTTTACTGCTTTCTAGCTAGTCCAAAATTTATTTATAAAGTTCTGCCTAATTCAGATTTTGCTTTGTTATCACTCTGGTGTCAAGTTTTCATTTAGGCAGCTTTATTGTTGAGAACCGGTCCATCCAAAATCTTAGGATGTCAGGCCCAAATGGATCTTATATTATATTTCAACACTCCCTCTCGCTCGAAATCCTATTTTTTGGGTTGAAGAAAGCTCTGATACCATATTGAGAACCGGTCCATCTAAAATCTTAAGGTGTTAGAGGAAGGCCAAATGGATCTTATGCTATATTTCAACATCTATTATGTGAAAAAATGGTTATAATTATACAATAGCAACACTTAAGTTCTATGTCTGACTATAATATCGTAATAAATCTGTTAATTAGAATAGAGGTTTAAAGGAACAAATTGATGAACATATAGAGATTGCAAGTAGATGATAGATTGTGCACTGCATAGAAAGAGTTAGCCAACTTGGGCAGGAGACTTGGCTGAGATATATAGCACATTGGTTTTCATTTGCATGCAGATTGCAGATGCTCTTGATTATTTTGGAATATGTTGAAATTCTAGTGTCTTGTATTTTTTCTCCTGAAATGAAGTGTACAATAGACACATCTTTAAATCTGTATGGTGTTTTAAATGGCAGTTAAAGGACTGTTTTGGATTCAATACATTTTTCGCTAGGGATGTGAGGAGATTTGGGGATGGAGGAATTTTTATCGGAAATCTAAGGAAACCTGTTGAAGAAGTTATTCCAGTATTGGAGCAAAAGCTATCTGAAGCTGCTGGGAGGGAGGTTGTAATCTGGCTTATGGAGGAAAAAACTGATGACATTACCAAACAGGTATATCCAAAAAATGATATGGTCGACTTTAGGATTACAATAGGTTTTGGTTGCATACATAGAACACAAATAACTAGACTCAGAAATTTAGATCTCATTTATGTTACAGAAGATCACATTACTATACAAAGATGATAACTGATAAAAGTTGAAAATTTGTTAAAGGCTTGATTAATAGTCCATTTTAGGGTCTCTGTTAATATCCTATTAGCAAAATAACTTCAAACACAATTGCAGTGAAAAGCAATTGTCGACTTAGTTTTAGATTTCCCCTGTAGCAAGTAGCAACTAAAGTTTTAAGTATTCTTACTACCTACCTATATGTCTTTAAGGTTTGCATGGTACAACCAAAAGCGGAAATTGACCTCCAGTTTGAGTCGACCAGGCTGAGCACTCCTTGGGGCTATATAAGTTCTGTACTTTTAGGTGTCACAACGTTTGGAACAATAGCCTTGATGAGTGGCTTCTTTCTTAAACCTGATGCTACATTCAACGACTACCTAGCTGATGTTGTTCCTCTCTTCGGTGGCTTCCTAACAATTCTGGGAGTTTCAGAGGTAAAATATCTGCTACTATGCTCTGTCCTGTAAGCTTTGGCAAACATGAGTAAATTAACTTCAGAGATGCCATAAGGTATAAAAGGGTGAGGGCAAACTTATTTATTAATGAATTTTCTAGTAAAGAACCATCGAGTCAAAGTCGACATTGTTAAACTATAAAGTTCATATACAAGCTTTTTGCTTAAATTTAGCTTTTTTAAACCCTGTAAATTCATATATCTCAGACAATTTGATGATAATATCAACAAGTTTTTTGTCGCATCTTTTATCTTCAAATGCAGTGACGAGTTTGTAACTTTCTCTCTCAAGAATGTAAAAAAGTATATTTGGCATTGGGAGTGAATGAAAACCAAACATTTCCCGTTAGCAGTATAATACTTTAGGTATCAAATCTTTTTCTGTGAAGATAAATTCTTGATTGCCTGGTGTGTATATATCTATTGCAGATAGCCACAAGGATAACCGCAGCACGTTGTGGTGTTAAATTGAGCCCGTCCTTTTTAGTGCCCTCCAATTGGACTGGATGCTTGGGAGTGATGAATAATTACGAGTCTTTGCTGCCAAACAAGAAGGCTCTTTTTGATATTCCTGTCGCAAGAACAGCCAGTGCATATCTAACATCCCTATTACTTGCAGTTGCCGCTTTTGTGGCTGATGGCAGCTTTAATGGAGGCGATAACGCATTGTAAGTACTTAGCTACCTCTTCATAGATGGTTCCTTCCTATAATAACTGACTCTAATAGTACAAAATGTGATTTATATGCATCTTCCATGTCATGGAGCTCTAATAGATCTTTTAAAACACATGCCCATTATGTTGATATTGGCATGCATCCATATTCCATGGTTTCCTAATCCATTTACTCTGCCTTTTATGGTTCAAAAGAGAAGAACATCTATAAAAGCTGATACTCATTCTTCTGCAGGTATATAAGGCCTCAATTTTTCTTCAATAACCCTTTGCTTTCGTTCATCCAATTCGTAATAGGCCCATACACCGATGACCTAGGGAACGTATTACCATATGCAGTTGAAGGTGTGGGAGTCCCTGTTGATCCACTTGCTTTTGCTGGACTCTTAGGTCAGTGCTTTAGAAATGTCAAACTGGTTCAGATTAAATCTCTGTATAGAACATAGATTTCAGTCCTTTGCAGCTGGAACTTTAGAGAACTGAATACAAAATTTAGATGCAACTCTGTTTTTAAAATTAAAAGGCTCTCATTGTAATTACATCTCATTGGTGAAGGAATGGTGGTAACATCATTGAACTTGTTGCCATGTGGAAGACTCGAAGGTGGGCGCATTGCTCAATCCATGTTCGGAAGAAGCACAGCCAGTGTCTTATCTTTCACGACTTCATTACTCCTTGGCATCGGTGGTCTAAGCGGGAGTGTCCTCTGTTTGGCATGGGGACTGTTTGCAACATTCTTCAGAGGCGGAGAAGAAATCCCGGCAAAGGATGAGATCACTCCGTTGGGAGATGATCGATATGCTTGGGGGCTCGTACTCTTTCTCATATGTTTTCTTACTCTCTTTCCAAACGGGGGAGGGACATTTTCTAGCTCATTCCTTAGTGCTCCTTATTTCAGGGATGGTTTGTGAACAGGAGTATAGAACTGTTTGTTGTTGGTGTGTGGCTATTAGTGTATTACTAGTACTTAGTAGTAAGATATGTGGTATAAAAACATCTCCAATTAGCTTGAAAAATCTTAGCAAACAATCTACATGACATACCAAAAAAATCTGAAGCAAGGTAAGAATCCAGTTCTTGAATTTTTGCACCCTCGTTGGCTCTAATCCACCTTGAAAATCCAATTATAAAAATCTTTTCTCAATTTTCTTTATGATTATGAACGTAGGTGACTCTAATTAGCTACTGCTAGCATCTTTATAACCTAATTTTACTCATATTACTCATATATTTTATGGATGATAATCTAATGCTTTTGCTCTCTTTTCTAATTATATTTATTTTTTAAAGAAATATAATTTTAGATTCTTTATTTGAACCAATATAATAATTATATCAAAGCGCCAAAAAAATATGTTAGTAATAGTTCTAAAATTAGTTCACCATAATAAAAATACTACCGAAAATTAATAGAAAAATATTATAACAATAATAGGCACTCGATCTTTGTAGAATCGTGATCATTTTTTTGAGTAATTATATAAATACACACATACATATATATATACATACATGTATGTATGTATATATTTGTGTATATATATATATGTGTGTGTATAATAGAATCACCTATTACATAGGTAAAATCTTTCTGCTCATAATTTATTAGAAAAATATTTTACTTTATGTCATTGAATCGTTAATAAAAATAATTACGAGACTGATATATATGCGATCGCAGAATTCTACGTCATATTTTCCAAAATATTAAAGGCTCTAGATAATTATACCACATTTTAGCGCAACGTACAAGACCTTAACTAGAATGGAAATAAACTAATAATCTATTAAAATTGTTGAAAGATAATATAATATTATTAAATCCATAACCTAATATGAAAACCTTGAACTTAACATAGTAGATATTAAAAAAAAGACTAAATCCCCACAACATAAATGCAAATTATATATGGGAAGCTAGGGTCAAACATGAAGCACTACTAATTGATGCGGTATTCATCACAATTTAATGGGATTTGAAGTGATTGGATTTTGATATATAACATGATTCGATATACAAAAAACTAATAATGAAAGATTTTTAGATGAAATGATCACTAAAAATTTCTAAACATCTTATTAAATCCTAAAAAGGTATCCAAAAGCCAAGGCTAAGCTGTGTAGATTAGTACACTAGAACTGTTTAATCTGGGTGAAAAGAACATTATGCAAATTATTTTAATTTTTCATTATTCAAAGGCCAAGGCTAAGTTTAGATTGCAACTTCAATCCAAAAAACATAATGCAAATTATTTTACTTTTTAAAAAAACTTCAGAAAGGTCTGTTTGAGTAAGGTACAAAATGAAAGAGAACGTTTCTATACCGCTGCTTCAAATAAAAGGTCACTTTAAATGTAATAACACAAGGCAATATAATTCAATTAAGTTCCTCGTCCAACATGTACTGGGCCACTCTCTTGTGATTCTCATTTAGCGCCTTTACTCCACAACCATAAAGAATATCAAGACTGATTGTTCATGAGATCAACAACAATAACGCTTATATTATCTTCACTTCCTCGTATACCAGCCAAAAGGGAAAGTATTGCGGCTGCTGTTGCAATTGGTGATGGATACATCAAGGACAGAGATGGTGTCTTTGGATTCAGGCCACTAGAGTTGATACATTGTACTCACAGGATGATGCATGTTAGAGCATTTCGGGAGTTCAGGGTTCAATTAATTGCAGGATGCCCAGGGGGCTCACAGGAATGCTTGAGGTAATGCAACAAGTATATGATGTCTGTTTAACAAGATTTTCTCTTTTTTAAGGAATTCAAGAGAGACATTTATGCATTTATCAGCATCACCAGCTTCCACATTGATGACCATCTCATTTGAACTGCAATGAATTCCATTTATCTTTTTGATCGTTGTGAAGGATTGACATAGTGGATGGTTCTGTTTAGTTTCTTAATATAGCGAAAATAGTTGTTACCCATAGGAACTACCAAACCATTCAACAATTGAGAGAATTCACAATCTTGATAAGCTCTTTCGAAAGCGGAGTTAGATTTGACTTTGTTGTTGTTGTAGATGCCGAGTTTGTCGGTGATTGAGAAGAAGATGGCATAGGCTGTTTCTTATCCCCTTAGTCTTGCAATAAGGCATGGCCGCATGGGCATGGGGGGATGAAAAGACACTTGATGAGCTCTGACATGGTCCAAAGTGTCAAGAGTTGGAATGTGTAAGGCATGCGTAATTAGTTTGAATGCAAGAATAGTTTTCATCTGAAAAGAGTGTTGGTAGTCAACTAGGTCTTTAAAATTGATAAAGTAAGGAGAAACTCTATAAAAATAGAGTGTTTTTATTATAATCTAAGAGAAAGGCTTATATAACCAACATCAAAACAATGAAAAACCAGACTAATATTACAAAGAAACTTATAAAATAATGCAACTAACCAATAATATTATATCTGGTAATATCCCCCAAAAATTATGATGCTGAATCGAGAGTTTTTAAAATAGAAAACGGAGCAATAAAATTCACAAAAGATCCACAATATGAAGACAATAAGAAGAATCCATATCATGCAATACTCTATCAACACAATATTAATATCTAAATTAATCTTCAATCTAAGAACACCCCACCAAAATCCAAATTAACAAAAATTAAAACTAAACCGGAATCCAAATCCAACTATAAACAATGTCAAAATCTAATATGAAAACCAAACCAAACAATATCTCCAATTCCACAAACTGAGTCAAAATCTAATACCTACTCAAAATCATATAATATATATACTCAACCAAGAAATCAAAACCAAATTCAAATTTCAATCAAAACTAAACTAGAATAGTAGAATTCATATCAACAAATTATATCCAATTCAAAAATCATCAAACCTTATTCAATGTAATATAAAATCAAAATATAACTAGAATGCAAATCGATATTCTAATTATAACCAAGAAACCAATTGACAATTTTAAACCAAGAAATGTACGTGAAAAAAGAGAAGAAATGGTATAAAGACACAATCCCATAAACTCAACTACTCAAAAGAACAAGAAAGAATATAGATGTACCTAGGGCTATCCCATCACAGCGCCCGAGAAAGAAAGATAGAAATATAGATGTGCCTACGACTACTCCTTTTTAGTGCATGACAAAAAAGAAATACTATAAATGTACCTATGGCCACTCCCATTATAACGCACGAAAAGTAAAAAACAATCTCACAAAGTGCCGACGTGCCTAGAGCATTAGACAAAAAGGACAATCCCTCGAAGGAAAAAAATAATAAATATGAGAAGGGCAACAAAAATCATTGAGAAAAAGTATATCTAAGAAAAAATTTAAAACAAACTCTATACGATGAGAGAATTTATCTTGTCCGATCCAAGAGTGGAAAAATCGTAACCCAATATAATCTTATTAAATCCATAACCTAATACGAAAATCGTTGACGTAACATAGTAGATATTAAAAATAATACTAAATCTCCACAAGATAAATGCAAATTATATACAGGAAGCTAAGGACAGACATGAATTACTGATTGATTCCGTCTTCAACACAATATAATGGGATTTGGAGTGATTCGATGTTGAAATATAATATGATTCAATATATGAAGAACAAACAACTGAAGATTTTTAGATGAAATGATCACTTAAAACTTCTAAACATCCCAATAAATTCTAAACAGGTATCAAAAAAGGTTAAACTCTAGATTAGTACTGAGAATCATTCAATATGTAAAAAGAACATGAGCTTACATTAAAATTTCAATTCACAAAACATAATGAAAATTATTTTATTTAAAAAAAACTTGAGTATAAGGACTTTTTAAGTAACAAGGTACAAAATTAAAGAGAATGTTTCAATTCGGCTCCTTCAAATAAAGATCATTTTAAATGTAATAACAGAAGGCAATATAACTCTGTTAAGCTCCTCAGTCAGTATGTATCACCTTTACTCCACAACCATAAAGATCTCAAGACCTATTGTTCATGAGATCAACAACAATAACGCTTATATTATCTTCACTTCCTCGTATACCAGCCATACGGGAAAGTATTGCGGCTGCTGTTGCACTTGGTGATGGATACATCAAGGACATAGATGGTACTAAAGTGTCAAAATGATGAGGCTCACCATTTGCATCGTCGGCATTAGCATAGTAAGGTGGATGGGAGTGGCGGAAACAACCCCTGGCCACATGACAAGCTGTGTGGGTTGAAACCACATCCCAGAACCCAGCACTAGCAATGATTAAGAACTCATCTTTAGAATCCCTCGTTCTCAAGGTAACGTCCGGGTCCGGAATGAGATACTTTTTTAGATGCCTATTTCCTGTCATAAGACAATAAGATGTTTTCTCACCCATTGAGTCAAAGTAGGGTTACTTTGGACTTATAAATTTCTATATTTCATAATATGATCCAACGAGTCATTTACATGGTGAAAAAGTAGAGTTTTGTTAATAAATAATATAAATATCATGTATAGTGAAAACATACATTTGTAAAAATTACTGTTGAAAAAATTTACTCATGTCTTATAGGTAATATAATTAAGCTTTCAGCATGTCAATAAATCAAAGTTTTATATCGACTATTCTAATATTTGCAATTATTTAAAATACTAACATAGACAAAGTTTGGTATCTGATCTTCTATAGCCAATTAAAAATTTTATTTGTTTTAGTGAGACCCAAAGTACAAAAGAATGAAGAGCTAACATAATTAGATCCACATATTTGACAATCCGTCTTTACTCATTCTGTCCAACTTTAACTCATGTTTAACATTTTAATCAAGTAAAAAATAATGTTTAAACTCAACAACCAATTTCCATTCTTATCACATATTAAAGTTTAAATTCTAAACTTTAATTTGATATGAAATTTATAAAATATAAATATGTGAGATGATTTTTAACACCTAAAAATAAAAATGAGAGTGGTGGAATATATAATTTACCAATTGCGCGAGTGGTGGTTAGCAAATGATCATCGATTCTGACTCTCCCATCAGTAGATCTACTTATTGGTCCTCCAAGTTCTTCAATCCTTGCCCATTCGTCCGGACGGTCAGGCTGCCACCACAAGGGCATAACATATCACGTATATATGTATATATGTATGTGTATATATAATTATAATTTGGAACTCCTAATATTTTATGTTAGTAATTTATTTTGAATAATACATGTAGAATTCAGCAAAAACAAAAGGAAAAACCAAACTGATATATGTATATATTGACATAGTCATAGGGTTCTTAACAATACCTTATGAGGATGGGTGAGTGGAACAGTATTTCCATTGTTAGCCAGAACAACACCCGAGTCTCCGCAATTAGCTACTATAATCTGATTATCTGACAGAAGCACCACTGCAGCTGTTGATCCGACAAACTCAGAATATTGTGACTGTGTTTGTGTGGAATGGTTTCCACAGTTAACCCCAAGTTCCCCACAAGGGCAAGTCCTAAGTACCAACCCATCCATATTTCTAAAGCTCCTCGTCATTAGTATGTCCCACCAGTCTACGGACGCAGTTGCTATTCCCTGTATTTCAGATGTTCGTGTCAGAAGTACTTCTAGCACCATTTGATGCATTTGAGCCTGACAAAAACCTGAAACCTGTGTACCAAAATGTATAAGCTAATTAGACATGTACAGGAAAAAATTCTAATTTCTTAAAGCTTTTCTTTTGAAGGCAAAATTCCTATTTCATGATATGTGTGTGTATTGAATATTTAAATAACTAATCTGAGATATCAATATAATGTTCTTACAAGACTTCCCCCATGTCCGTCAAAAACACCGTAAAAATGCAGATGATATGGTGCAGAAGGTATTAGTGACCCTAATATCTGGGGAATAATAGAGATGGCATCTTCCATATGTTGGCTCTTTCCAATAAGACACACACTTCCACAAAAAGGTTCCCTTGGGATTGGAGGTGACAACAATTGTGATGGAATTGTTTCTTGGGGTGATTGAGGCAGACTAAGAGGGGAAGTAGTAGAACCAGAATGATGGGCATCTGGCACCTCTACCGGAAATAGAGGCAGCAAACGTGGTTCAGATGAGGCTCTATCTTTATCTGGCGGACATTGACAGAAAGCGTTAGAATGGGGTGGAAAATCACAGTTCTCAGACATGATTTAGATGAGAATGAAGAAAAGACTCAAATTATGTATTGTCATGGGCATAACTCTTTATTTATATTCAAAAGAGCGGTATAAACCAGCTGGAACATATACAACATAGTAAATTTTTATTCCTTTTTGGTATATTTTCATCATTACTTTTTCTTGTCAGTATCTTTGGATAATGTAGGGTCCCTACAGGTCATTGGAATTTCTCATGCAACTTATTTACAATGGTATATCTCATTAAAATTTTTTGTACAAAATAAAGTTATGCACTCACTTTTTATAACTAATTAGTTCACTTTTGTTCTTATTACTACGTATATCATTTTTTCTTAAATCTAATAAATCTCCATTTAGTTGAAAAAATGAAATTTATCCATTTCCAAAAATTTATAAATTATATTGGTTAAATTGAAAAATATTTACTATTAATAGAAAATATTGTATATAACCAAAGAGTGTACAAGTGACTACTCAATTTTATTTATATATCAAAAAAAAAATTAAATATAATTTTATATTTAAATATTTTCATTTTTTATTAACTAAATCAATATAAAATAAAATTTAAATGAAAAAACACATGAACAAAACGAACATTATATAAATAACTAAAAGGAATGAAACTGTGTATGCAATTAAACTCGTAAAGTGAACAACTAATTGAACTATTTTATTAGATAATTTACATTTATCATCAATTAAATTGAAATCCAATATATAGTTCAAGAAAAAATGGAAGATAATTAATAATAAAAAAACATTGAACCTTTCTTTATAAAAAAAGACATTGAACCGATTAGTTACAAAAAGTGAGTGGGTGAATTTTATACCACATATTCGACTGAGATATATCATTTAAATAAGTTGTATCTGAAATTCGAATGAGATATATCATCTAAATAAGTTGTAACATAAATTCGAATAAGATATACCATTTGGATAAGTGACATCTTTTACAATCAAGTTAAAATCAACAAGAGTAAAAAAAATGTTGAAAAGATATTTTTTAATAAAACACATGAAATTGCAAGTTTAGCTAAATAAAAAGTATGCAATCAAGATAAGAACAAATTAGATTACGGAAAATATGTTTACAAAAGTAATACAAATTTAAGATATAAAATATTAAGAAGATTTTCATCAATACTTCATTATCTAAATAATACTAAAATTTTAGGATATTGTATGCTTGTGTGCCAGCTGATTTTATATATCACTACTAGAAAAGCAGTTAAAGGATTGTTTTGGATTCAATACATTTTTCGCTAGGGATGTGAGGAGATTTGGTGATGGAGGGATTTTTATCGGAAATCTAAGGAAACCTGTTGAAGAAGTTATTCCAGTGCTGGAGCAAAAGCTATCTGAAGCTGCTGGGAGGGAGGTTGTAATCTGGCTTATGGAGGAAAAAACTGATGACGTTACCAAACAGGTATATCCAGAAAATGATAATGTCATCTTTAGGATTGCAATAGGTTTTGGTTGCATACTGTACATAGAACATAAATAACTAGACTCAGAAATTTGGATCTCATTTATGTTACACAAGATCACATTACTATACAAGATGATATAACTGATAAAAGTTGAAATTTGTTAAAGACTTAATTAATAGTCCATTTTAAGGTCTATGTTAATATCCTATTAGCAAAATAACTCCAAACACAATTGCAGTGAAAAGCAATTGTCGACTTAGTTTTAGATTTCCCCTGTAGCAACTAAAGTTTGAAGTATTCTGACTACCTACCTATATGTCTTTAAGGTTTGCATGGTACAACCAAAAGCGGAAATTGATCTCCAGTTTGAGTCGACCAGGCTGAGCACTCCTTGGGGCTATATAAGTTCTGTACTTTTATGTGTCACAACGTTTGGAACAATAGCCTTGATGAGTGGCTTCTTTCTTAAACCTGATGCTACGTTTAACGACGACCTAGCTTATGTTGTTCCTCTCTTTGGTGGCTTCCTAACAATTCTGGGAGTTTCAGAGGTAAAATATTCTGCTACTATGCTCTGTCCTGTATGCTTTGGCAAACATGTGAAAATTAACTTCAGAGATGCCTTAAGGGATAAAAGGGTGAGGGCAAACTTATTTATTAATGAATTTTCTAGTAAAGAACCATTGAGTCAAAGTTGACATTGTTAAATTATAAAGTTTATTTACAAGCTTTTTGCTTAAATTTAGCTTTTTTAAATGCTGTAAATTCATATATCTCAGACAATTTGATGATATACATCATACCCGAGGATGCACTGATAATATCAACAAGTTTTTTGTCGCATCTTTTATCTCCAAATGCAGTGACGAGTTTGCAAGTTTCTCTCTGAAGAATGTGAATCAGTATATTTGGCATTGGGAGTGAATGAAAACCAAACATTTCTCATTAGCAGTATAATACTTTAGGTATCAATTCTTTTTCTGTGAAGAGAAACTCTTGATTACCTGGTGTATCCACAAGGATAACCGCAGCACGTTGTGGTGTGAATTTGAGCCCGTCCTTTTTAGTGCCCTCCAATTGGACTGGATGCTTGGGAGTGATGAATAATTATGAGCCTTTGCTGCCAAACAAGAAGGCGCTTTTTGATATTCCTGTCGCAAGAACAGCCAGTGCATATCTAACATCCCTATTTCTTGCAGTTGCAGCTTTTGTGGCTGATGGCAGCTTTAATGGATGCGATAACGCATTGTAAGTACTTAGCTACCTCTTCATAGATGGTTCCTTCCTATAATAACTGACTCTAATAGTACAAAATGTGATTTATATGCATCTTCCAAGTCATGGAGCTCTAATAGATCTTTTAAAACACATGCCCATTATGTAAATATTGGCATGCATCCATGGTTTCCTAATCTCTTTACTTTGCCTTTTAAGGTTCAAAAGAGAAGAACATCTATAAAAGCTGATACTCATTCTTCTGCAGGTATATAAGGCCTCAATTTTTCTTCAATAACCCTTTGCTTTCGTTCATCCAATTCGTAATAGGCCCATACACCGATGACCTAGGGAACGTATTACCATATGCAGTTGAAGGTGTGGGTGTCCCTGTTGATCCACTTGCTTTTGCTGGACTCTTAGGTCAGTGCTTTAGAAATGTCAAATTGGTTTACATTAAATCTCTGTATAGAACATAGATTTCAGTCCTTTGCAGCTGGAACTTTAGAGAACTGAATACAAAGGTTAGATGTAACTCTGTTTTTAAAATGAAAAGCCTCTTATTGTGATTACATTTCATTGGTGAAGGAATGGTGGTAACATCATTGAACTTGTTGCCATGTGGAAGACTTGAAGGTGGGCGCATTGCTCAATCCATGTTTGGAAGAAGCACAGCCAGTGTCTTATCTTTCACTACTTCATTACTCCTTGGCATCGGTGGTCTAAGCGGGAGTGTTCTCTGTTTGGCATGGGGACTGTTTGCAACATTCTTCAGAGGCGGAGAAGAAATACCGGCAAAGGATGAGATCACTCCGTTAGGAGATGATCGATATGCTTGGGGGCTCGTACTCTTTCTCATATGTTTTCTTACTCTCTTCCCAAACGGGGGAGGGACATTTTCTAGCTCATTCCTTAGTGCTCCTTATTTCAGGGATGGTTTGTGAACAGGAGTACAGAACTGTTTATCTTATTAGCTACTGCTAGCATTTTATGGCAACTCACCAAGACTCTAACTAGAATGGAAATAAAAGAGAGTCTATTAAAATTATTGAAAGATAATATAATCTTACTAATCCATAACCTAATACGAAAATGGTTAACTTAGATATTAAAAATAAGACCAAACCCCCACAAAATAATTGCAAATTAAATATAGGAAGTTAGGGCCAAACATGAAGTACTTTAGGTCACATAAAGATTAGTGTCGAGAATGGTTCATGATCATGATTTTTGGAAGTGATGTTTTTTTTGGAGAAACCAGATTCCAGCAATCTTAATCATAGCAACTTTAGGTTATATAGCAACTTCAATTCAGAAAACATAATGCTTATTTTATTTAATAAAACTCCGGCCAAAGGTCTTTTTAAATAACAAAGTACAAAATGAAAGAAAACGTTCTACGCCGCTGCTTCAAATAAAAGCCACTTTTAAATGTAATAACATTTTGCAATATAACTCAATATGTTATAACACAATGCAATATAACTCAATTAAGCTCCTCACTCCATCATGTACTGGGCCACTCTCTTGTTATTCTCATTTAGCCAGTATCACCTTTACTCCAACCATAAAGAATATGATCGAGACCAATTTTTCATAAGATCAACAACAATAAAGCTTATATTAAAGTGTTGCGGCTGCCGTTGCAGTGTCAAAATGATGAGACTCACCATATGGATCGTTTGCATTAGCGTAGAAAGGTGGATGGGAGTGTCGGAAACAACCTCGGCCACATGACAAGCCATGTAGAGAAAAAATGGGGGTAAGCAAAGAAAGATAACGGAGAGGAAACGGCTACTGGAAAGGAAAGGGGAAAGGCAACTTATTTTTTTGGGCGGCTAAATTCGACCGACTCTGGTCGAAATTAGCTTTCGACCAGACACGGTCGAAATTATTATTTTCGACCGACTCTGGTCGAAATAAGCTTTCGACCAGAAACGGTCGAAATTATTATTTTCGACTACATACGGTCGAAAATATACCTGCGACTAAATCTGGTCGAAATTACTTGGTCGACCGGGAACGGTCGAAATTATATTTTCGACCAGAAAAAGTCGAATGTTTATTTTCGATCAGAAACCCCTTAAAATATTCAAAAAACAAAGTGCGGGAAAATTCCCGCCACATGGATATTTTCGACCGGCTATTATTTTCGACCAAGTCCATGGGCGGGAAAAAGTTGGAGGGTTATTTTCGACAAATTAATTTCGACCGGCCTTAATTTCGACTGGTTTCGGTCGAATATATTAATTTCGACCGTTAACAGTCGAAATTAAGATCCGGTTGAAAATAACCGGTCGAAATTAGCCGCTTTTCTTGTAGTGCCAGAAGTCCAGAACCTAGCACTAGCAATGATCAAGAACTCATCTTTAGAATCTCTTGTTCTCAAGATAACGTCCGGTCTCGAATGAGATACCATTTTAGATGCCGATTTGCTCTATACAATAAGATGTTTTTTCATCCATTGAGTCACAAAGTAGGGTTGCTTTGGACCTTACAAGTTTTTGTATTTACTACTGTAGTATATATGATTAGACTCTAGAGTCATTTATATGGTGGAAAGTAGGGTTTTGTTAATAGATAATATGAATATGTTGAAAACAAACATTTGTATATATGAGTAAAATTTTATAGATACCACTTTTATTGGAGACCGTGGAGACCACTTATGTTCTGCAAGTGAAATATTGCATAAAAACATTGCAAAACGTATAGTTTTGCACATCATGTTGTATAAAATCATTATTTCACTTTAAAATCTTAAATATCATATAAGTTTCGCATGTAGAACATTACAAAATGTTATATTCTACGAAATATATTTAGTCTGCAGGACATTGTTCAACTTGCAGAACATACATTATATACTTATGAAACATAGATGATCTTTAATAATTTTAATGAATACATGATATTTGTTGAACATACTTCACAAAATAATGTATTTTATAGTATTTTGATTGCTGAACATAAGTGGTCTCCACAGTCTCCAATAAAAGTGGTCTCCATAGAACTTTACTATATATATATATATATATATATATATATATATATATTCAAGTCTAGAAAGTATGATTTAATGTCAAAAAAATTTAAGAGTTAACATAATTAGATATTGAGCTTATTGCACTTTGTAACCCCACACTTTGGCTGATTAGCAAATCAGACCCCACACTTTGAAACGTGACAGTTTGTAAACCTAAGTTTCATTTAGCTTTCGGTTTGTAACCCTGGCCCCACACATCCGTTAAAAACAGCCGTTAACTTTAACTGTTTGAGAGGTAACAGTGTGTATATTAGTTTCTAACAGCTACTTTACTCCACGTGACCCCTCAAAATTTATGTATCATATTTGGAAATTAAATTTGAACACACACAACAATATAAAACAATTTAAAATAATTTTTAAAATACGTATTAAGATTTAGAATCTGAAAATTTATTTATTTTTACATAAACGATGTAACTTATTTTAAAATTTTAAAATAAATACATATTTTAAAAATTATTTGTAATTTAATATTATATTGTTGTGTGTGTTCAGAAATAATATTAAAATATAATACATAAATTTTGAGAGGTCACAGGGGTAAAGTAGTTGTTATAAACTAATATACACACTGTTTCCTTTCAAATAGTTAAAGTTAACGATTGTTTTTAACGGATGTGTGGGCCAGGGTTACAAACCGAAAGGTAAATGAAACTTAGAGTTACAAACTGTTACGTTTCAAAGTGTGGGGTTACAAAGTGCAATAAGCTCTTAGATATTCACCATATTAAGGATTTGATAATCCCTCTCCCCTGCTTTTGTCTCATTTTAAATTTTTAACCAATTAAAAAAAATAATGGTTAATCTCAACAACACACTACGCCATATATGACCTATCGCAATGGTATAAACGCGAGTGTTGCCAGATTATGTTGCATTAGAGGCACTAATTGATATCTACCGCAACGATAACCATTCATGTCCGTTTGATGTTGCAAATTTCGATTCTTATCACAAATTAAAGTTTAGATTCTAAACTTTAATAATTTGATATAAAATCTCCTTAGATCTAGTTTTTTTTTTGAAAGAATCATTAGATCTAATTATTCGTCCTCCAAGTGCTTCCTTATAACCCATTGGTGGGGACAGTCAGGCGGTCAGCACAAGAACATAACATATCTCTCACACACATATAGATATGAAATTTGTCACTCCCATTATTTTATTTTAGGTAATTCATTTTGAATAATACACATAGAATATTTTAATAAAAACAAAACAAAAGAACCAGATTTAAACCAAACTGATATATGTATATATTGACATGGAGTCATGGTTTCTTAACAGTACCTTATGAGGATGGGTGATTGGAATAAAATTTCCATTGTTAGCCGGAACAACACCCGAGTCTCCGCAATTAGTTACTATAATCTGATAATGTGACAGAAGCACCACTGCATCTGTGGATCCTACGAACCCAGAATATTGTGACTGTGTTTGTGTGGAATGGTTTCCACAGTTAACCCCAAGTTCCCCACAAGGGTTAAGTACCAAACCATCCATATTTCTAAAGCTCCTCGTCATTAGTATGTCCCACCAGCCTGCGGACTCAGGTGTTAGTCCCCTGTCTTTCAGATGTTGGTGTCATAAGTACTTCTAGCACCATTTGATGCAATTGAGCCTGACACAAAGCTGAAACCTGTACCAAAATGTATAAGCTAATTAGACAAGTACAGTGAAAAAATTATATTTTCTTAAAGCTTTTCTTTTAATTGAAGGCAAAATTTCTATTTCAGCCCAGATATTATATATGTGTGTGTGTGTAGAATATTAAAATAACTAATATGAGATATCAATATAATGTTCTTCCAAGACTTCCCCAATGTCGGTCAAAAACACCATAAAAATGCAGAAAATATGGTGCACAAGCGGTGTTAGTGACCTAAATAGGTGGGGAAAAATAGAGATGGCATCTTCCATATGTTGGCTCTTTCCAATCACACACACACACTTCCACAAAAAGGTTCCCTTGGGATTGGAGGTAACAACATATTGTGATGGAATTGTTTCTTCGGGTGATTGAGACAGACTAGGACGGGAGGGAGAACCAGAATGATGGGCAGCTGGCACCTCTACCTGAAATAGAGGCAGCAAACGTTGTTCAGATGAGGATTTATCTGGGGGACGTTGAGAGAAAGTGTTAGAACGGGGTAAAGAGTCATAGTTCTGAGACATGATTTAGATGAGAATCAAGAAAAAACTGAAAATATCTATTGTCTTCTGCCTAACTCTATTTATATTCAAAAGAGCAGTATAATTAAACCAGCCGGAATATATACAATATAGTAAATATAGGTTGGTATTGGTGTATACCTCATTAAAATTTGTTTGTAGTGAGCAGGTGATATTTTACAATTATATAAGAAAAACAACTATATTTCACAATCATATAAGAAAAACAACATTATTTTCAAAAAATGATTGTGTTAAATAGACTTGGCCAATTAATGTATAAAATATATAAAATATTGTGTGATAGAAATGAAAACCAATGCTTATACTTCCATTGTACTTGTTCGTCAAGACAACAGTTGTTAAAGGGTGGAAGCTTGGCAGAGCTAAGATTTATGCGACCATTCTATATATAGCTAATAAATCATTGTATGAAAAGGTATTAACAATGTTATAGATAAAGGACAATAGTGAGACACTTCTAGCTATAATAACCAAATAATAATTGTGGTAAGACAATCATAACAATTATTATTATGAGCATATTGTGTTTATCAATTTCCAACAACATAACTAAAAAACAAAACACTTAATATTAGAAGAGGAATAATGGTTTTTAAATAGGTCGTTCTTGGTACAGGTCCTGAACCATAGCCTGATGATCCATATAACAGATGACGACGCCCAATAGTTAAGGGAAAATGAGAGAATCACACTGTGGGAAAAAAAATACTGTCTTAAACTATTTTTCTTGTAATGATTTTCTTTCTTTAAAGAAAGAAATTGTGCTTGTGAATATTGTTTAATACTGTCTTAAACTATTTTTCTTGTAATGACTTTCTTTCTTTAAAGAAAGAATTGTGCTTGTGAATATTGTTTGATTCATGTAATACGTTTGATAGTCAACAAAAGATAAGGTATGTAGTAAAAAAACACTTGTTTGAAAACTCTTTTTTCTTGTAGTGTCTTTCTTACATGAAATTCACATTTTATGTCTAACAAAGGTTTATTTCTGTGTTTTGTAAAATCATCAATAACAACTAGATGTTGCACAAATACTCTATATAGCAATTAATGATTATATCAGTTTCATTGTTTTCATGACTGACTGATCAATGATATATTCAATGATATATATATCCATGGCTCTCAATGATTCT
Source organism: Daucus carota subsp. sativus (assembly GCF_001625215.2). Classification (NCBI taxonomy): domain Eukaryota; kingdom Viridiplantae; phylum Streptophyta; class Magnoliopsida; order Apiales; family Apiaceae; genus Daucus; species Daucus carota. Next base: position 22,329,694 of record NC_030386.2, on the reverse strand, counting down.
TTTTCAATATTAGGACTCTGTTATTTTATTTGTTTTTTTTTTCCAGCTAAGTTCTAAATAAAAATAAAACAATTGTATATCATCGTCAATTTTAAAATTAAAAGTGAGTTTTCTTTATTTTCCAAGGACATGATTTTTAATATGTGTAATTTCATGATTAACTAAGTCAGAATAGAATATAATATAAGTTATAGTAATTAGTAAATAATGCTTTTTTATTAATAATAAAATAAAAAACGAATTACATATATATTTTGTGACGCTCTGAGACCTAGAGGATACCCCTCACACAGGTAAAGCCCGAGAAGGGGACCTCTTATACGCAGGTGCATGGTGTCTTTGGATTCAGGCCACTAGAGTTGATACATTGTACTCACAGGATGATGCATGTTAGAGCATTTCGGGAGTTCAGGGTTCAATTAATTGCAGGATGCCCAGGGGGCTCACAGGAATGCTTGAGGTAATGCAACAAGAGACTTCATCATAGTTCCTACACACTATTATGATTTTGCTGTATATGATGTCGGTTTAACAAGAATTTCTCTTTTTTAAGAAATTCAAGATCACTGTCTCATTTGAACAGCAATCAATTCCATTTATCTTTTTGATCATTGTGAAGGATTTGACATAACGGATGGTTCTATTTAGTTTCTTAATATAGCCAAAATAGTTGTTACTCATAGAAACTACCAAACCTTTTAACAATTGAGAGAATTCACAGTCTTGATAAGTTCTTTCAACAGCTATATATCTTCACCAGATTTCATTCTGTTAGTTGAGTTGCATCTTCAACTTATTTGGGAGTTAGATTTGACTTTGTTGTTGTTGTAGATGCCGAGATTGTCGGTGATTGAGAAGAAGATGCATGGCATAGGCTGTTTCTTATCCCCTTAGTCTTGCAATAAGGCATGGGCATGGTGGGATAAAAAGACACTTGAGCTCTGACATGGTCCAAAGTGTCAAGAGTTGGAATGTGTAAGGCATGCGTAATTGTCAAGAGTTTGAATGCAAGAATAGTTTTCATCTGAAAAGAGTGTTGGTAGTCAACTAGGTCTTTAAAATTGATAAATATGGAGAAACACTATAAAATAGAGTGTTTTTATTATATCCAAGAGAGAGGCTTATAAAGCCAACATCTAAAACATTAAAAAACCAAACTACTATTACAAAGAAACTTATAAAATAACACAAATATCCAATAACATTATATATAGTAACATCCTCTAAAAATCATGATAGTGAATCGAGAGTTTTTAAAACAAAAAAAGTAGTAACAAAATTCATCAAAGATCCACAATAAGAAGAATAATCCATATCATGCAATAGCCAACCGAAACAATATTGATATCCAAATTTATCTTCAACCCAAGAACACCCAAACAAAATCCAAATCAACAAAAATCAAAACTAAATCGGAATCTAAATCCAACTATAAACAATGTCAAAATCTAATATGAAAACAAAACCAAACAATATCTCCAATTTCACAAACTGCTTCGAAATCTAATATCAACTCAAAACATATAATATCTCCCACAACCAAAAAACCAAAACCAAATTCAACTTTTAATCTAAACTAAGCTTGAATAGAATTCAGATCAACAAATTATATCCAATTCGAAAATCATCGGACCGTATTCAAGTGTAATAGCAAATCAAAACCAAAATAGAATGCAAATCAATATCCTAATTATTACCAAGAAACCAATTTATGACGCTTTTAAACCAAGAAATGTGAAAAAAGAGAAGAAAGGTTAAAGACACAATCCCATAAACTAAACTAGTCAAAAGAACAAGAAAAAAATTATAAATGTAGCTAGGGCTACTCACATCACAATGCCCGAGAAAGAAAGAGAGAAAAAAGGAAAATCGATGTGCCTACGACTACTACTCCTATTTAGAGCATGACAAAAATGAAATAATACAAATGTACCTATGACTTTACTCCTATCATAATAACGCACTACTAGTAAAAAACAATCTCACAAAATGCCGACTTGCCTACAACACTAGACAAGGAAGGCAATCCTTCGAAGGAAAAAAAACAATTAACTATGAGGAGGGCAACAAAAATCATCAAGAAAAAGAAGATGAAAGAAAAAATTTAAAACAAACTCTAAACAATGAGAGAATTTATCTTGACTGATCTAAGAGGGAAAAAATCCATAAACTAATATAATCTTATTAAATCCATAACCTAATACGAAAACCGTTGACTTAACATAGTAGATATTAAAAATAATACTAAATCTCCACAAGATAAATGCAAATTATATATAAGAAGCTAGGGTCAGGCATGATGTACTAATTGATTCCGACTTCAACACAATATAATGGGATTTGGAGTGATTTCATGTTGAAATATAATATGATTCAATATACAAAGAACTAACCATTGAAGATTTTTAGATGAAATGTTCAGATGAAACTTCTAAACATCTCAACAAGTTCTAAAGAGGTATGAAGAAAGGCTCTAGATTAGTACTGAGAATCATGCAATATGAGTAAAAAGAACATTAGCTTACATTAAAATTTCAATTCACAAAACATAATGCAAATTATTTTAGTCAAAAAAAACTTGAGTAGAAGGTCTTTTTAAGTAACCAGGTACAAAATGAAAGAGAATATTTCTGTTGATCTGCTCCTTCAAATAAAGGTCATTTCAAATGTAATAACACAAGGCAATATAACTTAGTTAAGCTCCTCAGTCACTATATATATATATCACCTTTACTCCACAACCATAAAGAATATCAAGACCGATTGTTCATGAGATCAATAACAATAACGCTTATATTATCTTCACTTCCTCGTATACCAGCTATACGGGAAAGTATTGCGGTTGCTGTTGCACTTGGTGATGGATACATCAAGGACAGAGATGGTACTAGAGTGTCAAAATGATGAGGCTCACCATTTGCATCGTCGGCATTAGCATAGTAAGGTGGATGGGAGTGGCGGAAACAACCCCGAGCCACATGACAAGCCGTGTCGGTTGAAACAACATCCCAGAACCCAGCACTAGCAATGATTAAGAACTCATCTTTAGAATCCCTCGTTCTCAAGGTAACGTCCGGGTCCGGAATGAGATACTCTTTTAGATGCCTATTTCCTGTCATAAGACAATAAGATGTTTTGTTAATAAATAATATAAATATCATGTATAGTGAAAACATACATTTGTAAAAATTACAGTCGAAAAAATTTTCTCATGTCTTATAGGTAATATAATTAAGCTTTCAGCATGTCAATAAATAAAAGTTTTATATCGACTATTCTAATATTTGCAATTATTTAAAATACTAACATAGACAAAGTTTGGTATCTGATCTTCTTTAGCCAATTAAAAATTTTATTTGTTTTAGTGAGACCCAAAGTACAAAGGGAGCTAACATAATTAGATCCACATATTTGACAATCCGTCTTTCCTCATTCTGTCCAATTTTAACCCATGTTTAGCATTTTAATCAAGTAAAAAATAATGTTTGAACTCAACAACCAATTTCCATTCTGATTACAAATTAAAGTTTAGATTCTAAACTTTAATTTGATATGAAATTTATAAAATATAAATACGTGAGATGATTTTTAACATTTAAAAATATAAATGAGAGTGATGGAATATATAATTTACCAATTGCGCGAGTGGTGGTTAGCAAATGATCATCGATCTTGACTCTCCCATCAGTAGATCTACTTATTGGTCCTCCAAGTTCTTCAATCCTTGCCCATTCGTCCGGACGGTCAGGCTGCCACCAGAAGGGCATAACATATCACGCATATATGTATATATGTATGTGTATATATATTTATAATTTGTAACTCCTAATATTTTATGTTAGTAATTTATTTTGAATACTACATGTAGAATTCAGCAAAAACAAAAGGAAAAACCAAACTGATATATGTATATATTGACATGGAGTCATAGGGTTCTTAACAATACCTTATGAGGATGGGTGAGTGGAACAGTATTTCCATTGTTAGCCAGAACAACACCCGAGTCTCCGCAATTAGCTACTATAATCTGATTATCTGACAGAAGCACCACTGCAGCTGTCGATCCGACAAACTCAGAATATTGTGACGACTGTGTTTGTGTGGAATGGTTTCCACAGTTAACCCCAAGTTCCCCACAAGGGCAAGTCCTAAGTACCAACCCATCCATATTTCTAAAGCTCCTCGTCATTAGTATGTCCCACCAGTCTACGGACGCAGGTGCTATTCCCTGTATTTCAGATGTTCGTGTCAGAAGTACTTCTAGCACCATTTGATGCATTTGAGCCTGACAAAAACCTGAAACCTGTGTACCAAAATGTATAAGCTAATTAGACAAGTACAGGAAAAAATTCTAATTTCTTAAAGCTTTTCTTTTGAAGGCAAAAATCCTATTTCATGATATGTGTGTGTGTGTGTGTATTGAATATTTAAATAACTAATCTGAGATATCAATATAATGTTCTTACAAGACCTCCCCCATGTCCGTCAAAAACACCGTAAAAATGCAGATGATATGGTGCAGAAGGTCTTAGTGACCCTAATATCTGGGGAATAATAGAGATGGCATCTTCCATATGTTGGCTCTTTCCAATCAGACACACACTTCCACAAAAAGGTTCCCTTGGGATTGGAGGTAACAACAATTGTGATGGAATTGTTTCTTCTGGTGATTGAGGCAGACTAAGAGGGGAATTAGTAGAACCAGATCATGATGGGCATCTGGCACCTCTACCGGAAATAGAGGCAGCAAACGTGGTTCAGACGAGGCTCTATCTTTATCTGGCAGACATTGAGAGTAAGTGTTAGAATGGGGTGGAGAATCACAGTTCTCAGACATGATTTAGATGAGAATTAAGAAAAGACTGAAAATATGTATTGTCACTCATTCATGTAACTCTTTATTTATATTCAAAATAGCGGTATAAACCAGCTGGAACACATACAGTATAGTAAATTTTTATTCCATTGGTATATTTTCATTATTACTTTTCTTTGCTAGTATCTTTAGATAATGTAGGAGCCGGTGGGGGTGAATATCTCATTAGAATTTATGATACAACTTATTTAATGGTATTAAATGCTATATTTCACTGGAATTTCTCATGCATAACTAATCAGTTGAGTTTTGTTTTTTTACCAAATGTATTTAATTTTTTTTCAAATCTTTTTAATCTCCCGTTAGTTGAAAAATGTAAATCATCCATCTAAAAAAAATTGTATTCTTTATTAGTTAAATTGAAAAATATTTTTATTAATGGAAAATGCATATAACTGAATAGTGTACAAGTGACTGCTCAATTTTATTTATATATCTAACAAATTAAATATATGTTTATATATATATATATATATATATATATATATATATATATATTGTTAATTAAATCAAAATAAAATTAAATTTAAAGGAGAAAACATTCATGAACAAAAAGAACATTATATAAATAACTAAGAGGGATGAAAATGTATATGCAATTGAACTCGTAATGTGAACAATTAATAGAAATATTTTATTACATAATTGACATTTATTATCAACTAAATGGAAATCCAATAGTTTAAGAAAAATAGAAGATAATTAATAATAGAAAGAATAGTCAATCAAATAATTACGAAAAGTGAGTGGGCGAATTTTATACCAGAAATTCGAATGAGATATACCATTTAAATAAATTATTTCTGAAATCCGAAAGAGATATATCACTCTAATAAGTTGCACTACAAGAAAAACGGTTATCAGCGACCGCGGTTGGTCGCTGAATGGCTACTGGTTTCCGTAGCTGATACAGCTACAAGTATTTGCTACGCAATTCTGTCGCTAAGTTTGAGACTTTTTGCTACCAGTATTGGCTACGGCTTGCTACGCAATTCTGTCGCTAAGTTTGAGACTTTTTGCTACCAGTATTGGCTACGGCTAGCGGTAGCTAATGTTAATTTTTTTTTTTCAATTCTTTTTGTTTTTCCAGATTTACCATATATTTTCAGTTTGTACCTGCTTTTCAACAACACTAAACAACTTTGTCCCAACAACTTCACGATGATCTATATTTAAAATGATGGCATTGAACACAACAATAGAAGAAATCCCAACATCAAAGTTTACATCATCCTTAAAAATTCAGCAACAAAAGCATATGTTCCAATTATGACCAAGCAGTACAATACTAAGACCTAAATACTCAAAGATCCTCCAATATCAGCATCCTAATCTTCATGATCACCCTGTCAATATTAGATCAATTGAAGAAGTGAGATGGCATTATAAACAACATAATAAGAAAAACAAATTTCAGCAGTTAATAACGAAATTGAAGTTAACTAGTAAATAGATAATTTACCTGACACTAAGATCCTCCAATATCAGCATCCTCATCATAATCATTAGCAACCTGATCATCATGATCACTCTGTCATTATCAAATCAATTAAAGAAGTGAAATCTCAGAACATGAAAAAACAAGCTTCAAAAATTAATAAAAAAATTGCAGTTAACTACTAAATAAATTATATACCTGCCGACCATCACTTGCTGCGATGCTGCTGCCTCAGCCACAGCACGAGCTAACTCATCAGGATCCATAAGCCCAAGATGTCCTCCTAATACACGAAGAAGCTCTCGATCCTGACATTCGAATTAGATATATCATTTAAATAAGTGATATCTTTTACCAATCAAATTAAAACCAACCAAAGTATGACAAATATTGTAAAGATATTTACTAATAAAACACATAAAATTAAAAGTTTAGCTAAATAAAAGGTATGCAATCAAGATAAGAACAAATTAAAATCATAAAAAATATGTTTACGAAAGTAATACAAATTTAAGATATAGAATATTAAGAAGATTTTTATCAATACTACATTATCTAAATAATACTAAAGTTTTAGGATATTGTATGCTTGTATGCCCGCGGATGTTATACTGCTCCCTTAAATATAATAAAGAGTTAGGCCACTGACAATGCATAGTCTTTTCTTGATCCTCAACCTGATCATGTCTTAGAACCATGATTCTTCATCCTGTTCTAACACTTTCTCTTGATGTCCCCATCATTTTGGTTCTATTTCCAATCTTAGCCTCTCAAATCATCCCAAGAAACAATTCCATCACAATTGCATTTGTTGCCTCAAAATATGCACCACCTACATCTCATATGCCTCTAATCCCAAGGGAACCTTTTTGTGGAAGTGTTTGTATTTAGAAAGAGCAAACATATGAAAGTTATTGAAAGCACTAAAAAGTAACTCGACAAAACCGATGACCATGTAAAACTGACCAACACAAAAAGCTTGACGGGATAAATTTAACCGACACATAACGTTCGGTTTTAGGAATAATGACTTCATTTTGCTTAGTTGGCAAGACTTTAACAGAATTAAACCGACCGATTACGATTGGTCGGTTTTAATGGTGACGTGTCGCGTTAAAAACCTACCGATCAGGCGATCGGTTATGTGCTTGAATATTTTTAATTAAATTTTTAAGGAATATGTTAGAGAAAACAGTGACGTATTGGGTCTAACGTAAAACAGACCGGTTGTGGTCAGTTTAACTAATTATTTTTTATTGTTAAATATATTTACTTATTCAAAAATGAAATATATATGCGTTAAATATGGGGCGTGACTGTGTTTTATGTTAAATGACATAACCGATGCCAATATGTTTTTTAAAACTTACAATATGCACCCCTAGTTGGCACATCAATTTTCTAAAATTTACACTTTCCACCCAATACCTTATGAGGATCCGTTGGAATAGTTTTTTCATTGTAAGCCAGAACAACACCCGAGTCTCTGTAGTTAGCTACTATGATATGATAATTTGACAGAAGCACCACCGCAGCTGTGGATCCTACAAACTCAGAATATTGTGACTGTGTTTCTGTGGAATATGGTTTCCACAGTTAACCCCAAGTTCCCCACAAGGGCAAGTCAGTAAGTAATTAAGTACCAACCCATCCATATTTCTGAAGCTCCTCGTCATTATTATGTCCCACCAGCCTATGTTCCGTTCGTGTCATAAGTACTTCCAGCACCATTTGATGCAATTGAGCCTGAAAAAAAAGCTGAAGCCTGTATGAAAATGTATAAGCTATTTAGACAAGTACAGTAAAAAAATTATATTTTCTTAAAGCTTTTCTTTTGAAGGCAAAATTTGTATTTCATGATATATGTGTGTGCGTATATATTGAATATTTAAATAACTAATCTGAGATATCAATATAACTTACAATACTCCCCCCATGTCGGTCAAAAACACGGTAAAAATGCAGAAAATATGGCGCAGAAGGTCTTAGTGCCCTAAATAGGTGGGGAACAATAGAGGTGGCATCTTCCATATGTTGGCTCTATCCAATCACATACACACTTCCACAAAAAGGTTTTCTTGCAATTTGAAGGAGATGAGTTGTGTAGGTGGTCGATTATTCTGAGGCAACAAACACAATTGTGATGGAATTGTTTCCTGGGGTGATTGAGAGAGGCTAGGACCAGAAGTAGAACCAGAATGATGGGCAGCTGGCACCTCTACGAGAAATAGAGGCTCAAAACATGGTTCAGAGATGAGGCTTTATCTGGGGGACGTTGAGAGAAAGTGTTAGAACGGGGTGGAGAATCACAGTTAATTTTGAGACATAATTTAGATGAGAATCAAGAAAAGACTGAAAATATGTATTGTCATCGGCCTAACTCTTTATTTATATTCAAAAGAGCAGTATAAACCAGATGGAACATATACAATATAGTTAATTTTTATTCCTGATGCAACTTATTTAAATTGTATATCTCATTCAAATTTCTGATGCAACTTATTTAAATGGTATGTCTAATTCAAATAGGTTTGGTTCGTACAAGCTCTATATAAAAAGTACTGGTATGAGTATAATAATAAACTTCCACCAAATATTATATCTCCTCCCCTTTCGTACTAAGAAAACCAACAATTTACGAGAAAGTTGTTCATCTCATGAACAATTGCCCTTGAAATTTTTCACAAAGCTGAGGAGTAAAGGTGATTGTCTAAATGAGAATAATAAAAGAGTGGCACTGTAATATATATGTATATATGTTCACTACAAGAAAACAGGTCAAAACCGACCGCATAAAACCGACCGTCGCATATAAAACCGACCGACGGTCGCGTGGTCGGTTTTATCTCGCCGAAATCACAAAATGACGACGATCTGGGTGACGTGGCAACAAATAAAACTGACCGCGGGTCACGGTCGGTTATATGTATGACCTGGCACCGTTATTACCGACCGTTCTGTTTGGTCGGTTTTGTTGTCCGCGGAAAAATAATTAAAAATCAATTTAAATAAAAATATCTGTGCGTCAGCCCCTTAAAACGACGTCGTTTTTTTGTTTGGTACTAAAACCGACTGATTGGTCGGTCGGTTTTAACCTGCAGCTTTTATATCAATTTTAGCTAGTAGTGAGCTCCCATTCACTTGAAATAAAAAACAAAGGAGAAGAAAGGAGCTAAAGTGGGGAAGAATTATTACTTGCAAACATTTCAAGTAAGTGATTTTCATTTCTTTGCATTAAATGTGTGTGTGGTGGGTGTGTTAAAGTGTTTGTTATATTAAATGTGTGTGTATGTAATTACATTGAATGCTTGTATTGAATGTATGAAATTCATGTGAAATTATTTGTTAAATGTGTATGAAATTCATGTGAAATTACATGTGTGTATTGAATGTATGTGTGTATTGAATGTATGTGTTATTAAATGTATGTGTGTGTTAAATGTATGTGTGTGTTAAATGTGTGTGTTAAATGTGTGTTAAATGTGTGTGTAGATGACAAACTTGGATCGAAGTTGGATTAGTAATCAAGTGCAAAGTGATAAAATTTCGTTAACTCCGGAATATAGGAATGGTGTAGAAACTTTTTTAAAACTTGCAAGTGAAAATGGAATGGGAGAAGATGGTACAATGAAGTGTCCTTGTAAACGTTGTAGGAATTTGAATTGGTTAAGTATCGACGATGTTAGATTCCATTTACTTGCTAAGGGGATGCTTGAGGGTTATACCGTTTGGACATCACATGGTGAAGAAAGAGGAAGAAAACGTAGTCGAACATCGCATAATCGTTATTGTGTTCGGGAACCTACGAGGGTAGAACAACCGGTAGATTTGAATGCGATGCTACATGATTTTGCCGGTGAAAATTCCGAATTTTATAACAACGTGGATACGGGAACTAGGAATGTAGAAGAAGTTCCAAATGATAGTGCAAGAAAATTGTATGAGGTGATTGTTGAAAATGGAGCACCTATTTATCCCGTTAATACGAAGTATACAAGATTAAGCTTTACCACAAAATTGTTGGAATTCAAGAATATCTCACATCGTAGTAATAAGGCTTTTGATATAACCGATTTTTACCATAATGTTGCCAGAAAACCGACCGCATTCAAATATAACCAACCGTATTCATTACATAAAATCCAGAAAACCGACCGTCTTCATTAGGAGTCGGTCAGTTATGAGGCGGTCGGTTATGCAAATCAGGGTGGCGTTCTGCCACAAACCCGACCGAGTCATAACCGACCGCACATAACCGACCGTGGGAGAAGGGTTGACCGCGGTCGGTTTTATGTCAAAGTCAACACAGAAAAAAGGGACATAACCGACCACTGCAGTCGGTCGGTTTACGGTTCGCTTTTGACGTGGTGTGACACCTGTTGCCACGTGGTGACAGGTGGCATCAAGTGGGGCCATTTTTATGGGAATAAAACAGCACATAACCGACCACCTTGTCGGTCGGTTTTAAGTGTTAAACACGACCAATTCACGTAACCGACCAGGGTTTAACCGACCACCCATATCGGTCGGTTTTAGGCTTATAACCGACCGATTGTATTCATAACCGACCGATTCAGGCGGTCGGTTATGTCCTGTTTTCCCGTAGTGGTTGGAGCTTAATTGAGTTATTTTACCGTTTAATTACTACATTTAAAGTGACCTTCTTATAGCATCCGTATAAACTTTGTCCTTCATTCTGTATCTTGTTAGTAAAATTAGACCTAGGACGGAAGAGCTTTTTCAAGAAAATAATAATTAAATTTTTTTACTTCTATTGTTGTTTTTACTTGATTGAATGATTATCATGAGTACTGATCTTCAGCTTATATTTTGCCTATTGGTAACTTAAAATTGGCAGAGATGTTTAGGAGTTTTAAGTGATCATTTCTCATAAATCTTAAAGGTTTAGTTGATAGGTTAAAACTTGATCCTATTATATTTCAACATGTAATTGTTAGAAACCTCCATATTTTCTGCGGTATGTATAATTTTTAATTATTACGTGGGGATTTAGTCCCATTTTTTAATTTCACATACTAAGTTAAGTAAATAGTTTTCCCCCAAGATCTTAAACAATTAGGTTTTGGGCTTAATTAGATCATAATATATTTCAATAATTTTAACGGATTGTAGTTGATTTAGATTTTAGTTATTTATGTTTGGTAATATCAGCAACAACAAGATGCTACACAAATACTCTTACAATAATGTAGGTACATCCATATGCTCTCATATGAGGCCAGACCCATAGGGTAGACCACTACAGATGCTACATTGAACTCAGAGGATGATGTTAAAGCATTTCAGGATATAGGGTTCAATTGCAGGATGTGACGCAATGGGCTCACAAGGAGTTTGTAGGGGCCTCACAAGAAAATGCATGATCCTCACAGGAGCATTTCCAGGGTTCCCTTTTCTGGCTCCATGAATGCTTCAGGTGATGCAACAAGAGACCTTTCCATGAGAAAACTGAAGACACTTCATAATAGTTTCTTGACACTATCATGATTTTGCTATCTATTATGTCTGTTTAGCAAGATTTTCTCTTTTTAAAGGAATTCAGACATGTATGCATTTATCAGCATCACCAGCTTCCACATTGATGACCATCTCATTTGATCTGAAGTCAATTCCATTTATCTTTTTGATGATTGTGAAGGATTTGACATAATGGATGGTTCTGTTTAGTTTCTTAATATAGCCAAAATAGTTGTTACTCATAGAAACTACCAAACCTTTCAACATTTGGGAGAATTCACAGTCTTGATAAGCTCTTTCAACAGCTATCTTCACCAGATTTCATTCTGCTAGTTGAGTTGCATCAAGTTATTTGGGAGTTAGATTTGACTTTGTTGTTGTTGCAGTAGATGTCGAGTTTGTGATTGAGTAGAAGATGGCATCGGCTATTTCTCATCCCCCTTAGTCTTGCAATAATTGGGCATGGACATGGTGGGCTGAGAAGACACTTGAGCTCTGACATGGGCCAAAGTGTCAAGAGCTCGTATTAATATCCAAATTAATCTTCAATCCAAGAACGCCCAAGCAAAATCCAAATCAAAACTAAATCGGAATCTAAATCCAACTATAAACAATGTCAAAATCTAATATGAAAACCAAACCAAACAATATCTCCAATTCCACAAATTAACTGAGTCAAAATCTAATACCAACTCAAAATCATATAATATCTACCCCAACCAAGAAATCAAAACCAAATTCAAATTCCAATCAAAACTAAACTAGAATAGTAGAATTGAGATCAACAAATTATATCCAATTCAAAAATTATCAAACCGTATTCAATGTAATATAAAATCAAAACATAACTAGAATGCAAATCGATATCCTAATTATAACCAAGAAACCAATTGATAATTTTAAACCAAGAAATGTGAAAAAAGAGAAGAAATGGTATAAAGACACAATCCATAAACTGAACTAGTCAAAAGAAGAAGAAAGAATATAGATGTACCTAGGGCTACTCCCATCACAGCGTTCGAGAAAGAAAGAGGGAAATATAGGAATATAGATGTGTAATGACCCGGACTTTTTAAAATTTATTTAATATTATGAAAGTGATTTTCTTCAAAGAAGGGAATAAGATTTAATATTTATTCCAATTTAATGAGTTTTCAAAGTTTTATGTTTAAACCCCGGGTTATTGTGTTATTAATAAATAATTGTATTTTCAAAACTGATTTTCATATATTGTTTTGAAAATTCTAGATGATAATTATGTGAATATATGTGGTATGTGAGTAAGTGTTACTTGTGGTATTGCTCGTTTAATTATTTATGGTGATTTATGATTATTATGTGATTATTATATAATTTTGTGAATTTTGCATTATTTAGTTTATTGAGCTGAATGCTCGTATGTGTTCGTATTCACGAGATTTCAATTTCTAAATGCTCAGGAGAAAATATAGTTTATTTGGATATTGTCATATCGATTTGTGGGTTGATATATGATTTTATAATTGATTCATGGATTAAATTGCGTATATTTGTAATTAATTATTAATTATTTGACTTCCGTAAAACCGTCCACTCGTAACGAGGTAGCAAATTTTCTTCCCAAAAGTTTCAACAAAGCTCACCTTTAGCCTAATTTGAATATTCCGGACACTTTTCGTGTTTTGACTTTTTCAATCCGGAGTACGGTTTTTCCCGGAGTCGGTCCGGCGGAGTTTTTCGGGTATTTGAATTGTTGATAATTATCTAGTTTGCCTCGAAATACGTGAAAGCTAGATATTTTGATTATTATATTCATCCTTATCTTGTAATAATTGCAATGGGACCCGCATACTCATGACTGATTAAAAAGCCCCGTTTTGATGATTATCTCGAAAACTAGTACCGATTGGACCCCGCTTTATTAATATAAAGCTATTAAATACGTATTTTCATGTCATAAACGATCCAAAGGGGTACCAATTATTTGTAAATATAAATAGACCTTTCTAGAGCTTATTTTCACCCGTAAAATCATTTCACCAGTTTCTTTCCACGAATACCGAGAGAAACCGAGCGGTGTTCTTCGTGTTCTTCATAATCAAACGAAGATTTGAAGGTGTTATTGGAGTCAGAATCAAGCGTGCAAATAGTCAAATCGAAGATATCGAAGAGTAGAACTCAAATCAACCATCAAAAACAACATGAGATTCACAGGTAGGGAGTAATTGAGGTTTTTAATTTCGAATTATTATGATTTAAATAGTGGATTTTTGCAAACGTGTTTGTTTGATTGTTTGGATGATTCCATGTTGTAGAACGTGTTTTTCTCGTCGTTTTGGTATATTATATGTTGAATTTCGAGTTCGGAAACATATAGAAAAGTGGTTTTGATTATTTGGATGTGTTCTTGAATGTTCTTGAAGCTTTTCAATTGAAATTTGGGGGTTTCCTTTCTGTTGATTCTGGGTGTGCATGGCTTATACCATTAGAAAGAGTGTGAAGAGAGGAATCCGGTGGTGGTGTTGGTTTGAGTGGGGGACGCCGAAGTCGGCTTCGCCGGAAGCTTCAAGAAAGCCGCCGCCGGCGGAGTTTTTGCTCCATTTTCCGGCCAATTCCTACGGCCTCTGATGATTATGAGTATGTGTATACGATGCTAGGAGTGTGTGTGAGTGATCTGGAGCTTTGGGTGGAGTTCTGGGCACTGAAAATTAATTCCGGCATAAATCCGGCGAGTTTGTCGGTGGCCGGCGTAAAATTACAGTTAGGTACCTCAGCTTTTGAGAATGATGAAGCTGAGGTACTGTGGTTTCAAAGTTTGCATTTCAGCCCCTGAAACTTCTGAAAGTTACACTTTGAACCCTGGCCGAAAACTTTCAAAAGTTTACAAAATAAACCTTTTGATTTAATTTTCTAAAATTGTTTTATTTAATTATTTTAAATTCCAAAAATAGTTTTTAATTATTTCTTTATTCAAAAATAAATTTAAATTAGTTTATTAATTAATTTTAATTAGTAATTAATTATTTTAATTGGTCAATTAATTTAAATATTAATTGATTAATTATTTTAATTAATTATTAATTGATTTTAATTGGTTAATTAATTGGATTTAATTATCCTTTTGATTTAAAAATTCCGAAAAATAATTTCGAGCTTTAAAATATTTTTCCAAATTATATTCAAGGCTCGATAATTGGTTGTGAATGATTTCAAGTCCAATTTCAAGTATTTGGGACTTGATTATTTATCCGAAAAGTGATTCTTTTATCGATTTTAATTCCGAAAAATGTTTAAAAATTCTGGAAAATTCCCGAAAAATCATTTTGAACTCAAGATTTGATTTGACCTCTATTGGGGTGGGAAACCTTAGGTGTAATGTGTTGTCTGCTATTGGTTGGATGTCTTATGTGCCGATAGAGGAGTTAGAAAACGGTTTTAAACATATCTTTTGATCCGTAAGTCGGAATCAAGTGAAACGAAAAAGGGATTAAAGCTTATAAAGTCTATTTTAATATGACATAATAATATGATTGAGTCAAGAAGGTGAATAATTGTTGTTAAATGTGCACAATGTGATTATATGTTATTTGATTGCTATTAATTGATGATTACGTGATATACATGTTTATTCATGATAGTATACACGTGTGATAAAAGATTTGGATAACATAGTGTCGTGAGTTGATTGATATTGGATAAGAATATATGGATTATAGTAATTGGATTTTGTTGGTTGATTGTTGATTGAGATAGGATAACAGGTGGATAGTCTAATAAATAGACGAGACGATGTCGGATTTTCGATAGGATTCATATGATAATTGATTTGTGATATGTTATGTGGAATATGACTTGACTATATATTAGAGTCAAAGCATGATTATGTGTTAAGTGATATGTGATAGGTTTAAAGGGGTATATAAGTGGGTATCTATATACGTGATAGGTATATGCGATATATTGATTAGTGATTATAGTATTATGTTTATTCTCGTAAAGGATTTGGACGTGACGAGTACGCTTGAAGACATCAGAAAGTCAGAATGGTATTGCAAAGCGAATAAAGAATGAATCGAGTAAGCGAGGTAGTGTGGCGAATAGAGTATAGCCAGAGATGGTCTGGAGACTGTGATATGCCTAGATTGTGAAAGTGGAAAGATGAGATTGAGATGTGAGACTGGAGTCAGATTTAAGGCAAGTATCCTAAACCTTTCTCTTGGATATATTGCAAATATTCTGATCCATTCCTTTGGTATATGTTTCAAGTATTCATACTTTTCTTTTCACTGTTCGAAAGTGTGAGTATTCTGACCCATTCTTTCTAATCTTCAAGTTTCTAAAGAATTTCCGTTTTACAAATTAATTCGAAGTTCAGATTGTCATTGAAGCATGTGTTGCTCAGTGATAGTTAGAGCTTTGAATGAATTGGGATCTTCTTGATTATTCAACCCGCCATTGTCATGCTGGTTTAGCAGGCTAAATTCAGTTGCTTAGCCGATAATGGAGGTTATTGAATAGTTAGGGATTTCCTGAACTATGATTTATGAAAGGATGGACTGTGACTTATGAAAAGTTTATTATCAAAGTTTGATTTGAAATTATTCAGTTGTTGATGATGATTATGATTATGTTCTGTTAATTTACATTGGTTTCATGAACTGAATTATAGAATTGGATTATTGTTTTTATATAAACATGTGGACCAGATGAGTGGTCAGACCAAATGAGTGGTCATGATAGGCCAATGAGTGCCTTGGATCCAGTGATAGAGCATGGCGGGGCCTGCTCGGGGTTAGGTATGACTGATCAGCATCCTAACCTTGGTTTTTAATTAAAATGTGATAGTCCAATTCAATAATTCTCTTGTGAAGGATTGAATTCCTCAGGTTTCTATTGCTGCAAGGTATTGTGATTCTTTTATACAATACCTGAATTTGTGAACTCAGGTTGAATCTTTTTATATCTTGAACTCGAGAATTTCTGCTATATCACTTCAGAACTTTCATTGTTATTATTACTTGCTGAGCATTGTTGCTCACTCTTGCTATTCTCTTTTAACCATTTCAGAAAGGATTAAAGATGAATGGCTAGTCTATGATTGCGAGTAAAGTTAAGGCTAGGCGAGGAGTCAGAGGTGTTAAGGATCCAGTGGTCGAGAAGTGACCAGGAAGATTGATAAGGTTGATGCTAGCTCGAGTTGTGCTATTGAGATTCAGATGTAAGTCATAGCTGGAATAGTTGACAGTGATTCTTCTTATCGAAGATGATCTGATTTGGTAAGAGATGTTGTGTAATAATAGTGGTTGATTCTAATTTCAATACTGTAACCTGGAAGCGATCCTGTTGTTTTAGGGGGTTCAAATGTTCTCTTTCAAATCTTTTATCATGACTTTCAAGTTTAAATTTCAAGTTTTAAATCCTTCGACTTTTATAATAATAAAAAAAATACAGGATTTCAAAAGTGTTTAAAAATGGGTTTTATGTGGTGACGTCAGAATCCAGACCCCCGGATTCTCGGACTGTCACAAGATGTGCCTATGACTAATCATTTTTAGTGCACGACAAAACATAAATAATATAAATGTACCTACGGCTACTCCCATCATAACGCACAAAAAGTAATAAACAATCTCACAAAGTGCCGACGTGCCTATATAGAGCACTAGACAAGAAGGACAATCCCCCGAAGGAAAAAAAATTAATAAATATGAGAAGGGCAACAAAAATCATCGAGAAAAAGTAGATCAATTTTATTTTTTTTTTAAACGAACTCTATACTATGAGAGAATTTATCTTGACCGATCCAAGAGGGAAACAATCGATAACCCAATATAATCTTATTAAATCCATAGCCTAATACGAAAATCATTGACGTAACATAGTAGATATTAAAAATAATACTAAATCTCCACGAGATAAATGCAAATTATATACAGGAAGCTAGGGCCAAACATGAAGTACTAATTGATTCCGTCTTCAACACAATATAATGGGATTTGGAATGATTCGATGTTGAAATATAATATGATTCAATCTACGAAGAACTAACAATTGAAGATTTTTAGATGAAATGATCACTTAAAACTTCTAAACATCCCAATAAATTCTAAACAAGTATCAAAAAGGCTAAGCTGTAGAACTGAGAATCATTCAATATGTAAAAAGAACATTAGCTTACATTGAAATTTCATTTCACAAAACATAATGCAAATTATTTTATTTAAAAAAAAACTTGAGTAGAAGGTCTTTATAAGTAACAAAGTACAAAATTAAAGAGAATATTTCCATCCGGCTCCTTCAAATAAAGATCATTTTAAATGTAATAACACAAGGCAATATAAATCAGTCAAGCTCCTCAGTCACTATATATCACCTTTACTCCACAACCATAAAGAATATCAAGACCTATTGTTCATGAGATCAACAACAATCACGCTTATATTATCTTCACTTCCTCGTATACCAGCCATACGGGAAAGTATTGCGGCTGCTGTTGCACTTGGTGATGGATACATTAAGGACAGAGATGGTACTAAAGTGTCAAAATGATGAGGCTCACCATTTGCATCGTCGGCATTAGCATAGTAAGGTGGATGGGAGTGGCGGAAACAACCCCGGGCCACATGACAAGCTGTGTCAGTTGAAACCACATCCCAGAACACAGCACTAGCAATGATTAAGAACTCATCTTTAGAATCCCTCGTTCTCAAGGTAACTTCCGGGTCCGGAATGAGATACTTTTTTAGATGCCTATTTCCTGTCATAAGACAATAAGACGTCTTTTCACCCATTGAGTCAAAGTAGGGTTACTTTGGACTTATAAATTTCTATATTTCCTAATATGATCATACTCTAGAGTCATTTACATGGTGAAAAAGTAGAGTTTTGTTAATAAATAATATAAATATCATGTATAGTGAAAACATACATTTGCAAAAATTGTTGTCAAAAAAGTTTGCTCATGTCTTATAGGTAATATAATTAAGCTTCAACATGTCAACAAATTAAAGTTTAATATCGACTATTCTAATATTTGCAATTATTTAAAATACTAACATAGACAAAGTTTGGCGTCTGATCTTCTTAGCTAATTAAAAAATTTATTTGTTTTAGTGAGCTAGACCCAAAGTACAAAAGAATCAAGAGCTAACATAATTAGATCCACATATTTGACAATCCCTCTTTCCTCATTCTATCCCATTTTTACTCATGTTTAACATTTTAATCAAGTAAAAAATAATGTTTAAACTCAACAACCAATTTTCATTCTTATCACAGATTAAAGTTTAGATTCTAAACTTTAATTTGATATGAAATTTATAAAATATAAATATGTGTGATGATTTTTAACACCTAAAAATAAAAATGAGAGTGATGGAATATATAATTTACCAATTGCGCGAGTGGTGGTTAGCAAATGATCATTGATTCTGACTCTCCCATCAGTAGATCTACTTATTGGTCCTCCAAGTTCTTCAATCCTTGCCCATTCGTCCGGACAGTCAGGCTGCCACCACAAGGGCATAACATATCACGCATATATGTATATATGTATGTGTATATATATTTATAATTTGGAACTCCTAATATTTTATGTTAGTAATTTATTTTGAATAATACATGTAGAATTCAGCAAAAACAAAAGGAAAAACCAAACTGATATATGTATATATTGACATGGAGTCATAGGTTCTGAACAATACCTTATGAGGATGGGTGAGTGGAACAGTATTTCCATTGTTAGCTAGAACAACACCCGAGTCTCCGCAATTAGCTACTATAATCTGATTATCTGACAGAAGCACCACTGCAGCTGTCGATCCGACAAACTCAGAATATTGTGACTGTGTTTGTGTGGAATGGTTTCCACAGTTAACCCCAAGTTCCCCACAAGGGCAAGTCCTAAGTACCAACCCATCCATATTTCTAAAGCTCCTCGTCATTAGTATGTCCCACCAGTCTACGGACGCAGTTGCTATTCCCTGTATTTCAGATGTTCGTGTCAGAAGTACTTCTAGCACCATTTGATGCATTTGAGCCTGACAAAAACCTGAAACCTGTGTACCAAAATGTATAAGCAAATTAGACAAGTACAGGAAAAAATTCTAATTTCTTAAAGCTTTTCTTTTGAAGGCAAAAATCCTATTTCATGATATGTGTGTGTGTGTGTGTGTATTGAATATTTAAATAACTAATCTGAGATATCAATACAATGTTCTTACAAGACTTCCCCCATGTCCGTCAAAAACACCGTAAAAATGCAGATGATATGGTGCAGAAGGTCTTAGTGACCCTAATATCTGGGGAATAATAGAGATGGCATCTTCCATATGTTGGCTCTTTCCAATCAGACACACACTTCCACAAAAAGGTTCCCTTGGGATTGGAGGGGACAACAATTGTGATGGAATTGTTTCTTGGGGTGATTGAGGCAGACTAAGAGGGTAATTAGTAGAACCAGAATGATGGGCATCTGGCACCTCTACCGGAAATAGAGGCAGCAAACGTGGTTCAGACGAGGCTCTATCTTTATCTGGCGGACATTGAGAGAAAGGGTTAGAATGGGGTGGAGAATCATAGTTCTCAGACATGATTTAGATGAGAATGAAGAAAAGACTCAAATTATGTATTGTCATTGGCATAACTCTTTATTTATATTCAAAAGAGCGGTATAAACCAGCTGGCACATATACAATATAGTAAATTTTTATTCCTCTGGTGTATTTTCATCATTACTTTTCCTTGTCAGTATCTTTAGATAATGTAAGCCGTAAGGGTCCCTCTGGGTGAATATCTCATTAGAATTTATGATGCAACGTATTCAATGGTATTAAATGGTACATCTCATTGGAATTTCTCATGCAACTTATATAAATGATATTCTCATTAAAATTTCTCGTACAAAATAATGTACAAATTATGATTGGTCGGTTTTAATGATGACGTGGGCAATTAAAAAGCTTCCGATCAGGCAATTGGTTATGTGCTTGAATATTTTTAATAAAAATTTTAAGAATATGTTAGAGAAAAAGATGGTGTATTGGGTCTAATAGTAAAATCTACTAGGGTTGTGGTCAGTTTAACTATTTATTTTTCATTGTTATATATATTTACTTATTTAAAAATGGGAAATATATATGTTATATACAGATGGGGAACAACGCTGTTTTATCAAGCCCGCTTGTAGAAGATTTTTGTAAACAGCCCGCTTGTAGAAGATTTTTGTACCAGTTAAAACCAATACCGATCGTATGTGGACATAACCGACCAATTTCTGCGGTTAGTTTTGTCCTATTTTTTATAATGAAGAAATGTTGTTTTATCTAAACCTTAAAAACTGTCATATATGGACAGTTACACCAGGTTGTGATAAATCATATTAGAATTATAGAAATAAATTGTAGAGTGCATATCAAATATACATTCATCTTTCATCTCCATGTAATATATTATGAATGTATTACAATATCATTGTTCTGTTTATGAACAATTAAATTATATATATTTATAAATTAATAATAAATATGTAAAAGTTAGTTGTTCGTATGTAGAATCATAGTATAAAATTGAATATTTATATTCAGAACAATATTATAAAGTACAACGCTTATTGTTTATGATTTAGAATATTTTTATGTGGTATTACATCAAATTAATATGTACAAAAATTGATTGTTTATATATCTAACAATTATGAATACAATATTTAAAAATTTGGTGAATCGAAGAATTTGGTGTGGTATAATAATCGATTGTTTATATGTATAATAATTGAGTATAAATATATAATATCTTGAAAATGATGTTGGATCATACATGAGTCACTATTGTTTTCATGTTTCCTCTTATAACATATTTTTCGGGGAGCATGACCCCCCATATACATGTGTGTATATATTCTTATAATTACAAACCTTCTCAAAATAAATTTAAAAATTAAAATAAAATAAAATATTTCTTTATATTGTGATGAAAAATATCAAATCGATTGTTGTGAGATAACACTACAAGAAAAGCGGGCATTTCCGACCGCCAAAATCGGTCGGAAATAAGCAAAATCGGTCGGTTTTGAGGTCATTTCCGACCACCGACCGACCGACCACGTCGGTCCCTTTAAACCGAGTCGGAAATGAAGTATCGGTCCGAAATGAGTTATAAAACCGACCGATTCTGTCGGTCGGAAATGTGTTGCCATGTCCATATACACGTGGATTGTATCAGATAAATCTGGCCCACCGTTGAAGTGTCATACACGTGGATTGTCTCAAAACCGACCAATGACGGTCGGAAATGTGTTGGTCGGTAAAGAAGTTCAGGGCTCAGCTGTGGGGCCCAGTTGTAAAAATGACCATATTGTGGTCGGAAATGATTCGGTCGGAAATGCTTTTTCCGGGTCCATTGGATGAGCTTCTGGGCTAAAACTGACCACCCAGTGGTCGGAAATGAGTTGGCCGGAAATGGCTTTCAGGGTCCACTGGGGGAGCTTCTGGGCTAAAACCGACCACCCAAATTGCATACATCTGGTCGGAAATGAGTTGGTCAGAAATTAGTTGGTCGTTTTTCTGGGTTTTAGGATATGAATTTGGTCGGAAATGTATACATCTGGTCGGTTTTCTGGGTTTTTTTTACCATTCTTGGTCGGAAATGAGCAAATTTGGTCGGTTTTCTGGAGATAAAATTTCAAAAAAATGCAGTATTTACATTGTAAACTATATCATATCCCTATTATTTTACCAAACCAACAATGCACATACAATATCCAATTTCAAAACCAAAATCAAGAATCATATCCATCAAAATTCCATACGACATAATTTAAAAGCCAACAAGCATTCATGTAATTAAACAAGAACAATTATAAAATTCAGTACGACATAAATGTTACAGCTGAATAATCGGCCAAAAGCCAACAAAAGTCATATATGTTATAGCTGAACAATCAAAAGCCAAAAGCAATGTTTTAACAAAATCAGCATCCCTACCAATAATGCATCTAACTAGGTAGCTTCATTTCAATCTTCCTCATCGCCATCACCATCATCATCCCCATCAATGTCATTCTCCAAACTCTCACCATCGGTGACATCCTTAGTTGCCTCCGCAATTGCCTGCAATAATTAAAAAATTTATATGCCATCACCATATATGTCGTTCTATATGCACACTAAATTAGAAAATTTAGTATTATAATACGTATATAAACATGAAACATATACATACACTGCACGCGCGCGCGCGCGCGCACACACACAGATATATATATATATATATAAACACACACAAAAAAGTTTCATTTTCATTGCCATTTATATCCACAAACCATCAATAACTTATAAATTGCAAATTACAATCTTAATTCAGTTCAAAACAAATTTGACAAGGAGAAAAGAGTGAAAGATTTGTCTCAAGTACAAATCTGCTCCATGTTTTGTTTAATTGACCTAAAGCCAACGCTATCAAAATACCAACTACCAAGGAGAAAAGAGTGAAAGAATTGATACCACCACACTCACAATTAACCTCCATAAGTGGAAAAAAAATAAGAGAAGAAGAGTAACTATTGTCAAAGTTTATAAGCTGCAAGAAAAAGTTGGGCTCCACAAGCCAAACAGTCAGCACTAAGAAAGATGTTAGACTCTAGGGTTCATAAATAGAAATTACAAGTTCTATGTTAAGATGCTTGAAAATCTACCGAGGATTGGGGAGATAAGACAACTTTTTATCTCTAAAAAAATAAATCTATCTCTAAAAAAATATTTTCTTAGAACATCTGATCTCGATATTTCTAAATAATTCAAGTGCCAATATCTGTAACGAGGAAAAAAGAAGACATGGCTCTACTTTTGTTTAGCCGTCGGCCAGTTGCCGTTTTTGGATAGTCTTCTAAACAGGCATGAAGTAAAATTTAAGAGCATAAGTAATTTGACCCCACTTGTATTTTTAATCTGTGTTATACATGTTGTATAAAATTTTAAACTTTCAGACTCAAATATAAATGAGCTAAAGCCACTCAACCAAATTACTTATGACCAAGTTGCTTCTATTAGTAAAGCCTATAATTCTAAGTTCAAACGCTCCTAAACAGTGACTGTGCAACACACATTGAAAATAGGGTCTGTCATATTTAAAAAAATTGACTATCAAATTATCATATTAAGTTCCACGCCTTTGTTATTAGGAATCAGACGGTAGCTACACAGACAAACATAGCAAAAAAAAAAAAAAGAAGACTAATAACCTGTCCATATTCAAATAAGCTTAGTGCTTTTGTACTTGCTTCATCGTATTCATCTTGAGTCATCAGCCCCCTTTTCACTATCTGAAATAAAGCTCATCAGTTCTTTGCAGCAAAGTAAAAAAGAAAAAAGTTAAAATTAATAAACATGTGTTGATCTGCATATCCCAAATCATAATAGAATTTGCATTCATATTAGCCTTCTGACTTGTATGAAATGTCGGCAAGTTGGTGGTGTATTCTTTTACATAAGTACGTCCCAAAAAACACAACATATTAAGATCTAAAGAAGACCAAAGATATCACCATAAAAAAACTCGCATTTGGAACTCTAAATGCATTTAAAATTCCAAATATGTAGCCCTGCACGAGAGCAAATAATTTGGCATCTGAAGAGTTTTTACTGGTGTTGTAGAAAGCACAAGTGGTCCTAAGGGACTGGTCCTTCTAGCACTTTAGCAATTAAGTGGATACCTCTTTGAGCACTAAATTACCTGCTTCATATAAACTGAAGCTCTTAATGGTCCACCTCACCGCCATTTAGTATATTGATTTTTGCATATCAGGTACGAACACATGCATACAACACGCATAAAAAAATTATATAACTTCTTGAACAAAAATTTGCTTTTTTCTTTTGTTTTCTTACCTAAAATTCTAATACCAAGTGCAATATGTATATCTTATTATTAGCAGAGACATAATTAAAGAGTGAAGAATATATAATTAACATTAACTAGTAGAAACTAAAAAGATACAGAAATAAAATATCACAAAGTGTTACAAAATAAGACCTCATCTGGAGTTACGGGCACATCATGACTTGCAGCCTTAGTTGTCAAAGTAAGTATGTTTGCTGGTAATTTGGCTTTTTACCAAGTCTGTTATACATATTAATGTATACCATTAAACTTTAAAACAATAGTTCTGGATCCTATTATAAGTTAATAAGCAAAACTAGACACCGAGTATGAAGCATACCATCTGGTAGTATATTTCCACAGTAATTCCTCACGCCGTTTTTGTATACCGTCCATAAGGATGTATCAGTACTTCCAGTCACATAACCTCTTACTACACATTATCAGCAATTAAGTGACTAATGTAAGAACTAATAACTGTTGACAACATAATTGAAACATACAAGAACTCACACTTTAGTGAAATTACATTCAAAAAAAAAATAGATGGTAACACATTGATAATCAAATGCATATGACAAATACTTATGTGACTGCTTCAGGTATAGTAACAAGATCAATGATATAAACTTATCAGCGTAAATAGATAACTAATGAGTATCTCATGTCATTATGGATTCACTACAGTGAGCAAGTTGCTCAATCGAATTCATCATAGCTTTCCATTATACAGAAACTTTGCCAGCTAATCTCACAAACATGTAGAAATACGCTTATCTAATTTTATTTCGGCAACATGGAATCTTGTGTTTATAAAAATTATATTTTGCTAGTAATAGGGATTCTCTTTCAGCAAACGAAGAAGCAATGGAGAAGGTACCTAAATTCAAAAGCAGGAGAGTAGAGGCAACCTTTTCCAGTTCAATGAGAACACTACTTCAACTTTACTGTATACTCTCAATGGTGTGGGAAGCTTTTCTATTGCTGTTTTTTATAAATGCAGCACTCGAGAAGTTTTCAAAGGGATGAAATACAAGAGGCTGAAGGTCATAAGCTAGTGGTTCTATAATGGATGGATAAGGCTTTCGAAAGTTATGAAGGAGATGAGGAGCTGCCTATCATCACTGACATGGGCACATGGCTATTGTAAAATTGGTACTAGACAACGCGCAACCATTCTTGATCATTTAACGGAATCACAAACTTAATAACACCAGACTTATGCAGGGGTGCTTGCACAATAAACCAAAGTTAATAAAATCCAAACTACAGAGCATAAGAAAATCAAAACCTTAACTGATACACCCAGAAAATCAATGCATAGGCATTTTACAAACACAAACACAAACTAATTTGCTATACTTTACACAAACAAAAACACAAACACAAACTAATTTACACAAAATCTCATAAAACAGATCAAACTAAGATAACTACAATAGAGCCGGATTAAAGGACATATAAACATATATAAACCAGATTAAAGCAACTTTGAACAAATTTGAGCCATCAAAAATCAAAACCCTAACTGATGATATAGAGAGAGATACGAAACCCTAAAATGAGCATAGTACAGAGAGAGGGGGGGGAGAGAGAGAGGGAGGGAGACGGAGATAGAGAGACGGAGAATTGAGAGAGGGAGAGAAGCACCTACAGAGAGAGAGATTCGAGAGAGCAGCGTTGAGAGAGAGAGAGAGAGATTCGAGAGAGCAGCGTTTCGAGAGAGCGCGTGTTTTAACTTTTGCCAAAATTGAACCCGGGAAAGTATAAAAGGCGTGGAAAAATTGAACCCGGGAAAGTATAAAGGCACGGGAAAAAAAACACAGACTCGAACCCGCGACCTCAGACTTGTGCGTAGAGTGTTCAACCACCAGACCAGCTACAACATTGTTATAAAATTGAAGGAACTTAAATATAAACCTACATCTATTTTACAAAATTAAATAACTAGAAAATCAATTTTTTATTATAATATTCCTTCAACTAATGTTCAAAATTATTGATTTTAAGGACCAATATAATTTGAGTAATTATATTCATATCTGTACGGTTGAATTATTTAAATAAGTTATTTATTTTTTAAAAAAAAACCCTCCGTCAATATTTAAGTACTATAACCTAATATTTTCGCTATAATATGTCAAAAAATAAAATCATATTGACTTGATTTTTGGTATATAACTACGATGAGTACTTAATTTACGATCCGTACAGTTGGATCGCCTAAAAAATAAATTTATTTTTTTGTAAAAAAAATAACCCTACATCCATATTTAAGAATAACATAACATTTTCGCTATAATATCTCAACAGATTATATTCTATTGCCTTGATTTTCGGTATATAACTACGATAAGTACTTAATTTACGATCCGTACGGTTGGATCGTCTAAAAAACAAATTTATTTTTTTGTAAAAAAATAACTCTACGTCTATATTTAAGTATAACATAATATTTTCATTATAATATCTCAGCGGATAAAATCCTATTGATTTGATTTTTGGCATACAACTACTATGACTACTTAATTTACGATCCGTACGGTTGGATCGCCTAAAAAACAAATTGATATGTCGAAAGTATACACCCTAGGATAACTTCTGATAAAATCCAAACCCTGAACTCCGACATTCACTGCAATGCATGATTCGTAACACAATAGTGTCTTTATAATTTTTTTTATATTTTTCTTCTTTTGCTATCATGATTAGTACCTTAAATTAGAGCATATCACAAAGATTTTACATTTTTCTGCTGTTTGAATTATTAATTTGAAATTAGTTAGTCAGTATTTATATTTTGTTATGGAAATAAAAAAAAAATTTAAAAATCAAATATTAAGTGATGAATAATTTTTTATTAATTTATTAACTAACTAAAAGCTAGTTTCAATTTTTTTAATTTTTAATGTTTAAGTTTACTTAGCTGAATAATTTTTTTTGTTTTTCTCACAAGTCAAAACCGACCGCCAGAGTCGTATATCGGTCGGAAATGACAGAACGAAATGGTCGGTTTTCTGCACTTGAGAATCTGGTCGGAAATGAGTTAAATTTGGTCGGTTTTCTGTGTTAAAATTATGAGTTTGGTCGGAAATGTGTTGCATGTGGTCGGTTTTCTGTGTTAAAATTATGAGTTTGGTCGGAAATATATTGAATCTGGTCGTTTTTCTGGATGTACAATGTTTTTACTTTTTTTTAAATAGTTTACTTAATCGAATAAAATTTATTGTTTTTCTAAGAAGTCAAAACCGACCGCCCGGGTTTTAATTCGGTCGGAAACGAAGCAGGCCATTTCCGACCGCCAAAATCGGTCGGAAATAAGCTGGGCTCCACCTCGTCCCCACTCAGCCAATCACAAGTCGACAACAAGTTAAAAGCTGACCAATTATTTTAAACCAGTCAAGGTGGTCGGAAATGACCACAGGCGGTCGGAAATGTATCGGTCGGTTTTATCGACGTGGCGTCCATGTCAGCTGAAGAACGTTGGTGAGCGGGACCCACGCCCATTATAACCGACCGATTTGGTGCGGTCGGTAATGGCGGTCGTAAATGACGCCATTTTTTACGACCGATCGCGTTTGGTCGGTAAGTCGGTCGGAAATGCCCGCTTTTTTTCCGACCACTTTGGTCGGTCGGAAATTTTGGTCGGAAATGCCCGCTTTTCTAGTAGTGTAAAGAAAAATACAATAAAGTCATATTTCTAAAAAAGCTCACCGAAAATTAAAAATTAAATAAACCAATTATAGAGACTATGTAAGAGAGGGTGTAATATTATAATTGTGTGGTGACCTTTAGATTCTACATTTACTCCACAACCATAAAGAATATCAAGACCGATTGTTCATGAGATCAACAACAATAACGCTTATATATATTATCTTCACTTCCTCGTATACCAGCCAAAAGGAAAAGTATTGCGGCTGCTGTTGCAATTGGTGATGGATACATCAAGGACAGAGATGGTACTAAAGTGTCGAAATGATGAGGCTCGCCATTTGGATCGTTGGCATTAGCGTAGTAAGGTGGATGGGAGTGGCGGAAACAACCCCGAGCCACATGACAAGCTGTGTCGGTTGAAACAGCATCCCAGAACCCAGCACTAGCAATGATTAAGAACACGTCTTTAGAGTCCCTCACACGCAGGTGCATGGTGTCTTTGGATTCAGGCCACTAGAGTTGATACATTGTACTCACAGGATGATGCATGTTAGAGCATTTCGGGAGTTCAGGGTTCAATTAATTGCAGGATGCCCAGGGGGCTCACAGGAATGCTGGAGGTAATGCAACAAGAGACTTCATCATAGTTTCTAGACACTATTATGATTTTGCTGTATATGATGTCTGTTTAACAAGATTTTCTCCTTTTTAAGGAATTCACTAATTCAGACATGTATGCATTTATCAGCATCACCAGCTTCCACATTGATGACCATCTCATTTGAACTGCAGTCAATTCCATATATCTTTTTGATGATTGTGAAGGATTTGACATAATGGATGGTTCTGTTTAGTTTCTTAATATAGCCAAAATATTTGTTACCCATAGGAACTACCAAACCATTCAACAATTGAGAGAATTCACAGTCTTGATAAGCTCTTTCGACAGCGGAGTTAGATTTGACTTTGTTGTTGTTGTAGATGCCGAGTTTGTCGGTGATTGAGAAGAAGATGGTAGGCTGTTTCTTATCCCCTTAGTCTTGCAATAAGGCATGGCCGCATGGGCATGGGGGGATGAAAAGACACTTGATGAGCTCTGACATGGTCCAAAGTGTCAAGAGTTGGAATGTGTAAGGCATGCGTAATTAGTTTGAATGCAAGAATAGTTTTCATCTGAAAAGAGTGTTGGTAGTCAACTAGGTCTTTAAAATTGATAAAGTATGGAGAAACTCTATAAAAATAGAATGTTTTTATTATAATCTAAGAGAGAGGCTTATATAACCAACATCAAAACAATGAAAGACGAGACTAATATTACAAAGAAACTTATAAAATAATGCAACTATCCAATAATATTATATCTGGTAATATCCACCAAAAATTATGATGCTGAATCGAGAGCTTTTAAAACAGAAAGCTGAGCAATAAAATTCACAAAAGATCCACAATATGAAGACAATAAGAAGAATCCATATCATGCAATAGTCTATCAACAAAATATCAATATCTAAATTAATCTTCAATCTAAGAACACCCAAGAAAAATCCAAATTAACAAAAAACAAAACTAAATCGGAATCGAAATCCAACTATAAACAATGTCAAAATCTAATATGAAAACCAAGCCAAACAATATCTCCAATTCCACAAACTGAGCCAAAATCTAATACCAACTCAAAATCATATAATATATACCCAACCAAGAAATCAAAACCAAATTCAGATTTCAATCAAAACTAAACGAGAATAGTAGAATTCATATCAACAAATTAATTATATCCAATTCAAAAATCATCAAACCGTATTCAATGTAATATAAAATCAAAACATAACTAGAATGCAAATCGATATCCTAATAATAACCAAGAAACCAATTGATAATTTTAAACCAAGAAATGTGAAAAAAGAGAAAAAAGGGTATAAAAACAAAATCCCATAAACTGAACTAGTCAAAAGAACAATAAAGAATATAGATGTACCTAGGGCTACTCCCATCACAGCTCACGAGAAAGAAAGAGAGAAATAAAGGAATATAGATGTGCCTACGACTACTTTTTTTAGTGCATAACAAAAAAGAAATAATATAATGTACCTATGGCCACTCCCATCATAACGCACTAGAAGTAAAAAACAATCTCACAAAGTGCCGACGTGCCTAGAGCTAGCATTAGACAAGATGGACAATCCCTCGAAGGAGAAAAATAATAAATATGAGAAGGGCAACAAAAATCATCGAGAAAAAGTAGATCAAAGAAAAAAATTAAAACAAACTCTATACGATGAGAGAATTCATCTTGACCGATCCAAGAGGGAAAAAATTGATAACCCAATATAATCTTATTAAATCCATAATCTAATACGAAAATCGTTGACGTAACATATATATTAGATATTAAAAATAATACTAAATCTCCACAAGATAAATGCAAATTATATACAGGAAGTTAGGGCCGGACATGAAGTACTAATTGATTCCGTCTTCAACACAATATAATATGATTCAATATACGAAGAACTAACAATAGAAGATTTTTAGATGAAATGATCACTAAAAACTTCTAAACATCCCAATAAATTCTAAACATGTATCAAAAAGGCTAAGCTGTATATTAGTACCGAGAATCATTCAATATGTAAAAAGAACATTAGCTTACATTGAAATTTCAATTCACAAAATATAATGCAAATTATTATATTTGGAAAAAGATCATTTTAAATGTAATAACACACGGCAATATAGCTCAATTAAGTTCCTCAGTCAGTATGTATCACCTTTACTCCACAACCATAAAGAATATTAAGACCTATTGTTCATGAGATCAACAACAATAACGCTTATATTATCTTCACTTCCTCGTATACCAGCCATACGGGAAAGTATTGCGGCTGCTGTTGCACTTGGTGATGGATACATCAAGGACATAGATGGTACTAGAGTGTCAAAATGATGAGGCTCACCGTTTGCATCGTCGGCATTAGCATAGTAAGGTGGATGGGAGTGGCGGAAACAACCCCGGGCCACATGACAAGCTGCGTCGGTTGAAACCACATCCCAGAACCCAGCACTAGCAATGATTAAGAACTCATCTTTAGAATCCCTCGTTCTCAAGGTAACATCCGGGTCCGGAATGAGATACTTTTTTAGATACCTATTTCCTGTCATAAGACAATAAGATGTTTTTTCACCCATTGAGTCAAAGTAGGGTTACTTTGGACTTATAACTTTCTATATTTCCTAATATGATCCAACTCTAGAGTCATTTACATGGTGAAAAAGTAGAGTTTTGTAAATAAACAATATAAATATCATGTATGTTGAAAACATACATTTGTAAAAATTATTGTCAAAAAAATTTCCTCATGTCTTATGGGTAATATAATTAAGCTTTCAGCCTTTCAATAATATATATTATCATCTATATTTGTCAATTAAAACAACATTTTACCAGTATTACATATTCAAATTATAATATATAATAAACTAAAGTTTTATATCGACTATTCTAATATTTGCAATTATTTAAAATACTAACATAGACAAAGTTTGGTATCTGATCTTCTTAGCCAATTAAAAATTTTATTTGTTTTAGTGAGACCCAAAATACAAAAGAATCAAGAGCTTACATGATCCACATATTTGACAATCCCTCTTTCCTCATTCTGTCCCATTTTTACTCATATTTAACATTTTAATCAAGTAAAAACTAATGTTTAAACTCAACAACCAATTTCCATTCTTATCACAAATTAAAGTTTAGATTCTAAACTTTAATTTGATATGAAAATTTTAATATATAATTATGTGAGATTATTTTTAACACCTAAAGATAAAAATGGGAGTGATGGAATATATACCAATTGCGCGAGTAGTGGTTAGCAAATGATCCTCGATTCTGACTCTCCCATCAGTAGATCTACACCACAAGGGCATAACATATCACGCATATACGTATATAGGGATAGGATCAAATAAAAACTTTTTTAAGTTACAAACTTACAAACTTTTTTTTTGAATTTTTTTTATTCTTCTATCGTGTTAATCCTTAGTTATAGAAAGTATTCATGTTGAAAATTCTTGAAAAAACATCACAATTTTTAAAAATAACGCATAAATAAATCGTGCATTCAACACATTTGTAACTGGGGTTCAACATCGGGTGTAGAACACTAATTATCATTGTGTTGAATATATCTATAAAGATGCTTAAATTATACATCTAGGGTTTGGGTAGGTCTAGAAAGATAAATATTAGTTATATAATACGTTTAATTTAGTTCTTACATTGAAAAATTAGTTTATTTATTTCTCCAACACAATTTTAATCGATGTTCAACAAAATATCTTAAAAAATGTTGAACTCAAGTTATATATGTGTTGAACAAAAAAAGTTTGTAAGTTTGTAACAGAACCCTCCCCTATGTATATATGTGTATATATTTATAATTTGGAACTCCTAATATTTTATGTTAGTAATTTATTTTGAATAATACATGTAGAATTTAGCAAAAACAAAAGGAGAAACCAAACTGATATATGTATATATATATATTAACATGGAGTCAACGGGTTCTTAACAGTACCTTATGAGGATGGGTGAGTGGAATAGTATTTCCATTGTTAGCCAGAACAACACCCGAGTCTCCGCAATTAGCGACTATAATCTGACAATTTGACAGAAGCACCACTGCAGCTGTGGATCCTACAAACTCAGAATATAATTGTGATTGTGTTTGTGTGGAATGGTTTCCACAGTTAACCCCAAGTTCCCCACAAGGGCAAGTCCTAAGTACCAACCCATCCATATTTCTAAAGCACCTCGTCATTAGTACGTCCCACCAGTCTACGGATGCAGGTGCTATTCCCTGTATTTCAGATGTTCGTGTCAGAAGTACTTCTAGCACCATTTGATGCATTTGAGCCTGACAAAAACCTGAAACCTGTGTACCAAAATGTATAAGCTAATTAGACAAGTACAGGAAAAAATTCTAATTTCTTAAAGCTTTTCTTTTGAAGGTAAAATTCCTATTTCATGATAAGTGTGTGTGTGTGTGTATTGAATATTTAAATAACTAATCTGAGATATCAATACAATGTTCTTACAAGACTTCCCCCATGTCCGTCAAAAACACCGTAAAAATGCAGATGATATGGTGCAGAAGGTCTTAGTGACCCTAATATCTGGGGAATAATAGAGATGGCATCTTCCATATGTTGGCTCTTTCCAATCAGACACACACTTCCACAAAAAGGTTCCCTTGGAATTGGAGGTGACAACAATTGTGATGGAATTGTTTCTTCGGGTGATTGAGGCAGACTAAGAGGGGAATTAGTAGAACCAGAATGATGGGCATCTGGCACCTCTACCGGAAATAGAGGCAGCAAACGTGGTTCAGACGAGGCTCTATCTTTATCTGGCGGACATTGAAAGAAAGTGTTGGAATGGGGTGGAGAATCACAGTTCTCAGACATGATTTAGATGAGAATGAAGAAAAGACTCAAATTATGTATTGTCATCGGCACAACTCTTTATTTATATTCAAAATAGCGGTATAAACCAGCTGGCACATATACAATATAGTAAATTTTTATTCCTCTGGTGTATTTTCATCATTACTTTTCCTTGTCAGTATCTTTAGATAATGTAAGGGTCCCTCTGGGTGAATATCTCATTAGAATTTATGATGCAACGTATTCAATGGTATTAAATGGTACATCTCATTGGAATTTCTCATGCAACTTATATAAATGATATTCTCATTAAAATTTCTCGTACAAAATAAAAGTTAGCCACTCACTTTTTGTACTTAATTAGTTCACTTTTGTTTTTATTACCAAATGTATTTCATTTTTTCTTAAATCTAATTAATCTCCATTTAGTTGAAAAAAAATGGAAATTATCCATTTACAAAAATTTCTATTTTTTATTAGTTAAATTGAAAAATATTTACTATTAATGGGAAATGTATATAACTAAAGAGTGTACAAGTGACTACTAAATTTTATTTATATATCTAACAAATTAAATGTATGTTTATATTTTAATATTTACGGTTTTTATTAACTAAATCAAATTTAAATGAGAAGACATTCATGAACAAAAAGAACATTATATAAATAAATATAAGGGATGAAACTGTATATGCAATTAAACTCGTAAAGTGAACAATTAATTGAACTATTTTATTAAATAATTTATATTTATAATCAATTAAATGGAAATCCAATAGTTTAACAGAAAATGGAAGATAATTGATAATAAAAAAAACATTGAACCTTTCTTCGAAAAAAAAAACATTGAACCGATTAGTTATAAAAAGTGAGTGGGTGAATTTTTTAGCAACTATTCGAATGAGATGTACCATTTAAATAAGTTGTACCTGAAATTCGAATGAGATATATCATCTAAATAAGTTGCATAATAAATTCGAATAAGATATACCATTTAGATAAGTGACTTCTTTTACAACCAATTAAGTTAAAATCAACAAGAGTAAAAAAAAATATTAAAAAGATATTTACTAATAAAACAAATAAAATTACAAGTTTAGCTAAATAAAAGTATGCAATCAAGATAGGAACAAATTAAATTATGGAAAATATGTTTACAAAAGTAATACAAATTTAAAATATAAATTATTAAAAGGATTCTCATCAATACTACATTATCTAAATAATACTAAATTTTTAGGAAATCAATTATAGACACTAATACAATTAGATCAGCTTTTCATAGACAAACTTGGAATTTGCGATCCAAGGTAAGATCGGTTCAGGATCATGGGATCCTTTTCTATCAGATCGGAAGGCCTGTAGCACAAAATGTACTTTATTGTATACTTGCGTGCCAGCTGATTTTATATGCCCACAATAGCCATTTCTTGATCCTCAACCTAATCATATCTAAGAACCGTGATTCTTCACCGTGTTCTAACACTTTCGCTCGATGTCTCAAAGATAAAGGCTCATATGAACCGTGTTTACTGCCTTGCCTCTATGTTGTGTAGAGGTGCAAGCACCCCATCATTTTGGTTCTATTTCCACCACAATTGCATATGAAAGTTGTTGGAAGCACTAAAAAAATAGCAGGACAAAAATAACTGTCTAAAATTGACCGACACAAAAAATTTGACAGGATAAATTCAACCGCACATACTGTCTAAAATTGGGTATAACAACGTCATTTGCTTAATTGGCAAGATTTTGACCGAATTAAACTGACCAATTATGATTGGTCGGTTTTAATAATGACGTGGGCAATTAAAAAGCTTCCGATCAGGCAATTGGTTATGTGCTTGAATATTTTTAATTAAAATTTTAAGAACATGTTAGAGAAAAAGATGGTGTATTGGGTCTAATAGTAAAATCTACTAGGCTTGTGGTCAGTGACGTTGGTCGGTTTCAGGCCTTAAACACAACCAATGGCTCTAAACCGACCATGCCTTTTTGGTCGGTTTTAGCTTTAAAACCGATCGTATGTGAACATAAACGACCAATTTCTGCCATTAGTTTTGTCCTATTTTTCATAGTGAAGAAATGTTCTTTCATCTAAACCTTAAAAACTATCATATATGGACAGTTACACCAGGTTGTGATAAATTATATTAGAATTATAAAAATAAATTGTAGAGTGCATATCTAATATACATTCATCTTTCATCTCCATGTAATATATTATGAATGTATTACAATATCATTGTTCTGTTTATGAACAATTGAATTTTATATATTTATAAATTAATAATAAACATGTAAAAGTTAGTTGTTCGTATGTAGAATCATAGTATAAAATTGAATATTTATATTCAGAATAATATTAAAAAGTACAACGCTTATTGTTTATGATTTAGAATATTTTTATGTGGTATTACATCAAATTAATATGTACAGAAATTCATTGTTTATATATCTAATAACTAAGAATACAATATTTAAAAATTTGGTGAATCGAAGAATTTGGTGTGGTATAAAAATCAGTTGTTTATATGTATAATAATTGAGTATAAATATATAATATCTTGAGAATGATGTTGGATCATACATGAGTTACTATTGTTTTCATGTTTCCTCTTATAACATGTTTTTCGGGGAGCATGACCCCCCATATACATGTGTGTGTATATATCCTTATAATTACAAACCTTTTCAAAATAAATTTAAAAATCAAAATAAAATATTTCTTTATATTGTGATGAAAAATATCAAATCGATCGTTGTGAGATAAAGAAAAATACAATAAAGTTATATTTCTAAAAAAGCTCACCGATAAATCAGAAAATTAAAAATTAAATAAACGAATTATACGAGACTATGTACGAGAGGGTGTATAATATTATAATTGTGTGGTGACCTTTAGATTGATATAAGATTTTAAATTGATTTTTAACTTCTATTTTAATTTCAATTTTTGTTTGAGCACCGACTTATATGCATGTGATGTATTCTTTGTATCATATATTAATGAAAATGAAATCTAATAAAAGAACCTTCTTTCAATTTCAATTAGACGTTAAATTAAGTACTACTCTTTTCATCCCGTTTAATTATTTGCATTGGGAACGGGGGCTCGGCTCGTATTATAATGCTCTTATAAAATATAGTTTGGTAAATTATTTTGATTTTTTTGAATAAAAAGTTACCGTCTAAACTTTTATTAAAAAAAGAAAATTTAAAAAAATAATGTTCTGAAACTATGTTTTATATGCTTTAAAATACGTGTCGAGTAAGGTAAATGAGAGGGAGAAAGGCAGTTCTCGATAAATAGTATAAAAATTACTATAAAAGTATTTGGATTAAAGAGAATAGGATAAATATATATATATATATATATATATATATATATATATATATAAATTATTAAGACATTTTTTTTTAAGAAAAAAAATTATTAAGACTTAATTTATTTGAAAGTGAACTAGTATTATGTGTTGGCTAAAATATAATATCTCTGTCTTATTAGGTTGTTTAGTTACCTTCATGAAAATTTGACGGTTAAATTTTTATTATAAAAAATTTAAAAAATATCGTTATGAAATTAAATATTATAGAAGTCTTAAAATACAATGAACGTAAACAATCACATGACGGATTATACTTAGGATAATTTAAAATAATAATTAGGGAAGATTTATTGAACATGTAAGGCTGATGTGTTCGAGTTCGCTACGATAATTGGTTGTATTTAAAAATTTAATAAATTATAAATATACTAATTTGTAATAAAAAAAAAATCTGTTATTTTGAGACAGTAATATATCATGTGAGTACGCTGATTGAGCAAATATCGACAAACATAGTCGGTATAGGATTCACAAAACGTTCACCTAAGAGGCATTTTGATGATGCCGAGCATTTTTTTAATTTTAATCATCACATAATCAAATAAATTAACAATTTATTGTTATAAAATAGTTTCATTCTTCGAACGATCAAATGATTTAGCAATTTATTGTTATAAAATGGTTGAGTTTAATGTATTTTTAGTGCTTTTAGTAATTATAAATTTTTTTGGTAATATTGAAAATTTTATTCTATATTTGTTACACAAAAGTAAAAATAATAGGATCCAAAATACCCATGCCAACAAAATATATCAAGATACTCACGTCTTCTTTTACGTGTCCAATTTAAATTTTAATCAGTCTTGAAAATAATTTAATTAAAATTTACATGTATCATATAATTAAAAAAATAATAAAAATTATATCACTAGAAAAAGAATGATGAATAGATAATTAATTCTTAAAATTTAGTTAAAAGTTGATTAGTTTAACTATTTGAAAACCGAAATGAAGAGGTAAAAGAGGACTTAGAGAATAATAATTTTGAAAAAAATTATTCTAAATATAGATTTATAATATAATACTCCCTCCGTCTCTATTTATCTGTCCACTTAAAAATTTGTCCCTATTTATCTGTCCATCTATACTTTCAAAACTAATTTAATGATAGTTTTTCAAATATATCTCCATAATTTCAATTTTCAAGGCTTGACTTATTTAAAAACTAATTTAATGATAGTTTTTCAAATATATCTCTATAATTTCAATTTTCAAGGCTTGACTTATTTAAAACTTGGTTGAATTCATGTTTTCAAGGCATAAAGTAGGAGTATTCCACCATTTTCAAGATATTAATTAGAAGTATTTAATGAAAAAGTTTATACAATCAATTATTCCTTGATATGTGTTTTTTTTCCACAGATAAAAAGGGACGGAGGCAGTACGTCATTGGATTATCACCATAGTATTGTTATCTCGGTTTTAATGAAATATTAGAATATGACATTCTTAGTGACAATGGATGTGTTCCATTTAGAGTGAAGTATTACAGTCTAGAAATATCTAAAATGTGTGAGTTTTTTGGTATTGTATTTCAAAAAAAGGTATTTTGGACATATTAATTTCGGGTATTTTTTGAATTTTATTAAATATAAATAAATGGGTGTGTTATTATATTAAATATTTTAAAATTATTTAATATCATATTTAAATTATTTATTAAAATAATAAAACTTAAGTTAATAAAGGTATATTCAGTATTGAATAAAATTACAAAAAAAATCTATGAAAATAAAAGATTATAATTATTGTCAGCCACGTGAGCATTGAATACCGAGTTCTATCGGGATTTTCCCAAATTATCTAAACTATGAATGATAATAGTCGGTTTTCATCAAAATTAAAAATGAATGAAAATTTGTCTCATTACATTATCCTGAAATTAAAATAAAAAACATAATCCATTTATTCGTTCCGAGATTTTATGAGATCGTACGTGATCCTCACTAAATAGTACTTTAACAATATAAATATTATTAGAAAATCAAAAAATCATTTAAATTCAAATTTATGTCAATCAGAATTGTTCAACGATATGAAAATGATTGAGACTAGAAAACAGATTGCTCTCCATAGAAAACGGTAACAAACAAGGCCCATATTTTAAATTAGCCCACGACTCTCTCTTAGTCATAAATATAGGGCGCCACCCGTTGGGCACGTAACTCCCTAAAAGAAAAAACAAACAGCATTTTGCGCTCTCTCTCTCTCGTCTCTCTCATCACTTCTAATTGCTCAGAGACATCGAGATTTCAAAAGAACTTTTCATATGGCGAATCAGTTGGAGAGTCTGGTGGAGTCGATAAAATCGAAGGTACGTTCGCTAAAGAAAAAGAAAGCGAAGAAGCCGTATTTGAAGATGGAAAAGAGCTCGAGTGTTAAAGTCGAGATCAGAAGCATAAAGGCTCGAAAACTCATCGAGAAAAATCTCAAAGCTGCGGATAATGTCATAGCTAAACGAGGCTTATTCTAGATTAAGATATGTAGTGTAAGTTTCGTGTTTTAGCATTTCGAATGTGAATATAATTTTTTTTTTATTTTGTGCTGCCTATATATGTGTATCGGGATCCGGTGACGGAGAAGGTTCGTTCCGGGATCGTAAGCTGAAAATGTTATTAGTGCGTGTGTTTGACTCTTTTTTATAATGATTCTTATAATCTGTGCTGCATAGATTTTTCTTTACCTTTTTTGTTGAAAAATGTGTGTTGATAACGTTACGTTTATGTTTGACAAACGGTATGAACCAAATGAAAAAAGCGTCCAGGTTAGAGAGGTTTCAGTATAAAAATAGTTGGAATCGTTCGAAACTGGTGAACCAGTATTATTTGCAAATAAATTTAAATAA
Source organism: Daucus carota subsp. sativus (assembly GCF_001625215.2). Taxonomy (NCBI): domain Eukaryota; kingdom Viridiplantae; phylum Streptophyta; class Magnoliopsida; order Apiales; family Apiaceae; genus Daucus; species Daucus carota. The sequence goes on along the minus strand of NC_030386.2, from coordinate 22,289,708 downwards.
ATGAATTACTTTGGTAAAGTAATGTCTTAATTGCTTTGGTAATGTAATCTTTGGCATTTACTTTTCCTTTTCTGTTAGGATACTGCATGTGGTTACGATATGGAAAATTAATTGGGCCGTGATGGGGGACGTCTCTTGCGTCTGTAACTCTCAACTGCATAATTAAAATTTGTTAATGGGTCCGTATTAGTTGTAGTATTCAAAGGGGAGAAAACACAAATCAAATGTAAAATGTGGGCGACAGGAGAAAAAGAATCAGTACAAGTTTTATTGATGTCACATGTAAAGAATGCCTCCTCTAGATGTAATAGCCCACCAGCTATACTAACTGCTCCAATTAAATTTGTGTCCATGCCAACAAATTAAAGTCAACAATTTTGGTAGTCTAATTTATTTATTACATTTATTCATAAACTCAATGACTCCATTTAGTGCAATACAATATCCATTTAGTGCAATACAATATTGTCAAAATTTGTTTTATTGTAAGCAATTGATTCACTTTTTTATTATTGTATTGTAAAAACTGGGGCCAGGTCTAGTGAAGTTGAGTGCATAGTAGTATTATTTTGTTTTGCTGATATAATGTACCATGTATGATGCATGCACTCAACTTCACTAAAAATCCAATTTTTTAACTTTAAAAACAGGACTTCCGCTAATTATTGTTGTCAAATAAAATTTTAAAGCATCTCTTTTTTTTTTGCTAAGTAAAAACATCTCCTATTTACAATAATGTTAATAATATTTGTATGTGTGTATATATTTTTGAAATATATGTAGAGGGAGGGATTGGTCGATGCTATAAAAAGGGAAATCCAATTGGTGAAAGTACCCATTAACGATTAATTGAAAAATTGACAATTAGTTTGAATGAATAATAAAAATTAATTTGATACTCTTGTACAACTATAAACATATATAGACTTATTCACTACAAACTCTTATACAAGAATCGAAAGATTGACTGATTATATTTTTCCTTACATCCCCCAGAAAAGCATGAAAGTTCCTTTTTAGATTTTTTCGTAAAAGTTGCCATCACATTTTTCAATATATATATCACATATTTAGGCTGTAAAACAACCTTTTAAAGAGATGACTTTTGATTAACAACAAATTTAGATCCCTCTTTTTCTAAACTTTTCATTTAGCCATTCTCTTTGACAATTATCTTGTTAACCATGAAAATGGAAGTATGAGATATCTCTTCATGATCATGTTGGTATCAATACTCTCGAGTCTCGACATAGCCAAAAATTCAGTTAGTGTTTTGTCCATCTTATTCATTATTGTAATTCATCAAAGAACAATATTAATTACTAAAAAATTAATATATAAAAAAATCTTTTAAAATCAACTACCCTCGATCAATTATGGGACCGTTTGGGTGAGCTTAAAATAAGTGCTTCTTACTTTAAGTAAAAAAAGTGAAGTGGAAGTTAGAAGTTAGTTAAGACTTATAAGTGATTAAAGTGTTTGGGAAAAAAGTAAAAGTCATGACACAAAAGCTAGGAATCCTAACTTTTTATAAGTGATTCTTGACTTTTTACACAAACGGTACGAATAAGTGCTTCTAGTTTATAACTCAAGAATTCATTATTGTAATTCATCAAAGAACAATATTAATTACTAAAAAATTAATATATAAAAAAATCTTTTAAAATCAACTACCCTCGATCAATTATGGGACCGTTTGGGTGAGCTTAAAATAAGTGCTTCTTACTTTAAGTAAAAAAAGTGAAGTGGAAGTTAGAAGTTAGTTAAGACTTATAAGTGATTAAAGTGTTTGGGAAAAAAGTAGAAGTCATGACACAAAAGCTAGGAATCCTAACTTTTTATAAGTGATTCTTGACTTTTTACACAAACGGTACGAATAAGTGCTTCTAGTTTATAACTCAAGAAGCGGGGCTTAAAACCTCCTCCCAAACACCCACTATATATACTCACGTAACAATCTTTTTTTAAGAGGCACCGCTGGGTACACTGCTTAACAGTTTTCATCAAAACTAAACCTACCATTTTTACCATCAGTTTAAGCTGTTAACATGATCAACCGACTAAACCGACTAGCCTAAAACCGACCACAAACATCAGTCAGTTTACACGTAATTAAAACCGACCATTTCTTGTCTTAACCAAACAGTTATATATTACGGTAAATTTTGCCTTTTTTTCCTCGTGATTATAATATCAAAATCAATTTGAAATTCTGAAGCAACTAGAATACCCCAAAAGTAGAAATACTTATATACAGGGTCATCTTTAGAATATCTAGACCAACGAGATCATGTTCTTACTGGTTGCAAATGGACAAGGCCTTACTCTGCTTCCCAACGAGCCACTCCTTGAAACATCCTTTAAACTTGTTCGAGCATTTTATATACATCAGTTCTGTCATATAAAACACGGCAAACTATACTGCTTACAGGGAGTTCGATCTATATAGAAAGCCGTCTTTCATGCCCAGTTTTGATGCCCCTTGCACAGGAGTATATATATGTTCGAACAATTTTCACAATCGGAGTTGTTATAAATAAGTTACATGAACTTATCTTGTTAGTAACGTCCATGAAGGATAAATAAATGATTAAATTACTGAATTATCAAGTGAACAACTGAAGCACTTGCACCTTTCTATTTTATTTGTGGGTACTGTCATAGCGGTAGATTCAAGGGTATCAATAGTGCCTTCACTGAAGTGTAGGTTTTTTGTTCTTTTCTATTGTTTAGTGACGATCGGTTTTGACCAACTCTCTTGTACTGCATGTAACCATATCTCCCTATCGTCTGTCAGATATCAGTGAAGCCTATTATAAACCATATGGCCGTATTTAATCATGCATACATATATAAACTGACGTTGATCAAATGAACTTAGGCTGAATGTCAAGCGCAACATACGAGACTGGGGTGCTTGGCTGGGCTTAAAAGTCCGGCTTCTGAGTTTATAAATTAAAAACACTTTTTTCGTATTGTTTATATAAAAAATCACGAAATATTTATAAGAACTTCAGAATACTAACTTTTGTTTCATGACGATCTACAGTTCTACTTCTTTCCTTTCAATCATTTATAAGTTTTAACTTCATCCTGTCTTCTAATTCACTTTTTTATCTATATTTTAAGCAAGAAACGTTTATTTTAAACTCACTCAAACGGTCTCACTATTGTAAATCAATATATAATATTGTAGGTTGTTTTCTTGCTCTAGATTAATATGGTCCGAATGTTGCGAGAAACTCACATATTCAACGTTTTCTCTAAATTGCCGTCCCATGCAACATTTAGTACCACAGTAAAGACAAACCAAGGTTAATACAATATAAATATGGGAGCTTTCATGTATGTGCATCCTTGTGAATAATACTTCTCTTCCACTAGTTTGCCACAATTCTTTAGGATGAAGAATGCAAAGACAAAGAAGCAACCCAAAATCATCTATTACCTCTCGGCACCTCTGAGATTACTTAGCAGTTGCAGAGATTTCTACACAAACACGCTCTGCGATTGTGGAAGGATAGGCCACGTAGGCCAGATGGCCAGCTACGTGGCAATACCTCATCAACTCTCACACTCCTCATTCTCGAGATCATCTAGTTTTAAGGAGAGCAAAGACATTGAGGATTTGAGGGAGCTTATTAGAGTGATGACTTTGAAGAACACCGAGAAGCATAGAACAAATGCAAATGATGGGAGAAAGGTGAAGGCCATTGTGGATAATAGTTCGAGTGGGAGGAGTTATAGTGGTGGGGTTGGCCAGATAGGGAGGATAGATGAAGATGCGCCTTGTGAGTTCGTCCAAGTTGTTGATGTTAACAAGAGTTCTTATCCGAGGTGTAGAAGCTATGCTCGGACCACGACTAGAAGAGTTTTACTTTAGTAAGATTTACACTTGTTTCTGGGATTGTATAATTTTTGTTATATTATCTAAAAGAAAGTATTGACAATTTGGTCAACACTGTGCTAGCTATACATGCAGAAGACTCACTTTGGTAGGGTGATTTTGAGGGGTTTTGATAACCCTGAAGGGGGTTGTCCTGTTTGGTGGACGATGCTATTTATCTGGTTTAATTTGATTACTTTTAACTTTTAAGTATCTGAATGAATCAATGTCGTTCCGGCTATATTCTATCCTACTGCTTCACATTTTACATCACATACTCTGTATGAATATTATCGACTATTTATTTGTGTTATAGCTTAAAATTCTTCTTTGATGTTTGTCGTTTGCCCTATTATGTTCAGATTAATGAAAGAGTTTTCTTTTTTGAGAAAAAAACATTGACTATTTCTTTATATATTATATCTTAAACATATAATTGTATAATTAGTGCATGTATAAATAAATTATAAATAATTTAAATAATTAATATTTCAGAATATTATGATCATATATCAGAATCATTCAGAAAAATGATTATCAAGTAATTATTTGATTCTTTCATGATTGAGAAATTTGAACTATTCAGATATAAATATTTAAATTTAACAAATGAATCTTATACGCTGTGGTCTTGAAGTGACTAAAAGTATACATACAGTTGTACTATAAAAATTTCTTTAAGTCCGAAAATTTTAATGGAGTTGGCAGCAATGCTATTGTGTTGCGTAATCCACTAAATTTCAACTTGAGAGTGTCTTCCAGGGATGAAGCTGAGTAGCTGAGTATGAGAGAGAGAAGAATATCCATAAATAATACACATCAAAACAGATTCGTTGGTTCCTTTTTACACTGAGGAGGTTGACAAATCGGAGTGATAAATTTTATCTTGTGATTATTCATAATGCTTATTTGAGGAAAGTTGAAAAAGAAACGGAGTTTGACACTGTACGTGCGGAGTGTCATCGAATTTTTTTGCTTACACTTCAGATATCTTTGTAAAAATTAAGGACAATCCTGAGTAGAGGAATAAGGGTCATTTGGATATGCTACTTGATGGGATCGACGAAGGACCCGATGGGATCGACGAAGGACCCAGTTGATCCATATAATTAAGGGTTCTCAACTTTTCCTCCATCTGGGCACGTCCAAGATGGAGACCTTGCAGCCTTTTAAAATATGCACGCCCAACATTAATCAACCCATTTTTGATACAATTGACCATTCATGATCATATCTGCGGTCCCAATACAAATACGGCTTATACACAATTTCGTCCATAATGAATTTTGGATATAATAGATTGGATACCAAACTTTTCTCAATCTACTTGGATTTTATTTAGTAATATATTTGATTAGCTCAGTAGATATTCATGAATTTATAATTACTTTTTCTTTCCCATCAGTTAAACGTGTCTTTAAAATATACTAAAATTTATATAAATATTAAAATGTGAAAATAAAGCACACGTATATCACACCTCTTGTACTTCTCCGTCCCTCTCATTTGTTTACATTGGGAGACGGAGGCTCGGCACGCATTCTAATTCTCTCGTAAAACGTATTCGATAAATTGTTTTGAATTTTTTTTTAGATAAAAATTTGATATTTAAATTTTTATGCAATTTTTTTTTAAAAAAAGATAATTTATATAACTATGTTTTATATGCGTCTTAAAATACGTGTCGAGCAGTGTGAAAAAACTGTAAAGAAAAGAAATGAGAAGGACAGAGGGAGTACCTTTTTTAGACTAATATAGGTGGTGTTTGGCTACGGCTTTTGAGCTCGGCTTCTCGATTTTATAAGTCAGAAACATTGGGTAAAGAGTCGAGAAATACTTATAAAAGATTGAAAATCTTGATATCAACTATAAATCTCTAACTTGCTTCTAACTTTTATTCTACTTCTTTACTTTAAGTAAAAAAGCACTAATTTTAAACTAATTGATCTCAAAACACTAATATAATCAAACATAAACAATTATTATATCAAATTTTCTATGGTGTGCCCATGGGCATACAATACTCGCTAAATTTCATGGAAATACTAACTTTTGATTGGTGGATTGGTAATAAATGTTAATGGCCCCTTTGCATTCACACCGATTCCACCAATCAAAATAGCCCTTTTTCATGTGAGTTTGTGATTATTTGGCCTGTTTGTATACCAGAAGCAGAAGCTGCTTCTGGCTTCTGCTTTTCTTGACCCGTTTGTGTAAAGAAGCAGAAGCACTTTTAAAAAGCTGAGAATCTTAGCTTCTCTCTCACAGCTTCTGCTTCTTTTCCAAACACTTTATTCACTTATTTACTTCTCATTTCTACTCCACTTCTCTAATTTAAGCAAGAAGTCACTTATTTTAAGTTTGCCCAAACGGCCTCATTCTATGCCCACACATCAGAAAGACCGTTATTATATTTTACTGTTTAACATAGTGTGGCAGTATTCCACCTGCAAGTCTTCCACCCTTCCACCTAACCCGAAGTGTGACATCTAATCAGCTACTGAGCACCTTAATATTTGTAATCATAATAAGAACTCTGTTTTGTTTTCTGTGCAACGTGATCATGCGAATAATTTAATATGTACTCTCAATTGTTTATATATGCCCATTCTAATTCTCTTATAAAATATCATTTGATAAAGAGTTAATTGTAATGGGCACCCCTTTGGTTTCGACTTATTCCACATTACACCTAATAGTTTTGGAAAATACACTTTGCATCCCTAGACTTTTAACCCGTAGACACTTTGCACCCTTTCCGTTAAATTCTGTCGTTACCGTTACTTTTTCAGGGGCATTTTGGGAAATTTAATTATATTTAATTAAAATCAGATCTTTATTTAAATTTTTTGATCATCTAAACGATATTTTTCGGAAAAACTTAAAGAACGAAAGTTGTAGAGAATAAAAGGATCTTTTTAGAACTATAAGGTTCAAAATTTTCGTAATTCTTTTTATAATTATTTTTAAAAAATTCAAAAATTAGCAATCTCGTAAAAATGAACAATCATTTTTAAATAATTATTTAAATTTTGAACCTTATTGTTCTAAAAAGATCTTTTTATTCTCTACAACTTTCGTTCTTTAAGTTTTTCCGAAAAATATCGTTTAGATGGTCAGAAAATTTAAATAAAAGTCTGATTTTAATTAAATATAATTAAATTTACCAAAATGCCCCTACAAAAGTTAACGGTAACGACAGAAATTAACGGAAAGGGTGCAAAGTGTCTACGGGTTAAAAGTCTGGGGCTGTAAAGTGTATTTTCCAAAACTATTAGGTGCAATGTGCAATAAGTCGAAACCAAAGGGGTGCCAATTGCAATTAACTCTTTGATAAATTATTTTGATTTTTTTTTATTATGAATAAAAATTTAATGTTTAAATATTGATACAATTTTTTTTTTTGAAAATAAGTTATGAAACTATATATTATATGTACTTTAAAGTACCTATCGATACACCGCTGGAACTACACCAGAGCCGTTCAACAATTTATCCTATTTTAGGGTCATTCTTTTTAGAAGTTAGAATGTCTCAAGTAAAACTATAATTTTTCCTTATAAAATAAATAATTGTAGTACAAGTTTGCATGTAATAACTATGCTTACACAAATTATTTGTTTTTATTTCAATCTAAAATTTATTTAGGTATCTAAATGAGGTTTTTTTCAAATTAAAAACCATACTTCTATTTTCCTAGTAACAAAAACTTTTTTTTTGAAATATTAGGTTCTAATATAAATTTATTTTGTATCTTATTCAATTCAGCAAGGATAACTCTAGTTTCTTAAAGTGATGAAAGTTTCATCAGTAAATTTCATATGTGAATTATACATACGGACGGGACATACGGTCACATGGAGAACAACCGTGCACTAATTTTACCTTCATCTAACAGTCAAAGTTCAGAGTTTATTTTTTCTCGCAAATACAAACACCTAACAAAGCCACTCTTGACGGACAGTGAATAATTTGGTCGTTCAATGTATTCACATAAAATCTTCATATATTATTCCCTTTGTCTCAAAATATATGCTCATTTCAATTTCTACTTTCTAAAATAATGAACCAATATTTAATAAATATATAGTCAATTAATAATATATATGACTTCTTGAAAATTCAAAGAATCAAGTAATTCGAAATTTTGTCAAAAAAAAAAAAATACTTCGAAATGGATATGTATAAATACTTTTGTTGAAGCATTAATGGGCAGAGTTCTGCAGTAGAGCGCAGTGCGAGCTTTCATTGAATTCAGCAGACAGCAGATACTAGGATACAACCTAATATCGTACAATAGATTTATCCTTCTACTCTTTTTGTCAGTCAGAAAAAACCAACATGACAAATCATACGAAATTCATCTCAAGTGTTTTGCTTCTCTTTCTTGTTATATCATATACACCAAACCCTACTTCTTCCCAGACGATTGTCAAGGCTTTGCCAGGATTTCCCGGGGAACTTCCCTTCAAACTTGAAACGGGGTATGTATGTAATTTTCTTTGTGGATCTATGGAGAAGTATGTATGTAATAAACCTTGTGTTTTTGGGTGTTGAAGATATGTTGAAGTGGGAGAGAGAGAAGATGTGGTGTTATTTTATTATTTTGTGGAATCTGAACGGAATCCGGCGACGGACCCTCTCTTGATCTGGATCGCCGGCGGGCCAGGTTGTTCTACTCTGCGTTCCTTCTTCTTTCAGATCGGTAAGTTCATTTTTCTAGTCTTTCACTTGCTATGGATATAGCCAACTCACTAGCATGTCAGATAAAAGAGTAATCAATCTCGCATCAATCTGCGTTCAATGCACTCAGCATTCACAACTAGGAGTATTTTAATATTTATTTGACCATTTGCATTAGAGTGCATACAAAATGCACCGGAGTATTTTAATGTTTATTAAATATTTATGTAGAATTTTAGTTAAATGGTTTTATAGAGTTGAAAATGCTCTTTGTAAATTTATAGTGATATAATAATTTTTTTTTTGAAAATTATTTCATTTGTCCCATTTAGTAGTATGCATTCAGAAAACTCACATGCATTTTAAGATTTTTACAAAATATGATTATATAAATCATTTTGAAATAAATTTTTTTCTCTGAATATATATCAAATTAAAAGGACCCTATATGGGTGATGCAGCGAGTACTAGTTTTCTCTCGATATCTCCGTCAATGACTCAGCTAGGTGCTAAATGTTTACGCAAGGTTCACTTATCCAAAGCAATAATACTCCGTTGTTTACATCCTTTTTTAGTAAACATATACAAGGAGACTGATGTTTGGAAAATGCCTACTACTATTCTATTCTGTGCGCTAGCTAGGTTGGAAATCTCAGACGCAATCGCACGCAGATACTCTTTCCATTTTGTTTCAGATGTCGTCTGAATTCTTCGGACACACTATTGTAGGTGTTTTGACACATAATAAAATATATATTATTTTAAAAAAAAAATTTCTAAATTATAATATTTATTTATTTTATGTTCAAAAGAAAATTTTAAATAAATAGTCAAAAAAGGTGTGTAAGAACGTCAAAGGATAAGCATAAAAATATTCCTTGTGAATATATCACTGGACTATATTAATCACTTCACAACTCTACTTGATCAAGCTTTTACACTGATATTGGAGTAGATAAGTTTTTGCGACTCACCCCTATAAAAATACCACTGTATTTGATTATCGTTACACGATGCACATGTCAAGAAAATATCTAACGGCCCCTTGTGTTATCATTTTTCGGTTTTGAAGGTCCGTTTACAATAGAATATTCAGACACCAGCAAAGAAATACCGGATTTGCATTTGAATCCATACTCTTGGACAAAGGTACCCAGATTTACTTATTAGTTTACTTCTGTACGTAACTACACTTGCCAACTTCGAGATTTAAAGAAAGAAGAGTCATTGACACGTTATATTCTTTTACTTGTGTACCTAACTATACTTTGCATCTGTTTGTTAGTTGGCTAATGTCATTTTCCTGGATGCGCCTACATCTGGATTTTCCTATGCAAAATCTCCAGAGACTTACACAAATAGTGATACTTTATCGGCAAAATACACTTATCAGTTTCTTCGCAAGGTAAAGATATCCGTTAAGTCGGGATCATTTTGCTAAAACTTGTATAATTACTAAAACACTATCAGCCTTTTCTGACAGAATTTTTAGCCTTCTTCCGTCGGAAGAGGCAAGAGTCTGCTGTCAAAAAAAGCCGATTTTTTTTGTAATTTTTGGAAAATCAATCTGCATTTGCTAAAATTGTTATCTCTGTTGCAGTGGCTCGAGAAACATCCCAAGTTTATCAGCAATCCTTTGTACGTCACTGGTATATCCTACTCAGGAATAACTATTCCGCTTATTGTTCAAGAGACATTTAACGGTATGGCTGCTCAAACTCTATACTCAACTGCTTTATTTATATTATTGTATAAATATCTTAATAATACACTAAATTGTTTTAGGTAATGAAGCTGGAAATGAGCCGAGAATTAATATTACAGTATGTAATTTGTGTGGCCCCCCTGATCACCGTCTATTCTTTATCAGCTTGTTTGTTTCTTTTATTCTAAATATAGTTGATATTCGCTCAGGGCTATATTATTGGAAACCCACTAACAGATAGGAACATCGACTTCAACACCCGAATTCCATATGCTCACCAGGTGGCGCTTCTATCAGATGAACTATATGAGGTACAGGTTAATATGCATTAACAAATATTTTCTGTAACATTCATTCGTTCTGCTAGAAGTAAAGTGATAAATTAGAATAACGGTTATTAAATGTATTGCACTAAAACAATTTAATGTCAATATGTTGAGGGTTGCAATTGTCTACATACGTGTTGCCCATAAAAAATTTGAATATTACATCAAGAAGTGTCGCTGTTGTGAAAAACAATGCTGTAGTAAGAGTATTTAAGTTGTCTACTGCAACACATTGAGTGATTTTGTTTCCAACTTGTTGCCTTTGACCCTAAGGTAAGGACTCATATACCAACACTTTCGTATTGACAAAAGTAATGCTTTAGCTAATGTTTTGACTTAGAAAAGCACTTTTTAAGTATATTCAGCATTGTGATAATTCTTTTCATTCATTGTGTGACTAGTATATCTTTCCTCACACTATTGTTCTTCCACTTCCCCTTCATGCATATTTTGTTTTATGAGAAAACACAAAACAGTTTTACATATCTTCTCCCACCCCTCACTCGAAAGCCGAACTCCTCGAGTCTCTCGTGAGTTTTACTTCGGTACTTGTAGACTGAATATTCCAACAAGTACCAAAGTACTACCTCCATCCCAAATTAGATGAGCTAGTTGACTTTGCGCACGTAACTTAAGGTGCATTGACCGTATAATTCTGAAATTTATTTTTTTAATATTTCTTTTGTAAATGAAAATTTCATATTTAAATTTTTATTTGGAAAAATAAAATTTCAAAAATAATTAATGTAGTTATGCGGTCAATGGACTTTAAAGTGCGTGTCCGAAGTCAACGAGTTTATCTAATTTGGGATGGAGGGTGTACATAACTAATCTCCTGTTTTGGGTCAATTATATTTGTACATGCAAAGTAAACAACTGATCTCCTGTTTGGGTCAATTATATTTGTACATGCATGTCTGTGTATATATGATATGGTTACTTTGGAAAGTGTGGTATTTAATTTGAATATGAGACCAAAGTTTAAGGATGCCTCGTTACTATTTCCCAACGTCATTATGAAGAGGGTAATGATTTTGTTTAACAATATTCATTTACTCGGACTCTTCTATGATAGTATAATGGGAGAGATAATCATATAGAAGGAATCTATAAGATTGTTTCTTTTTAATTTTCAGTCAACTAAAGCGCATTGCAATGGTGAGTACGTGAACGTTCATGCAAACAACAAATTATGTCAGAGTGATCTCCAAAAAGTTGATGAGGTTACAAGCTTTAATTTAATTCTTATTTTAAGCTAACTTTCTTGATTATAATTATTACTAATTTCAACAATTCAGAACATTTATTACTATGTACATATTTATATACACTTTACATGCAGTGCCTGGAGGACGTGTATATATATCAGATATTGGAACCAATTTGCACTCCAGAGACCAGCACCAGGAGTTTGCTGCAAAATATTGGTAGCTCAACTAAGAAGTATGAAGTCCCCCTCTCCCAGTCAGCCCAATTGAAGGGCCAACAATGGTGTCGGGTAACTTTTATCATGAAATTCATATCTTCTAAACTTCAAGACATGATTTAATTAGAATCTGCGTATTTGACATATTAATTATAAATGAGGTGACAGGATATAGTAGAGAATGTGGAAGAAAACCAAACTAATTAAAATACTTAAGTTTATCCTGGGACCTGGATTATCTACTAAAATACTGACTATTTATAATGTAGTACACGAGGAACTAAAAATTAAGTGAAGGGAGTAAGAATTAAGCTTCTTTATAAGTTCTCTAGAAATAAAGTGAAAAGGTAAAAAGTGAGCTGATTTCTGAATTCTCTTATATTATTGCAGTACTAAGCGTGTAAAGTGAGATAAGTGAGAGGGAGTGAATTGTAATTTGGTAAGGTGGTTAAAAGTTTGTTACAAAGTCATGGCTCAGCTAATGGCTATAAAAAGGCTGCAAGTCTGTACATTGAGATCAGAACAAATATTTCAGTAAATGAATACAATGCTCTAGCTATCTTCTATCTGTTATGCACATATCTTTTTCATTATGGTATCAGAGCCTCTCAGATGAGAGTGATAGTTAGGGTTTCTATCTTAATTCGATTTCTGTAGTTCGATTTCTGTAGCTGAGGTCTGTTCATGGCGTCGTCTTCGACCTCGAGGAACACTTATACTGAGATGCAAAATCCGCTGTATCTACATCCATCTGATGGACCTTTATCTGTAAGCGTTGAGAAGTTAACTGGATCGAGTGATTATCGCACCTGGAAGCGATCATTTGAGATTCAATTAGCTTCAAAACGAAAGCTCGGATTTGTAACTGGAGAGTTGATTCGCAATGGAACTGATGCAATTGAGAATGCACAATGGGAAACGTGCAACAATCTGGTAATTTCCTGGCTTCATAACTCGGTTTCGGATTCCATACGCAAATCGATACTGTTTTTTAATACGGCTCGAGAAATTTGGCTGATTTTGGAGAAGCGATTTGCTGTAACTAATGGATCTCGAAAATATAAACTGTCTAAGGATCTATTTGCTATACATCAAGAGAAATTGAGTGTTGTTGAGTTTTATACGAATTTGAGCAGTATTTGGGATGAACTTGAGGCTATGAACATGCTTCCTGTATTAGTCAATCCAACACCAGAGATGACTAGACTATTAGCTATGTTACATACTCAAAAAGAAGAAGCAAAACTGTTTTACTTCCTTAATGGACTCAATGACACATATAGTGCTTTAAGAAGTCAATTGTTGATGACTACACCTTTGCCAACAGTAGAAGTAGCTTGTTCTGTTATACAGCAAGAGGAAAATCAAAGAGAAGTACTGAAACTGTCTGGTGATGATGAAATTTCTGCTATGTACAGTAAAGGTGTGAACACTAATGTTGGAAAGGATGTTACCTGCACTAATTGTCACAAGAAAGGACACTCTGTGGACAAGTGTTGGTTCAAAATAGGTTTTCCTGACTGGTATAATAAGAATGGTAAGAAACCAGGTGCAAAGCCTATGACAGGTGGAGGTAAACGTCAAGTGCCAAAATATAGCAACAATGCTGCTCAGAATACTGACATAAAAGGCTCAGACTCAAGTGTGCATCTCACAGCATCACAACTGACACAGTTGTTAAAACTTCTACCTCAGTCAAATAAGGAAAAGGAAATTGATGATGAATTTGATTCATTTTCTGGTATGGTCACCTGTCATTCTGCACAGAGTAAGACTTTCCAATGGATCATGGATTCTGGTGCGTCAGATCACATGACTGCATCTTTGGAACATCTTACAAATGTGACTCCAGTTGACTCAAATTCTACAATTAATCTGCCAACTGGTGCTGCAACAATTATTACACATGTTGGAGATTTGGTCCTTTCTAATGGTTTGAAACTTAACAAAGTTTTGTATGTGCCACAGTTTCAACATAATTTGCTTTCAATTCATAAGCTGGCTGCTGAAAATAACTGTAATGTGAAGTTCCAACAAGATCACTGTGAAATCATAGACAATACTACAGGACTGGCAAGAGCTACAGGAAATCTGGTTAATGGCTTATACTATCTATCAGACAGGAATGTTGCTTCACAACAATGTTCAGCTTATGCAGCAGAGAAAAATCAAAAGATATGGAGTTTGTGGCATCATAGATTAGGACATGTGTCCAAAGGCATTCTGTCCAGAATTGCAGAGGTCAAGGATGTTGCAACTGCAGATAACCAGATATGTGTAACTTGTCCTCTGGCAAAATTTTCAAAACTTTCTTATGAAAAGAGTTCAAGTTATGCAAATGCAATATTTGATTTGGTTCATTTTGATACTTGGGGACCTTACAGGACACCTACTAGAGATAAGTATAAATACTTTCTGACAATTGTAGATGATCACTCTAGAATGGTGTGGGTGTACCTCATGCAGTGCAAATCTGATTTTCTAGCAAAGTTCAAGGCATTTTATGAATATGTACACACTCATTTTAAAAAAAGAGTGAAGGTGTTGAGGTCTGATAATGCTCCTGAGTTCAGTGATAGTAAGTGCAAGGACTTTTATACATCTAAGGGCATAATCCACCAAACTTCATGTGTGAATAGACCTCAACAAAATGCAAGAGTAGAAAGGAAGCACAGAAATATTCTGGAGATTGCCAGAGCCTTGAGAATTCAAGGGAATTTGGATTTGAAATTTTGGGGGGACTGCATCATGACTGCTGTCTATATTTTGAATAGAATTCCAACTCAAGTATTGGATTACAAAGTGCCATATGAAGTGCTTTTTGAAGAACCAGTGGATTATGATGAATTTAAAGTGTTTGGATGTCTAGCATTTGCTGCACCTGGAAGTTCAAATACTGATAAGTTTGCTAACAAGGCTTTTCCTTGTGTTTTTCTTGGATATCCCCCACACCAAAAGGGTTACAGATTATTAAATCTAGTAACAAATGAGGTCTTTGTATCCAGAGATGTAAAATTTCATGAGAATGTATTTCCATTTCATAAGGAGTCTGTTGAATCCTACATGACTCCAGTTCCTGCCATTATGCCTCATACTGCATCATCATATGTTACAGATGACATACTGGATCATTCTGCATATATATCAGATGATCAACTTGAGGTTCCTCATGAGTCTGCAACTGGTCCATCTCACTCTGAGTCCTCTGAGCAAAATGCTGAGGCCATTGTGCTAAGAAGGTCTGGCAGACAAGTAAAGAAACCTGTGTGGTTAAATTCTTATTCCACTGCAATGGCTCAAGCTGAGTGTTATGAGACTGCCACAAATGTACCTGTGAGCAATCAATTCAATTGCTTTCAGGCATCCCTCAGTATGACTGCAGATCCAGTCTACTTTGCTGAAGCAGTTCAACATGATCATTGGGTAAATGCAATGAACTTGGAATTGGATGCCTTGGAGAAAAATCAGACTTGGGATATAGTTCCCTTGCCTGAAGGACACAAATCTATTGGTTCTAAATGGTTGTACAAGACAAAGTACAATCCAGATGGCACTATAGAAAGACATAAGTCCAGACTTGTGATCTTAGGTTGCAAGCAGACTTATGGAATTGACTATGAGCAGACATTTGCTCCTGTAGCAAAAATGTCAACTGTGAGAGCATTGCTAGCTGTTACTGCAATGTATGATTGGGTGGCAGTGCAAATGGATGTCACTAATGCATTTTTGCATGGTGACTTGGAAGAAACAGTGTACATGAAATTGCCACAAGGATATAGTGGTTTAGGGAGTAGAATTGTAAAAGGAATGACTGTTCAGAAGAATCTCTCTAAGATTGAATTTGTCTGCAGACTTAAGAAAAGTCTGTATGGTTTAAGACAGGCTCCAAGGCAGTGGAACAAGAAGCTTACTGATACATTACTGGAAATTGGATTTACTCAATCTAAGAGTGATTACAGCTTATTTTCAAAGAATTCAGGAGAAGTGTTAACACTGGTATTAGTATATGTGGATGATCTTTTGATTGCTGGTAATAACTGTGCTGCAATCAATGATCTCAAACATATGCTATCTCAAGTTTTTCATATGAAGGATTTAGGAGCTGTGAGGTATTTTCTTGGCATTGAAATTGACAGATCTGCCTCAGGATTCTTCTTATCTCAAAAGAAGTATGTGACAGATTTGCTGAAAGCTCATGATGTGATAAATGTTACTCCTCTTAAAGTCCCTCTGGATGCTCATCTCAAACTAAGTCCTACTGCAGGCCAAGCTCTGACTAATCCACATCCATATCAGCAACTTCTAGGCAAACTCATATATTTGACTGTTACCAGACCAGATATCAATTATGCAGTGCATACTTTGGCACAGTTCATGCACTCTCCTACTGATGTTCATATGCAGGCTGCAAAGAGGTTGCTGAGATATTTGTCTGGTACCAAGAATCAAGGTTTATTGCTGGCTTCTTCATCTGCTGCAGAATTAACTGCTTTTTCTGACTCAGACTGGGCTAGCTGTCCTTTTACCAGGAGGTCAACTACTGGATTTTGTTTACTTCTTGGTCATTCACTCATCTCTTGGAAAAGTAAGAAGCAAAATGTGGTTGCCAGGTCTTCTGCTGAGGCAGAATACAGAGCAATGGCTCATACAGCTTGTGAATTAACCTGGATGACAGCATTACTCAAGGATATGGGATTGACTCTTCCACCAGCTGTGCTCAAATGTGATAATGTGGCAGCCATTTCAATAGCTGCTAATCCAGTTCAGCATGAAAGGACTAAACATATTGAGCTGGATTGCCATTATGTTAGAGACAAAGTAAAATCTGGAGAAATTGTCACACAGTATGTGCCTTCAACTTCTCAGCTTGCTGATCTTCTTACCAAGCCTATCTCTGTTAGGCAACATCATTTTCTGCTATCCAAGCTTGGTGCTTCTGGTTATCCATCTGCACAGCTTGAGGGGGAGTATTGCAGTACTAAGCGTGTAAAGTGAGATAAGTGAGAGGGAGTGAATTGTAATTTGGTAAGGTGGTTAAAAGTTTGTTACAAAGTCATGGCTCAGCTAATGGCTATAAAAAGGCTGCAAGTCTGTACATTGAGATCAGAACAAATATTTCAGTAAATGAATACAATGCTCTAGCTATCTTCTATCTGTTATGCACATATCTTTTTCATTATATATCCTTTTGTGTTTAGGAAAATACATATCTGTACACTGACGTTTGGGCGAATGTTCCATCAGTACGAAAAGCACTGAATATCCGGGAGGTATGCCATTTATGGATGAGTTAGCGAGTACTCTTGTTTGCCAGAATCTTAATTCTAAATGATTACTAATATCTTATAAACAACAGGGAACTATTGGAGAGTGGGTTAGATGCAATGCTGATCACTATATTATTGGTAAAAATGATACTGTTAACTATGCTTACGATGTCTCTAGTACTCTTGCTAATCATCGAAACTTCACAAAAAAAAATTGCCGAGCACTTATAATAAGGTAAACTTTCTCGCAGTAATATTTGTTTTTTTCTTATCATTACTGGTAACATCAGGTTTCTTTGTTAATTATTATGACATACTATTATTTACCAAGAGCATGTGGGCTAATACTCTTGTAATGTTTCATAAAACAGTGGGGATCACGACATGGCCTTTTCACACTTAGGAACTAAGAAGTGGATACACAGTCTAAATTTAGATGTTGATAGTACCTGGGCACCATGGTTTGTCAAGCAACAAGTAGCGGGGTATGTTTTTCAATAAAAATGGGTTAAAAAAGATTCTCGATTCTAACTTTCTCGATCCTAAGTTTGAATTTATGTTCTTAATCTCTTACAGATACACCGAGTCATTTTCACATGATAACTTTACCTTAACATTTGCGACTGTTAAGGTACAAAATTACGTATTCCATATCATTCCTGAAAAATAGTCATATCTGTTTAATGATTTCCTCACAAATTCAAACATTTTCTGTGCCTGACTTTGACAGGGTGGAGGTCATGCAGCTCAAGAGTTCAAGCCTGAAGAATGTCTAGCTATGGTCAATAGGTGGTTTGATCATAAACCCCTTTATAGTGTCTAATATTAAGGCACCTTCTTGGGCACAATTGAGCATGGGGCTTAGAGTGCGTTATTGCTTTAATATATTTGCGAGCACTATGTCTGTAAATCTAGTTTGCAAATATATACTCCGGCCAAATTTCTTCATAGCAGAAAGGTCGTGGCCATAAAATTTTCCATTAGGCTTTTGATTTCTATTCCCATTGATACTCAAATGAACAATGATATTAAATTTATCAAATGAAAAACCTTAAAAATGAAATGATTTGCTAAAACAAGTAGCTTGTATATACATATTTAAAATGAAATTACACCTATTTAACATGTTAGTCTAGCTAAATTAAACGATTTTCAAGTGAACCAATTTATTGAATGTTTTCTTGTTTTAAGATTCTCTCGTAGATATGTATGATAAATGTTACTCTCTTCATCCTTTTTTAGTTGGGTAGTTTTGACTCTCAATAATACCAAATTTTGAAATATATATATATATATATATATATGAACAAAGTTCCATGTAGTCCACATATTTACTGTAAATGGCATAAATGTGTTATTTTCCAACTATAGATGGCATAAAAACATTGTAAAATGTGTTATTTTACAAATCATGTTCTATAAACATCATTATTTTGTTAAAAATTTTGACAATCCTAAACATCCTATAAGTTAAATAGTGAAAAACACATTATTCTGCAAAACATGTTAAGTTTGCAGAACATATTTACATATTACAGAAAATTTGTGTTCTACTTGTCGAACATAAATGATTTTCAATATTTTTTCATGAAATAGTGATATTTATAGAATGTATTTCACAAAATAACAAGTTTTATACATTTTGCAATGTTTTTATGCCATTTTATAGTTGCTGAACATACGTGGTCTATGGTACTACAGTAAATATGTGGACTACATGGAACTTAACTCATATATATATATATATATATATATATATATATATATATATATATATATATTATAATTGAAAATCAAAAAATATATCATTATAAAATATATATAATTTCTTTTAAAGTATAATTATCAATTTTTCAAAAATATAAAATATTATCCTTAATCTTTGATAAAAAAATGATAATTTTACTATTGAAAATAAAAATGAACAACTAAAAAGGGACGGAAAATTACTTATTTGACATATTTGATACATGCCCTCCCTTATTGTGTTATGAATTTTGTTCCCAAAATCTTGTCATCTTTTATGAGACAGACAATGATCGATTTTCTTAAAAGTTGTGTTGTATGAATTCTAAGGGAGACAACAATTTTCCACTTTAAATCATTGTAAAATAAGTATTAAACAAAAAACACTGTGCAGAACACACAACATTTGCCTGATAAGCATATTCATACAACACTATATTGTGCTATTATCTGAAAATGTTTTTTTTCCTTTGTCTGATGGTGTGTTTCTGATAGTGGAAAGAACGGATGTCAGCTCTTTTTTTTCCTATGTTTGGACCCAATATTTTGCAGCTTCAATTCCCAAAATTATGTATCTCATAGTTATTATTTCTTTAATATCTCAATTCCCACTTCTCCGCGGAGTTCAAGCATAGCAGATTGAGATTGCGTTTTTCTTGGAGCGCAGAGAAACGATGTCACGGAAAAGCTAACTTTATTTAATTGTATTTTGCTTGCTACTTGTGAATTTATGCTCTGCTTGGTTACTTAACCGGAGCTTGAATTAAGTAAACAAAATATGTAAGTGCAGTATTTTTGTCAGGATTAATAGTGCAATGGACACACAGTTCTCCGCTTCTGCAGATCAATTTTAGAAGATTCGATATAGGATTTACATTTTTGCCTGTATGATCCCGAATCATATTTTCAAAAATTCATTTTGAAAAGTCATAATTGCTCAGGAAAACTACGAAATCATGTTTGTTTCCAAGATTTGAAAATTATTTAAACATCACCTTACAGCCCACTCTAAACAGAAAGTCCAGCTTACACTAATATAAAATAGTTTTATTACACCTAATAATATAGGAGTATAATTCAGTTTCCCACCAAACACTTAAGGGGAGACTGGTAAGTGAGTTCCTTAATCACCTTCTCTTCTGTTTAATGATCAAAGTCAAAGTGTATATGAGTTCCGTTCCCCAAAGGATTACGTATCTTATATATAGATATCCCAGATTCTGGTTTTACAGTAATAGAAGTCCACTTCTAGGCATTTGGCCATGACAAAACATACCATGAAAACACTCTCTTTTATTTTGGTCCTCTACGTTCTACAGATAAATCTTTTCCAACTTTCGTTTTCGCAGTCATTCATCACTTCTCTTCCAGGGTTTTCTGGCAAATTGCCATTTAAACTCGAGACGGGGTATGTAGAATTCTATATATATGGTCTATGGAGACAGCATAATTGTGGAAACACCGTGATAATATTTAACAAAAACTAATCTGGTATGCACTGTTTGACAGATACGTGGGAGTCGGGGAGCAAGATGAACAGCAGTTGTTTTACTACTTTGTGGAGTCGGAGCGCAATCCGGTCGATGATCCCATCTTGATATGGATTACAGGTGGACCTGGCTGTTCTGCAATCCGATCCTTCTTTAATCAACTTGGTAAAAACCTACTCCTTTGTTCTTATGTGTGTTAATCAGTTTCATCATGCATCCATAAATATTCTAATAAGTAACTTGTTTTAGGTAAATACTGTTGCTTAAGTAATTTCTACGTCTATGTTTGATGTAGGACCTTTGAGATTTGACTACGAGAATACGCATGGGAAAATACCACAACTGTTGGATAATCCATATTCATGGACCAAGGTACAGGATAGTAAACACTAGAGATTCAAAGAACATTATTTTGTGGTCATGGCCTGGAAATTTATACCAATTAAAAGGTGAAGTAGTTTAAAATTTACATATCCAGACTTGCATGACAAGCACATGGTTTGCAGGTGGCCAGCGTCATATTTGTCGATGCATCTGGTTCCGGTTTTTCTTATGCAAAAACTAAGGATGGTTACAAAACCAGCGACACCATAACCTCTCAATCCATCTATGCCTTTCTTAAAAAGGTAACTATACTGTGTCTGCTCTAGTAATCTGATCCAAAGTTGGGACATACTTCGTAACTTCGATAACATTATGCTCTATGAAAACAATTTTTTTATTGTTGACTTCGTCGAAGACTATATATCTGGAAACAAAACATCATAAATTATATTATCATGAGTACATGTTCTGCTTGAACAGTTAATTAACTCTTTTCACTAGATGCTCAAATAATTATTTTGACCGGTGAATTGAACTAATTATTTTAGATAAAATTGTTTGGTAAATAAGTATTTGATTAGATTTTTATACTAGACACATGTCAATTTTTTCATTGAAATAGATAATTCTTTCAAAATTAAATTTTTGAGTTCAAATGGTCAATTACGAAATACTAATATTATGTGATTCACATGGTCAAATCTCTAATGTGTCCCAAAACATCAACTTCTACCCATGGTAATGATCTATCAGATATTCATATGCATATAACTGTTTTTCTATGGTCTGTCCGTGAACACACAATAAGCGCTAACTTCTATAAGTTTGGTACATTTTAATTGGTTATCTAATCACCCTTGCATTTACACCAATTCAATCAATAAAAATTCACCAGACTAATCAAATTTAGTGTTTATTGTGTGCTCTTGGTACTCATTAGAAAGACCCAACATATAAATATTCTGTAATGTGATATACTTATATGATGAGGATGAATGATATTTAATTTTTGCTGATGCAGTGGCTTACCGATCATCCTAAATTTCTGAACAACCCACTATATGTTTCCGGACTTTCATACTCTGGCATAACCGTTCCTATCATCGTCCACGACATAATTAAGGGTAAACAATAGTAATATGTTTACCACAACAGCTTGATGACTAAATTATGTAGTATTTATTTCAGTTCTTACAATAGATTGAATATTCCTTTTCAATTCTTTGCAGGCAACGAAGCTGGAAATGTTCCCCAGTTAAATATTAAAGTGAGAAAACACCTACATCACCCAGAAGTTCATTGTTAATTCATACAATTTGTCCTCGTCAATAATGCCTAAATATTGGTTGCAGGGATACATGATCGGTAATCCTCTCACGGATAGGTTTATTGACTTCAATTCAAGAATCCAGTATGCTCATAACTTTGCACTTCTATCTGATGAACTCTATGAGGTAAGTTCTAAAATAAGCCTAAACCCGTGTTTGGCACGAGTATTAAAGCCTTAAAATGTGATTAATTACTCAACCTATAAACAATAAACATATCTGCATATATGATGAGTATTTGCAGTCGACAAAGGCACATTGCCACGGTGATTACATAAACGTGAATCCCGCCAACGGATTATGTACAGGGGCTCTGGCGGAAGTAAATGAGGTAATAAATAAATACTTATTTTACAATTCCAAATCGCGATCCACAACCAGCAGTCCAACTTGCTCTTAAAATATAAAACATGTTCAACCAATATTAAACTTATCATTCTGATTTGTATATTTTGATCACCCAACTTGGTTCATGGCTCTACTTGCAGTGTCTCAAGGACTTAAACGAACATCAAATATTGGAGCCGAATTGTGACGACACAGCCGTGCTTCAACAATGGGATAGAAGCACTTTCAAGACAAATCCTGCAACTGGTCGCGTTTTGGCTCAACTACAAGATTCCGATACATGGTGTCGGGTAATATGCTTCTCGAACACAAACACATATTCGATGTATTATAGTATCTTTCGGGTAATACAATGAACACACTAACATACCAGTTTCTACTGAAGGTCGATAACTATGAGCTAGCAATTGCTTGGGCGACAGACGCAGCTGTGCAGAAAGCTCTTCACGTGCGACAGGTATACAAAAACAATTGTAAATAAAAAAAAAAATATTTAGCACATAAATATGTTTACAAATCACATGTAGCTGTTTACTAACTTATCTGAGAAAAGCAGGGAACAACGAAATGGTCGAAATGCAACGATGATCATTATTATCTCGGTCGAAATGACACAGAAACTTACAAGTATAACGTTCCCAGTAGTGTTGTATATCACCGCAACCTGACCAAAAAGAATTGTCGAGCTCTTATATACAGGTATTTCCTTCAATTGTATAAAAAAGAAAACTATTATTAGCATAAATCATTCGATCTACTAGAATACAGTACATTATATTTTTTTTCTTCTGAAAATAGCGGTGACCACGACATGGTTTTTCCATACATTGGAACAAGGCAATGGATCCACACTCTGAGATTAAAAGTCGAGAGAACCTGGAAGCCGTGGTTTGTTAAAGGTCAAGTAGCAGGGTATGTCTCGTTTATATAATAAATATGTATAACTACCACCATAAAAATATAATGATTTTGATTTTAATTTTGATTTTTACATATGCAGTTACACAGAATCATTTTCACATGATGACTACTCTTTGACATTCGCAACAGTGAAGGTACTTGTGTTTAAAATCTACAGCCTGAAGATATTTTTGCACTGCATTTGAAATTCGATCTGACTTATTCCGCTTATGTTTCTGAAATACAGGGCGCAGGTCACGCAGCTCCTGAATTCAAGCCGGAAGAATGTTTGGCTATGGTAGATAGGTGGTTTGCTGATACTCAACTGTGATTCAGTTAATTAAATTCAATAAGCTGATTCTTGCAGAACGCAGGGATACATGGAATTACCATGTCGTTCAGTTATAGTTCAGTTATGGAATTAGCCTATTGCTGTAGCTTCTCTTGCTGCATTGAATTGAACTTCATTTATAAATTTAGTTCAGCCTGAGTAACATTTCATTTTATCTGTATTATATGTATGATCGGTTGCAAATGTGGCTCAAAGACAAAATAAAGAAAGCAAAGATATGATGCCGGAAGCACAGGAAGAATAAGCGTTAATCCTAAATATACTCTTACACCAGAAATCCTTAAAATCTTGAATTCACATGCAACTTTTGAATCCATAAAAGGTTTCTTTAATCCACAATCCACAAGAAAAGGAAATGAGAAAACTCTTTTGGTTTTGAATTCAATCATAAATCCTAAAGCAAAATAAAAAGAAATCTTAATTAAAATCAAATATTTAAAGATACAGGTGTGATCATCCAGGTTCGAGCATGCAGCTCATGCATCATATGAGGTTTTGTTGTTTTGACATGATCATCTGTCTCTCATGCGACAATGATGATACCTTCATTATAATGTTGCCCTTTAACGGTCTTTGAGTCTTCTATTTGTACTAAAAACTCTCCTACATAAAAAATGCTCAAATAAGTTATACTAAGAGTCGTCTGGCTAATATTAAAGTGGGGGACTTGATTGCACTTGTTTAATTAACCAAATAAACCCAAATAAGATAACGTGGCCTGTAACAAAGTATATTCATATATGTTGCGGAAGGAATTGAGGGATTGAGGTGGGAAGGGGCTTATAGATTTTGGACTGTCCGAAGAAGTGGGATCGAAGGAATTAGACGTCGGGACCAATTTACATGTCGAGACAAATTTAGGGTTCCTGTACTCTTAGATTTGGAGACAATTTTAGAGTAAATATGTATATATACTGAGTTTTTAGTTTTATGTTTTTTGTTTAGTATACATGTTCAAATATTATATTTTTTGTTAGATATATAATATTAATTTTATGCTTTTAATGTGTTGAATGATTTAATTTTTATGTGTTTGTTGAATAGTTTTAGTTTTATATTTTTGTTGAAGGATTTTTGTTTTTAATGTTTATTTTTAATATTTTAAAGTTATTATTTGTTTAAGGGTGGGAATAATGTAATTTGTTTTAAGACATACCTCACACATCTGGTTGCATAAATAACTGAGATGCAAAGGACTTAAACCCATCGGTTTAAACGAAAAATTCATAGTGTTGGTATTTAATATTATAATTATTTTGGTGTATAACAATCTCATTGCTCGGATCTTGTGGTTATAAATAATTCATAAATAAAAAAATTGAAAAAACTGTTAATAATTCTAATCGATAAATATTAAAATTAACAATGATATTTTCTTTTTTACAATTATTATGCTATTTAAATTCCGTGACAGCTAAGAAATAAAATATGTTTGCTCGATTATCCTCCGCATATTAGGTGTCTCGATGCATTATTATATATTACTAAATAAAATAATATATTTATGTACATGAAATTTTGCTTTGGTTACGTATAATATTTGAACTGATGCACTTTTTATATCAAAACATCGTATTCTGAGTGATTAATTTCGACAGTTTTTCTACATATGAAAGTTCTTTTTTTTGTTTAAATACAGACGGACCAGAAGTCCAATTCGAAAATTTGTGATCGTACGATCAGAATATGGATCATGTCTCAAAAAATCCAATTATAATTCTATCAAAATCTTTTAAAATTCAACAGATGAGAATATGGATCATGTCTAATCCGATCTATTGGCAGTCCTGGTAGAAGCACTCATGACGTATAGTGAATTTTTATTATTACATTTTTAATAACTCATAAATTATTTATAAATCAAAATTAACCAAACAATATTTCAAACTCTCACCTTATGACAAACAATTAATATCTTTTATGTTTGGCTCTAAAACATAAACAATTATTAATCTCTTAGGTGTGTTCACTTGAATGAAATGGAATGAGTGGAGAATGAAATTAAAACTTATATAAAAGTTATACTAGTAAAGAAGAAATTATTAAATATGAACATATTTAAATTTTTTGTGATAAAGATTGAATGGACACGTGATATAGAATTGGAATGAGTATTCCTTCCAAAACATGTGGATTAAAATTCTAGTTAAAATTTTAGCCATGAATTGAAGAAATAATATTTATTAAAATATTCTCAAACCAAAACCATGTTAGAGTACAAAATTCATTTCATTCTCCTTCCATTCCATCCTAGTTAATAGGGATGGGCACGAGGGCACTTCGGGGTCGGGGAGTGCTATCCCCGCCCCCTTATTCCCGAATTCAATATATATCCATCTCCGATCCGGCACTCAACGTCGAACAGGGATTCTTTTCCTCCCCGATCCCCGCCCTGAACGGGGAACGAGGATTCCCGTGAGGAGTCGTGGAATTTTATAATTGACCAATAAAAATAAAGATTATTTTTTCATTTTAATAATATAATAAAAGTTATCTATTTTTTAATATTTTATTTAGTATAATATATATATACATATATAATATTTTTATTTTTATATATAAATACAATCGAGGTCGGGGATGGGGGCGGGCAGACGCGAATCCCCGTCCCGCCCGATCCCGAATTTTTTATAAAAAAATTTCCGTTCCCCGCCCCGCTCTTGAAAAATTCCCCGAATGGCCCCATCCGAACGGGGCGGGGATCGGATCGGGATTGAGCGGGGCAGGATGAATGCCCATCCCTACCGGTTAACACAACTTTAATGTTTAACGAGCAGCAGAGCAGTTGTCATTGCACTGCAGTCTGCAAGTCGTCCACCCTTCCACCTGACCCGCTGTGGCACATCTCTAGTTATTCTGAGCAGCTTATTTGAATACCTTATCCTGAGCACACCTTATTTGAATACCTTATTTTTAAGTCAGTTATCTAAAAAAAGGAATTTTTTTAGTTGAGCACTACACTTCTATTTTCATTGTTATAATTCAGCAAGGATAACTCTACTTCCTTAAATTGATGACAGTTTCATCATCAAATTTCAAATGTGAATTACAGATACGGTCACATGAGGAATAACCGTGCACTAATTTTACCTTCATCTAACAGTCAAAGTTCAAAGTCTATTAATGGGCAGGGTTCTGGTTAAGCGCGCGCAGTGCGAGGTTTCATTGAATTCAGCAGATACTAGGGTGCAACCTAATATCGTACAATAAATTTGTACTTGCACTCTTTTCGTCCGTCAGAAAATCCAACATGACAAATCATACGAAATTCATCTCAAGTGTTTTGCTTCTTTTTGTTGTCGTATCATATATACCAAACCCTACATCTTCCCAGACGATTGTCAAGGCTTTGCCAGGATTTCCCGGGGAACTTCCCTTCAAACTTGAAACGGGGTATGTATGTAATTTTGTTTTGTGTATCAATGCATAAGTATGTATGTAATGGATTTTGTGTTTTTGCGTGTTGAAGATATGTTGAAGTAGGAGAGAAAGAAGATGTGGTGTTATTTTATTATTTTGTGGAATCTGAACGGAATCCGAAGACGGACCCTCTCTTGATTTGGATTGCCGGCGGGCCAGGTTGTTCTGCTCTGCGTTCCTTCTTCTTTCAAATCGGTAAGTACATTTTTTGTATAGAGCTACTACCACTGTATTTCATTATCGTTACACGGTGCACAAGAGAATATCTAACGGCCCCTTGTCTAATCATTTCTCGGTTTTGAAGGTCCGTTTACAATAGAATATTCAGATAGCAGCAAAGAAATACCAGATTTGCACTTGAATCCATACTCTTGGACGAAGGTACCCAGATTTACTTATCTGTTTACTACTTCTCTACGCAACTACACTTGCCATTGTTGCCTACTACGGATTTAAAAAGAAAGAGAAGTCATTGACACGTTAATTTGCATGTGGATCTTTTTTTTAGTTGGCTAATGTGATCTTCCTGGATGCGCCTACCTCTGGATTTTCCTATGCAAAATCTCCGGAGACTTATACAAATAGTGATACTTTATCGGCAAAATACACTTATCAGTTTCTTCTCAAGGTAAAGGATATCGGTTTAAGTTGACATCGTCTCTTGCTGTCAAAAAAGCTGATTTTCTTATAATTTAGGATAAATCAATCTGCATTTGCTAAATTTGTTATCGCTGTTGCAGTGGCTGGAGAATCATCCCAAGTTTATCAGCAATCCTTTCTACGTCACTGGTTTATCCTACTCAGGAATAACTATTCCACTTATCGTTCAAGAGACATTTGACGGTGTGGCTGCTCAAACTCTATACCCAAATGCTTTAATTATTTTATTGTATAAATATCTTATTAAAGCAGTAAATTGTTTTAGGTAACGAAGCTGGAAATGAGCCGAGAATTAATATTGCAGTATGTAATTTGTCTATTCTTTATCAGCTTGTTTGGTGTTTTTTTTTTTTTTCTGAATCGAGTTGATATCCGCTCAGGGCTATATTATTGGAAACCCGCTAACAGATAGGCACCTCGACTTCAACGCCCGGATTCCTTATGCTCACAAGGTGGCGCTTCTATCATATGAAATTTATGAGGTAAAGGTTAGCAAATATTGAAACAACACCATTTAACATTTTTTTAGCATTGTGATGATTCTCTATATTGATTGTGAGACTGATATATTTTCTGTTCTCTGTCATCTAGCTTTACTAAAACTTTTCTTTCTTCTTCCCCTTCATGCATGTATTTTGCATTATGAGAAAACACAATACAGTAGTATTACATTCTCCCCCTTTGTTCTTTCCTTTTATGGATTTTTGTCTATAACTTCATGAGATGATTGTCACCCAATCGTATACATTTCTGTTTAGAGTATTGTATACATTTCTGTTTAGAGTATTGTGTTAATCGCAAAAACGAGTTACTCAGAGGCTACTCTCTCCGTTTCAAATTAGATATCCATTTTAAAAAAATCACATATTTTAAGAAAAATAAATGTTCACAAATTAATTGCATTAAATGACCAAAATATATATGTGGAATGAGATTGATCTATGAATAAAAGATATGTGAAGTAGAATTAAGTACTTTAAAAATATGATTTTGCATTGCAAGTTGAAGTGGAAAACTAATTTGAAACAAATTTTTCCTTAAAAGTGGACATTTAAATCGAAACGGAGGCAGTATATACTCGCTCTGTTTAACCTATATAGTATATCTTCTCAGTTTTGAAATATGATCGTCTGACTTTTTGACACACACTTCTAATTTCCTTGACTGTATAGTTAAAATTATTATTATCAAAATTTTCTTTTCTTAAATAAAAATATATGATTAATTTTATAATTCATAAATTGTTATATTTTAAAAATAACAATTTTAACTAATCAGTCAAACAACTTAAAAATTTGTGTCGAAAAACCAAACGACCTGTATATTTTCAAACGGAGATTATTAAGCACTCGGGGTCACATGCACCGAACATCAGATTTGTCTCAAAATAGAAAATTCCTTGATTTCAGTTTTGTCTTAGTTTATTGTGTAGGTCAAAAATTGGCAACACCTACCGAAGTACATAATTAATATGGTTACTTTGGAAAATGTGGTATTTAACTTGATTTTAAGACCAAAGGTAAAGGATACCTGGTTATATTACTCCCTCCCTGTATAAAATAGATGAGCTAGTCGATCTTGAGCATGTAATTTAAGGTGTATTGAATGTTTCGAAATTTATTTTTTTTAATTTTCCTTTTGTAAATAATAATTTAATATCTTAATTTTTATTTGTAAAAATAAAATTTTAAAAATAAATAATATAGCTATTTGGTCAATGAAACTTAAAGTCTAATTTGGAATGGAGAGAGTATTTCTCAACGTTGTGGATCGAATAATATTCATTTACTCGGACTCGATCTTCTGTGATACTACTGTATAGGAGATATAATCATTGAAACAGAATCTAAAAAATTTATTTGTTTTTTCAGTCAACAAAAGCGAATTGCAATGGTGAATACGTGAATGTTCATGCAGACAACAAATTATGTCAAAGTGATCTCCAAAACGTCGATGAGGTTACAAACCTGAATTTAGTTCTTATATTAAGCTAATTTTCTTGATTATAATTATTACTAGCTAGTTTCAGAGATTCAGACAATTTATTATTACCATTTACATATTTGTATACAATTTCATATGCAGTGCCTAGAGGACGTGTATATGTTTCACATATTGGAACCCATTTGCACTCCAGAGACCAGCACCAGGAGATTGAAGGGCCAACAATGGTGTCGGGTATCTTTCATTATGAAATTTATATCTTTTAAACTTTAATGACATGAAACAATGGCTTTTAATATACTCACAAGGAAATAAAGATTAAGTGAAGGGAGTAAGAATCAAGCTGCTTTATAAATTCTCTTAAAATTAAGTGAAAAGGTAAGAAGTAAGTTGATTTCTAAATTCTCTTATATCCTTTTGTGTTTAGGATAATACTTACTTGTATACTGACGTTTGGGCAAATGTTCCATCGGTACGAAAAGCACTGAATATCCGGGAGGTATGGCATATATGTATGAGTTAGCGACTCTTGTTTCGCAGAATCTTAATTCTAAACTAATTTCTCATAAACAACAGGGAACTATTGGAGAGTGGGTTAGATGCAATGCTGATCACTATTTTCTTGGTAAAAATGATACTGTTAACTATGCATACGATGTCTCTAGTACTCTTGGTAATTATCGAAACTTTACCAGAAAAAAATGTCGAGCTCTTATAATAAGGTAAACTTTGTCCCAATGATTGTTTTTCTTATCATATATACTGGTAGCATTTGGATTTTTGTTAGTTTTTGTGATAAACTATTATTTACCAAGAGCGTGTTTGGGCTAATACTTGTAATGTTTCATAAAACAGTGGGGATCACGACATGATCTTTCCGCACTTAGGCACTAAGCAGTGGATACACAATCTGAATTTAGATGTTGATAGTACCTGGGCCCCATGGTTTGTCAAGCAACAAGTAGCAGGGTATGTTTTTCAATAAAAATGGGTTTAAAAAGATTCTCGATTTTAACTTTCTCGATCCTAAGTTTGCATATATGTTCTTAATCTTTTACAGATACACTGAGTCGTTTTCACATGATAACTTTTCATTAACATTTGCGACTGTTAAGGTACGAAAATATGTATTTAATTAATTAATGAAGTTTTGTACATATAATTCCTGAAAATAGTTTATCTGTTTGATCGAAATACCACCTGCGCGCAAAGTATTGCTAATCTAAATAATGATTTCCTCACAAATTCAAACATTTTCTGTGCCTGACTTTGACAGGGTGCAGGTCATGCAGCTCAAGAGTTTAAGCCTGAAGAATGTCTGGCTATGGTCAATAGGTGGTTTGATCATAAACGACCCCTTTATAGTGTCAACAATTAAGACATCTTCTTGGGCACAATTGAGCATGGGGCTTAGGGTTCCTTAATGCTTTAATATATTTATTAGACATCTTTAATACATGCCCCTCCTAATTATCAACATGTCATTATAAATATTTTTGAATTTTGTTCGCAAAACCCTTTTCCAATCATTCCTTTCTTCGGGGTCATTTGTCACCCCTTTAACGCGACATGATGAAATGGTTCAGCTATTCAGATTGTTTGTGTTAGTCTTGTAGATCCCGAACTAAAATAAATCTGCTGGACGGAAGTAACCTGCATTCCCCTCGATGACTTGATTGTGAAAAAGCAGCTATCACTCATCCAAACTGAGTGACCTCTTATATTAATTAGTTTGACTTATTAATGACATGTGAATTTAAAATGTTATAATATAAAAAACTGATTTATGGATAATTTAGGATTTATGGGTAATTTTTATTAAAAAAAAGGTTTGAAAAGATTAAATCACTAAAAAAAATAACTCAATCTAACTTCTGGTTTCAAGTAGTTTCTGACTTATTTTGAATGTTAAGCCCGTTTCTAATTTATTAGACAAATAAATATTTGAAAATATATAGTTTAAAGTCCTGATTTAAAACCACACAAATAGACTTTAATATATTGTTTGGTTGAATTGGATACTTGCATATTTGATTGTTAGCCTCATCATATTCTGACTTATGCAAGTCCAAGAGATGTCTGTATGATGTCGAGGATTATAACTTAGGGTATTGAGTATAAAAACTTAATCCAATAATATTCTAGTGATTTCTTATATCACTAGGATAACATTTTCGACCTAATTTTTAAGGCGCCATTTTCATTGACATTTTCTATATTTTATAATAAACTATTACACATTCTCTCTTTCTCTTTTTATTTTATATTGTCCTTTAGTGATGAAAGAAATTTTTTAATAATACACATTGTTAAAATCGAAATTAGTTAAATATATTCAAATTCACTAGGATATCATTGTTTATATTATATTTAAGATTTGAGCTAGAACATCGTTCGACTTGCTCTTATGAATATGATAACAGAAATGCTACTACACATAACAGTCGTGGTATGATACCCAATCAATTATTCGAAAATTCGTTTTGAAAAATCATAATTGCTCAATAAAAATTATGAAATCATGTTTCTTTTCCAAAATTTGAAAATTATTTAAACATCACCTTACACTAATCTGAATCAGTTTTATTCTTACACCCAATAATATAGGAGTATAGTTTAGTTTCCCACCAAACACTTACGGGGAGACTGGTAAGTGAGTTCCTAACCTTCTCTCCTGTTAATTTAATGATCAAAGTCAAAAGTGTGTGCGAGTTCCGCTTCCCAAGGAGTAAGTATCCTGTATATAGATATCGCAGATTCTGGTTTCACATTAAAAGATTTCCACTTTAAGGCATTTTAGCCATAACAAAACATACCATGAAAACACTCTCTTTTGTTTTGGTTCTCTACGTTCTCCACATAAATCTTTTCCAACTTTCGTTTTCACAGTCATTCATCACTTCTCTTCCAGGGTATTCTGGCAAATTGCCATTTAAGCTCGAAACGGGGTATGTAGAATTCTATATATATGGTCTATGTAGACAGCATAATTGTGGAAACGCCATGATAATATTTAACAGAAAGTCAGAAACTAATGTCGTGCACTGTTTGACAGATACGTGGGAGTCGGGGAGCAAGATGATCTGCAGTTGTTTTACTACTTTGTGGAGTCGGAGCGCAATCCGGTCGATGATCCTATCTTGATATGGATTACAGGTGGACCTGGCTGTGCTGCTCTCCGACCCTTCTTTAATCAACTTGGTAAAAACCTAGCTACTACTTTTTTCTTATGTATGTTAATCTAATACTACAACTAATCTTCGTAAGTGATTTGTTAAGACATCACATATATGTTATGAATAAAAATATAACATAATTATTTGTATTCAGATTTTCTTTATTAAAAAACTATGTCGTTTTAAATACATGGTACTGCTAAAATTAGGTCTAATCGGAAAAATGTGAAACAACTTGTAATTATACTATTAGATCTGTTACCGGACCTTGTCTATAAAATATATTTATATGAAGAGCTAACTGCTAAGTGATTTCTACGTCTGTGTTTAACGTAGGACCCTTGAGATTTGACTACGAGAGTACATTACCACGACTGTTGGATAATCCATATTCATGGACGAAGGTACAGGATAGTAAAGTATTAGAGATTCAAAGAACATTGTATTTTGTGCTGATGAACCGGAATTAAAGGAGTTTTAAATTTACATATCCAGACTTGCATAACACGCACATGGTTTGCAGGTGGCCAGCGTCATATTTGTGGATGCATCTGGTTCTGGCTTTTCTTATGCAAAAACTAAGGATGGCTACAAAACCAGCGACACCATAACTTCTCAATCCATCTATGGCTTCCTTAAAAAGGTGACTATTTTTTATCTGCTCCATTAATTTGATATAAAATTTGGATATAATTCTTGTTCTTAAAAAAATGAATGAATTTAAATCTCACAGTGATAGTTACTTACAAAAAATTTAGGTCATGAATTTGAGAAATATGCACAAAATCTGGTGTTTCAATAAGTACATATCAAATCAGCGCTTACATCTTTGACAGAAAAAAATTGATGGACTTCAACCATAACTATATGTCATATTAATTATTTTATTATAAAAGATTATTTATAGAGTGAATACAATATTGTTATGGGGAATGAGAAATAATGTAAATGAAAGAATATTATTATTTAAATTATTTTTTATTTTTAAACTAATGATTTCAAAATTCGATGTGTTAATAAAAAAAATAAAAAAAATTATAGATATGAAAATAGTGACAAAGACATCAAATTTGATGTCAAAAAATATATCTAAATAATGTAAGAGAGATCGTTTGGAAACCTGCATTTCATTTCAAATGATGGATTTAAAATGAATGGATTTGAGTTGTCATTTCAAATTCTCAAGTTTATACAAATACTTGAATGTTCTGGATTTTAAATGAAATCCGAATTCATAATATTTCCAAACAGATCATTTGATCAAATCTAAGATTTCAAGTGAAATCTAAGTTCCCAAAGATACCATTATTGATGAAATATAAATTTGAAATATTATATATAACTTGTGATGTAATGGTGAATTTTGGGAAATCCTATATTGTTAATCAAAAATCAATTAGATAATAGAAGAAAAGGTTTATGAGACCTACTAAAAAGAATTAAGTTATAAATTTTACTTGGTTAAACTAAAATTAAAAAAAACAAGTGATTTGTATTAAAGTCTTAAAATTTTAATTTTTGATATGCCAACAATCAATACATAACATATTAATTAAGTTAAATATAATGTGTCAAACTACAATTAAATTGATTAATGATTTACAAATTAAATTTAAAAAATATAATTAATTCGGAACCGAATAATCCAATGTAATATGGTTAAAGTTAATATTCAATTAAATGAATCTAGAACCATAATAGTCTTTTCATAATTCATAATATCAAATATCTGATATGATCTTTAACAGTGAATCTGATATGTTGCATTGTTCAACCCTAACAAATACGACTATCACATCAAAAATGTGACTTTGCACAAAACTAAAAAAGTAACTACACAACTAATGGAGCTCAATATTTCATGCATTTACGAACTCTATGAGGCCTAACTCGTATCTATTCCCTTTTTACTATTTTACATACCTACCTGAAAATCATTTGTTTGAGATTTGGCGTATAACAATTACATGAAAAATCATGCAAAGTCTTAATTATCAAGTTCAGAAAACTAATTATAAAAAATTGAAATTTTATAACAAGTCGATTTGTATTATATAAGATCAAAGTAATGTTCATCCTCTGATATTTTAAATTAACAATAAAAAATTTGAAACATTGAAGTATTATTAGGTGGTATAAAAATTAAAAGAGTAACCACATCAAAATGTTAAAAAATTTCTCTCTAGTACATTTATAAAGTTAACAGTACTTCAATTGATAGCTTTTAGAAAAAAAGGGTATATGTTTTTTTTTTCAAAAAGCATATATTTCAACTTCTATTTATGCCCGCAAGGGTTGGTTCAGCTGGTTAAAAGAGGGGACATATATCCTCTTGGTCACGAATTCGACTCCCGAAAAGAGAAAAACTTGTGATTATAGCCCTATTGCGTGAGCTCATGGGTTTAAAAAAGATCGTATTAGTAATCATGCTCCATCATGTGGATCAGAGCCCTATTGCGTGAGCTCATGGGTTTAAAAAAAATCGTATTAGTAATCATGCTCCATCATGTATCACTTAAATATGACGCCAAATCTATACCCTCGAAGATATACACAAGAAAGTTGCGTGTGGAATTTGAAGATAGATATCCTTAGTGCTATTAAATCGTAATTTAATAATCATGTTGTATTAGATAAAATACTTTATTATATAATTTTCAATTATAAATTACCGAACCTTTCAATGAGGTATAATATATCTAAAATTCAAAACTTTCGGTACTCATTTAGATTGTAATTTTGACTCAGGTAAATAATATAATAATGACATCTGTATCCTAACGAATTTGAATATCAAAAAAATAATTTTTTGATCCATAATTCTTTTTGAAAGTTAAAATTTATTATTGTTAAGACTTTTATGTTGCAATTATTATATTTTCACACTCATTTATGTCGTTAAAAAATATAAAATAATATTTATATTCTAAACAATATGATCGCACACAAATATTATTTAAACCAAAATATAAACTATAAACCCGCGCCTCCCACCAGTTTTTATATATAAGTAAATATATGCTAGATTTTCAATAATATAATAATCGCAGTATAAATTTTTCTTACGGAGATATATACTTACATGATCAGATGAATGAAATTTAATTTTTGCTGATGCAGTGGCTTACTGATCATCCTAAATTTCTGAACAACCCACTGTATGTTTCGGGACTTTCATATTCTGGCATAACCGTTCCTATTATGGTCCGCGATATAATTAAGGGTAAATAATTATATTTACTGCTACAACTTGATGACTAAATTGTGGATTTATTTGATCAGTTCTTACAATAGATTGAATATTCCTTTTTAATTCTTTGCAGGCAACCAAGCTGGAAATGTTCCCCAGATAAACATTAAAGTGAGAAAACACCTACATCACCCAGAAGTTCATTGTTAATGCACTACAATTTGTCCTTGTCAATAATGCTTAAGTATTGGTTGCAGGGATACATGATTGGTAATCCTCTGACGGAGAGGTTTATTGACTTCAATTCAAGAATGCAGTTTGCTCATAACTTTGCACTTCTCTCTGATGAACTCTATGAGGTAACTCAGGAAAAAAAAACATTTATTTATTAGAGCCTCGAGCTGTGATTAATTAACCAACGTATAACATTAAACATATCTGTATATATGATGAGTATTTGCAGTCGACAAAGGCACACTGCAACGGTGATTACATAAACGTGAATCCCGCCAACGGATTATGTACAAGGGCTCTAGCCGAAGTAGATGAGGTAATAAATAGTACTTATCTTACAATTTGAAATCTCCATCCACAACCAGCAGTCCAACTTGGGCTTAAAATATAAAACATGTTCAACAAATATTAAACGCCTTCGTTCGTGGCTCTCCCTGCAGTGTCTCAAGGGCTTGAACGAGCATCAGATATTGCAGCCGAATTGTGACAACACAGCGGTGCTTCAACAATGGGATAGAAGCACTTTCAAGACAAATCCTGCAACTGGTCGCGTTTTGGCTCAACTACAAGATTCTGATACATGGTGTCAGGTAATATGCTTCTCGAACACAGACACATATTGATGTATTATAGTATCTTGAGTAAATTTCAAGCTGGTGGCTGGAATTTTCTGAATATTTCAAAAAAAATGACCAAAATTTAAAAATAACAAATCTGTGGCCAAAGTTTACTTCCGCGTGTTAAAATAATGGCGTCCGTCAAATGGACACTAACGGAGCCAGGGGTAAATTAGGATTTTAGTTAAAAAAAACAGCAGTCACGAACAATACACTGGCATTAGTCCTCAGTCCTCACCTTCTGAAACCATCAAATGGAGAAATTAAGTGATCAAGACACAAAATTTCCGTACTCTAGAACCGGTTTGTTCAGTTACAACCAATTACAAACCACCGAGTCACCTCCTTCATGGAATGGCGAGTTCGGCTTTGGCGGCATCACCGATCGCCGATTCGCTTTCTCTCACCAAACTTCTTTTCTTCACTCTCCATCAATCGATTCGCCTCGCACTCCTGTATATGTTATCCCCAACAATTTCCCTAGAAAATCTTTGATTTCTCGAACCGTTTCGAGTATCGATATACCTCCTGTTGTTTACTTGCAAGATGGAATTGATAGTATTTGGACTGAGGGTAAGTTTCTGTGAATTTGGTAGATAAAGTTTCGATTTTCAGGTTTTTGTTGTTAATTTTACGGGCTGGGACTTGGGTAATCAGCATATGAATAGGTTTTTGTGTTGATTAAATTTAACGGCGCTTGACAGGCGCGGCCATTTTAAAAAGCGGAGGTAAACTCCGGCGACAAATTTGTTTTAAAATTTTGACCAACTTTTTGCAAAATTCGGAAAACTCCAGCCACTTCTCTGAATTTTACTCTAGTATCTTTCGGGTTCAGAATACAATGAACAGACTAATGTACAAGTTTCTGCTAAAGGTCGATAATTCTGAGCTAGCTACTGCTTGGGCGACAGACGCAGCTGTGCAGAAAGCTCTTCACGTGCGACAGGTATATTGAACAATTATAAATACAGTAGATAGCGTCATGGAGTTGGTGATTACGTCCAAAAATTGAGTAGCGTGGTCAGAAAAATAAATTAGTTCAGAGTTAAAAAATTAAAAATTATAGCCGTTCTCATAAAATATGTTTACAAAGCGCGCACGTGTAGCTGCTTACTAACTTATCTAGAAAAGCAGGCATAAAATATGTTTACAAAGCAATGTAGCTGTTTACTAACTTATCTAGAAAAGCAGGGTACAACAAAATGGTCGGCATGCAACGATGATCATTATTATCTCGGCCGAAATGACACAGATACTTACAAGTATAATGTTCCCAGCAGTGTTGTTTATCATCGCAACCTGACTAAAGAGAATTGTCGAGCTCTTATATACAGGTCCTTCCTTCAATTATATCAAAAAGAAAACCATTATTAGCATAATTAGTCATTCCATCTAGTAGAATTCAGTAAATTATGTTTTTTTTTCCTAAAAATAGCGGTGACCACGACATGGTTTTCCCGTATATTGGAACAAGGCAATGGATCCACACTCTGGGATTAAAAGTTGAGAGAACCTGGAAGCCGTGGTTTGTTAAAAGTCAAGTAGCAGGGTATGTCTAGTTCATATATTAAATATGTATAACTACCACCATAAAATTAGTTGTTATCTTAATTTTTATTTTTACATATGCAGTTACACTGAATCATTTTCACATGATGACTATTCATTGACATTCGCAACAGTGAAGGTACTCGTGTTTAAAATCTACAGCTTGAAGATATTTTTGCACTGCATTTGAAATTCGGTCTGAGTTATTGTCTTCCGCATATGTTTCTGAAATACAGGGCGCAGGTCACGCAGCTCCTGAATTTAATCCGGAAGAATGTTTGGCTATGATAGACAGGTGGCTTGCTGATACTCAACTCTGATTCAGTTAATTAAATTTAATTAGCTTATTCTTCCAGAACGTAGGGATGCATGGAATTTGCCGTGTCGTTGAGTTATAGAATTAGCCTATTGCTGTAACTTCTCTTGCTGCGTTAATGAACTGAATTTTTACACACACTAATTTTCACTTTTGGAATTTTGCAATTTAATTTTTAAATTTTACCTTCAGCTCGAGTAACATTTCATCTTATGTGTATTATATTTATATGTCTTATTGGTTGAAAATGTGGCAAGACAAAATAAGAAATTAACATGATATATATGTGAGTATATGAAAATTAAGTGTTAATACAAAAGGGACTCCTACACCGTAAATTCTTAAAATCTTCAATCCACAAAGCAACTCTCTTGAATTCAATGGGGGGTTTTCTTTAATCCCCAAGAAAAGATAATGACAAAAATCTTTAGATTTTGTTGCTTATATAGGGGTATAAATTTTACAACAAAATAAAAGAAATCCTATTTAAAATCATATACTAAAAAATACCCCATTCATCATATCTAGTAATCAATCTTTCGCTAGGGTGGTGTTTTGTTGTTTTGGCATGATCATATGTTCCTCAGCAACATGCTCCGTGTTTTATTGTTTTGGCATGATCATGTGTGCCTCATCGACATGCTCATGCGTTGTTGTCAAAATGTCAATCATATTGTTACATTAATGTTGCTCTAACGATCCACTGAGCATCTATTTATGTTAAAACTTATCTTGCATCAGAAAAGCTCAAGTAAGTTTTAATTAGGACCCATAAAGGGCTCAACCAAAAAAGAAAACAAGCTCACCAAGAACTAAGAAGCTTCAACGACTCGTGAAAGTTCTCAACTCACAAAAAACACAAGTTCATGACAGAGCAACCAGAGGTTCTCACACTTTTCTGATATAATTTCTCGATCTAACCTCGGATGAGTTATATTTTCTATTTCAAAATGTGTCAACTTTGTTATGAATTCTATATAATTGTAACATTTGTTCGCTGTGAAGTCCATGTCTAGCTCTGCACGTCCACAACATGATTTGACGAACATTTTCAAGGCTATTGAATACTACTTCCAACGACGAAAGTTTATCTTTGTGTCTAGATGTCTTTCAAGCTTGAATCTTTAAACGACCACACATTCACTATCATATCGTGGGAAGCAATCGAATGTACCCATCCTCATGCTCAAATTTGACTTAGGATAAAGATTTGAAAAAACTATTGGCATGTAGAAAGAGTCCTTTTTCTTAAATCCTATATCCGACAAGTACTATCTTCGTAGCAAAGTGATAGGCATTAGGAGAAAAACTAATATCATATATTCCTTCGTTCCTTTTTTTAGTGTTGTCACATTTGCAAAAAATATATATATTAAAAAAATTAAATGTTATAAATTGTTTTCATGCATACCCTAATTGTCTTGTTTTGACTTTCAACGGTCAAATTGATCAATTTTGGACCAAGCACATAGAACAAATTAATTTGTTATTATTTAAAAAAAATAAAAATTACATTTTATGATATATTGTATGTACTTTATAATGATATAATTTTTTTTTACTTTTTAAATTATACTATATGTTTAAATTTCAGTCAAAATTTGATTAATTTAACCATTCAAAAGTCAAATTGGACAATTAAAATAGGAAGTAGGGAGGAAGTGTATATACTAGTGCTAAAGTTAAATATTGAAACTAACAATCTAAGGG
Source organism: Daucus carota subsp. sativus (assembly GCF_001625215.2). NCBI lineage: Eukaryota > Viridiplantae > Streptophyta > Magnoliopsida > Apiales > Apiaceae > Daucus > Daucus carota. The sequence continues at coordinate 22,249,112 of NC_030386.2, read as the reverse complement.
ATAAATATGAAAAAATATGCATAAGACAATTATTTAGAGACAACTTTCGTTTGTAAATATGACAAATAAAAAGAGACGGGAGGAATATCATCTCGCATCTCCTTTGAAGGCACTCCTTCGTGATGAGGTCCCACACAAGCAAGTGAATCAAGTTCACAAGATGTGGCCAGAGATCCATCTTGTTCCGTCCCGATACAGGTTCATTAAGTTAGAAGGGGCTGAATAATTAATCTCAATTTAAAAAAATCCAACTTGTTTAAAACATTTATTCCTTTTTAAAATTATCTTATCAAGAAAATAAGCTGTTAATAGGCGTGAAAGTAAGTGAACAAGAGAAAACATACCGCATGAGATATTTTATCCAAGTTCGTAATAGTGCTTTTCTCCTCTCCATACTCGAGATTTTACTATTAAAAAAAATGTGTTTCTTATTGCATGCGAAGAAATTCATGACAAACTTAATGCAGGTGTTTGGGGCGGGCTTAAAAGCTCCGCTTCTAAAGTTTCGTTTGTGTAAAAAGTTGATAATCACTTATAAAAAGTTGGGATTCCTAGTTTTTATTTCATGACTTTTACTTTTTTTCCAAACACTTTAATCATTTATAAGCCTTAACTAATTTTTAATTTCTACTTCACTTATTTTGTTTTAAGCAAGAAACACTAATTTTAAACTCACCCAAACGACCCCAATAATATAAGTCTTGGTAGGAAACTTCTTATAAAAGAAAAAAAAACCTAAAAGATTTGTCTTAAAACGTAACTTCACGTTATTTTTTTATACTTGTTATAAAATCTTTGGTGTCTAAAGTATCATATCTTAGGTCTTCTTCTTCCTTGATTCTGGAAAATCTTATATATTTTTATAATAACTAGCACAATACGTACAAAAGTTACACCTAGATAACCACAAATTATACAATAACAATATAGCAACAATGCAACAATGCAACAATAGCTATTATATTGGTTAAAACAAAAATTATATCATGCACAATAAATATAAGATTGCTTTTGTTACTATCGAGCGAGTCACGAAATTAGGACAAGCTATAATATTAGTGGTGCGTATAAGACGTACTTAAGAGTGCTTAGTTATTTCCCACTCCAAACAAATGAGATGGAGAAGTAAATATATTTTATGATATATAATCTTTCATATTTTTTTTAGCTATATCGTGTGTCTGAGTACTATAGGGACAGTATATATTTAAGGGAATTTATCAAATATACTACTTTTTAGGATCTTATTTGCAAAAATACCGTCTTCCTAAATTAATTGCATATCTACTAAACTAAGTTTCTAAATTGCAAAAATACTACCCCTCCCCTGCAACTAAATGCAACCTCATATGCAACTGAATGCCTGATTTCAAGTTCCACTTTTCAAATGTCATTTTCGACCTCATCCTTGGAATCCATATATATATATATATATATATATATATATATATATATATATATATATATATATCGATTCTGAAAATCTGGTCGAAAATGACATTTGGAGACTGGAACTTTAAATCAGGCATTTAGTTGCATTCAGTTGCATTTGGTTGCATTCAGTTGATTCTATTTTGATCTAATGGCCCCGCCAGGGGCACCCATACATCATTTGTAATTTACAGTTTTCAGTTGCATTTAGTTGCATATGAGATTGCATATTCAGTTGAACCTAAATCCACCACAATATCACCCCACCCTAATAAAATTCAGTTGCTTATGAGGTTGCATTCAGTTGTTTCTATTTTGATCTAATGGCCCCGCCAGGGGCACCCATACATCAATTGTAACTTACAGTTTTCAGTTGCATATGAGATTGCATTCAACCATATGCAACTGAATGCAACCTCATATGCAACTGCAACTCCTGATTTCAAGTTCAGGAACTTGAAATCAGGCATTCAGTTGCATCTGGTTGCATTCAGTTGCAGAAGGGAGGGGTAGTATTTTTGCAATTTAGAAACTTAGTGTAGTAAAATTGCAAATAGCTATTCTTGAGAAAAGTAAATTTACAAAAATTTACTTTTTCCTATATATTTATGAAAAAACCCCTACATTTAAACTATACTAATAAAACATTTGTTGTTATATATCTCACAATTTGGTCATAGTGATGTTTAAAACCGTTGTCCTGTTAAAAAAATGATGGCAGAAAAAAGTACATTTAGAAATTAGATAGATATTTTAATTATAATTTATTTGATATGCATATTCTGAGTCATAATACATAAAAATCATATTTGAGGTTTCGGAATTTGTGACATCTTCTCACTAAAGCTAATAAATAGCATTTTTCAAAAATATGAGCCGCTTTCTCTAAAATTATAACTTTTAAGTTCAAATTATTATTCAGAAATTATTTATTTTTTTACCAAACTATTCATCTTGGGAAAAGAAATTTACAAGAACTCCTTAATTCATTTTTTGTGTTCAATATTTCAAATATCTGTTGATAAGCTGGTTAATTAACCAAATACGCAAAAGTCTTCGAAAGAATAAATAAATATGCAAAAGTCAATACTTCTTATTGCAAATGTATATAATATTATTACGTGTGATTGCCAATTTCATATGTTAGGTTGTTATAATATAATAAGAAACTGCAATTTGCCACTGCACCAAACATATTAGGTAAGGCTCTTCTACTCTCCTTAAGCTACTGCGCATGTGCTCTATTGTATTCTCAAACATATGAAAAAACATATACTTGAAAAGAATTACAGTATATCTTATAAATATTTAAAACATATATTTGGAAAGAATTATATCTTATAAATATTTTTTGATTCGATGATAGTCACTTTAAATGATTTATAGAAGTAGGAGCTGAATTAATTAATATTCGAAACTTATTAAATTTGTTATAAATATATATTAATATGTACTAAATTTTATAGAAAATGACATGATAATTGAGGTGTCATGTTTTATTTATGTGAAAACAGGAGCTCATTTTAATCAAAACTTTCTATATACTATTTTGTGAAGATTTTATATTTAATTTTGTATTATGAATTATTTTTCAAAAATAATTAAGATTAAAGTACTGGGTATATATGTAGTTCCCCACAATTGCTGAGAGGAATACCATCTCATTTTTTGTCTCCAGTACAAACCGATAAATAGCCATGACAAAACAAACAACGGCAGTGTTTTTGATTCTCAATATTCTGCAAATAAACCTCTTACACCTTTGTTTCTCACAGACAGTAATCAAGACTCTTCCAGGGTTTCCGGGCCAATTGCCATTCAAACTTGAAACCGGGTTGGTCACAACGAACATATATTTACAGACACAGCTCAGACACTGTCTGATCAGCTGCAACTGGTTCTTGTAACTAATTGTTTCATCTTGTATGGTTTGACAGGTACGTGGGACTGGGAGATGGAGAAGATTTGCAGATGTTTTACTACTTCGTGGAGTCGGAGCGCAATCCAAGAGATGATCCCCTCATGATATGGATCACCGGAGGTCCTGGTTGTTCTTCTCCTCGAACCTTCTTCTATTATATAGGTAAAAGCTAAAAAAACCGTGTAACTTAATTTGTGATTTTACACAACTATATATTGTACTATCATATACTTTACTTTTACATTTGATGAACAAACAGACAGTATAAAACCATAGATATATGCATTCGACATAATGCCAAATTATCATATATAGAATTTGTATTATATATAGATGTCTATCCTTCTAATGTATTTTATTAAAATGGCTGGTTTAGATAATATGCATATTATTCTGGTGATTCTGTGGGAATGTAGGGCCGTTAAAATTTAATTATGCAAATTCGGGGAGAAGAATTCCACAACTGGAGGTTAATCCATACTCATGGTCCAAGGTACACCAAAATTTATCTGTTTTAATTGAAGTATTTATAAACTATATATATTCAGCTTTCTAAATTAATTTTGGAAACGAAAAAGACTGTACAATTTTTGTATTTAATTTCGTAAGTACCATGCATCTTGTTTGAAGGTGGCCAATGTCATATTTGTTGATCCACCGGGTTCGGGTTTTACCTATACCAAAAGTAAAGATAATTACAAAAACAGTGACACCTTGATGGCAGCATCTATCTATGAGTTCCTAATGAAGGTGTGAATTACTGAAAAGTGATTGTTTACAATGTTCTCTAATAAACTATAATTCACAGAAGATATCTTTTCTTGATAGTTGATGGAAAATAAAATTTGAAATAATGAATTCCAGTTCTACTGATTGTTGATGCAGTGGCTTGAGAATCATCCTGAATTCCTAAAGAATCCGCTCTATATTTCTGGTGTTTCATATTCTGGCATATCGGTTCCGGTTATGGTTCAGAATATAATTGATGGTAGATATATGAATGTGAATTTCAGTATATAGGAATTTCATTCTATATACTCCAACGATTACAGTGATTATTCTTTTTTGTTATAATTTTTGCAGGCAATGAAGCTGGAAATGATCCCAACTTGAATATAAAAGTAAGTAAAACTGCTTAAAATAATGTTCAGCAGCCGATGAATATATCTTAATTGTGATGGAATTGACTTTTTAAAAATAGAATGCTACGGCACAAGAAAATCTCAGAAAAAGCACCATTCCTAACATCAAAATTTTATGATCAAACTCTGACCAAAAAAAATTGTAGTTTTCATAGTCTAGTCAATTTTATAGGGTCTGATTTTAAATAGGGTATAAACATAAACTTGTGTACTGGTTGAATTCATTAATTAGCTTTTATCATGAAATGTTGGAAGTTGTTGCTATATTTTTGTTGATTCAGGGATACATGATCGGTAACCCTCTAACAGATAGAAATATCGACTTCAATGCGAGGATTCCGTATGCCAATCAGTTCGCACTTCTATCTGATGAACTATTTGAGGTATGTGTTGCACGCAATAGCTAAATTTTGAAACTTGAACAAATAATTTCAGTTATGATCATTGACCTTGAAATATATTACGGATATTTGCAGACAGCAAAAGCACGCTGCAATGGCGAATACATAGAAGTGAATCCAGCATATCAGTTGTGTCAAAAGGCTCTGGCAGAAGTTAATAAGGTAAGCATTTTATTTCACCGAGCGAGCAGCAACTTATTTAGATATAGATATAAACCGTATAATTCCTCTGCCAAAATAAATAACTTGGTGGAATATGACTAGTTATAAAATGCATGAGCTATAATTGTCGAGAAAAATGAAGATAGTTTCAATTTCTGTGATGCAGTTCAGAAAAATCAAAACTCCGACATTTATGTTATTAAATTTCTTAAATTTTATATAGTTTTGAGGTTAGTGCTAGATCTAAGCATCTCTGGTAATGCTACAACTGAACATTACAAATGAAAAAACCTGTGAATTGTTATACAGTGCCTCATGTACCTATACGACCAACAAATACTGGAGCCAATTTGTGTTCCGGACATTACATCCAAGAGTATCCTGCAACTATGGGATGGGCACTCTTCTAAGAGGAATCCTGAAAATGCACTCCCTTCTTTGTCCCAGTTACCACCGGATTCATGGTGTCGAGTAATACATACCGACATACACAGTCTTCCTCTATTTTTTTTCTTCTTCACTATACCTATAAGTGTGCATATGATTCTGGTCCCTAACAACCTCATAACTGTTTGTTTTGTTGACGTGTTTCAAGGAAGATAATTATCAATATGCTATTGCTTGGACCACGGATGAAAGAGTTCAGAAAGCTCTTCATATACGCGAGGTACTTGTAGGTTACAGAGTTTCCATATGTTTATGCTCACTTTTTCAGAGACTAATTACTAGGACGAGTAATTAGCAGGGCACAATAGATGAATGGGTGATGTGCAACACGGATCATTATGATATCAATCGAAAAGATACAGACACCTACTCATACGATATTGCTAGCAGCATAGCTTATCATCGTAACCTGACCAAAAAAAATTGTCGAGCTCTTATATACAGGTAAATCTTTAATTTGTTTCTAGTGCAAAATAAAATCACATACATAAGCAGGGTTTTCTTATCCAAAATCCAGTGGTGACCATGACTTGGTTTTCCCCTACATCGGAACAAGAAAATGGATCCACACTCTTGGTTTATCAGTTGATAGAACGTGGAAGCCGTGGTTTGTAAATAAACAAGTAGCAGGGTATGTTTCGTTTGATTAAAAAGTTTAATAAAATCTCTTTCTTATTCCAAAATTATTAACAATTATTAATCAAGGTCATCTTACATTTAAATCGACACTTTGTTCTCCTTTGTACAGGTACAACGAAATATTTTCACACGACGACTACTCATTGACATTTGCAACTGTGAAGGTAACCGATATTAGGAAACATAATCAACAATATGATTTAAACCAACTTTTAGATGACACTACAAGTACATTGGATATATCATGTGTCAACCTTGTTGGTTTGTTCTTAAATTTTGTTGTTTTGTAGGGTGCAGGCCACACTGCTCCAGCATTCAAGCCAGAAGAATGCTTGGCTATGGTCGATAGGTGGTTGTCTCATGCTCTTTTATGAATTAAACTATACCTTGATTCAACCACATGAGCTGAGATCAGTAAGATAAGATCCAGTCACAATTCAAGCTATTATATGCTTATTCAGTCGATTTATTACATGTATAGCGTTTCCGTAAAGTAGGTTGATAATGAAGACCGGTAAAAAAATTATCACGGTGTATGGTAAAAATTTTCCCATACACCTGGTAAATTCGAAATGGTAACACTTGGCCATTAAACATGTGGTATGCACAAGAGCCAGTTTCAAATCCACCATCTATCAGAATCAAAACCAATAAACGCAAGTCCAATGAAAGGATATTTAGGAATCCTAATTATTAAAACACCTAATGTGGTGTTCTGCAAATTCTAATTATTTAACTTGAACACGAGTACATTGACTAACCAAACCAAACCTACTCAGTATATCCCGCTTAGAGCAGGGTCTGAGGACGGTAAGATATACGCAGCCTTGCCCCTACCCTTAAAGTAGAGAGGCTGTTTCCGTAAAGACCCCCGGCTTAGTGCACGATAAATAAAATAGTGTGTGATATAATATTAATATAATACCTTAGCCCATGGCCTTCTTCACACGGGACTTACCTAAACAATTCTCGTTTAGCGATGATGGGTGACAATGATCTGAAACAGAGATTTCAAACTGGATAAGAATTGCCATTATTTGCCCACTTTCTTGAATTAACTTGATTCCTTCTTGTGAAATCCATCCAGTTCTGCTTCATCTACGCTGCCAAAGCAACAACAGTCAATACACTAACCGCCACCAATCCACTGAAGCCTCGTTCTTGCCTTCTCCCACCCTCATGTAATACTATTGCAGACTATGGTGACACGAATTCAGAATATCCCACCACAAGAATACGGGTACCGCACACAAAGGAAAGGAACACGGAGGGAGTGAGCGGCAATATCTTGAGATCGCCGGCATTCTCTTGAAGATCTGATCCTTGCGCTGGGATCTCTGTCTTCGTCATCGTAAACACATTCTTTCCCTTGTATTTAAGACCGATTAACACTAATTTGTAATATCCTGAATCAAAGTAGAAGTTGATATGAATAATTAAAAGAGATGATAAGATCACATGGTCGGAGAAATGGTCTTTCCTTCCCTTGTAACCGCCGCAGAGCATGTATGTTAATGTACTCGTCCTTGTGTACACGAGTACATTGACTATTTACCCCGATATGAGCTCGCGGTGATCCGACTCTTGTTTTAAAGGATCTGATGACTTGGTGCCACATTGGGGCCTGGGGGGACACGTGCCCCCACAGGTTTCCCTTTGTGAGCCCCACATATTAGTAATACTCGTATGTTTTGTCATTATAAATTATTAAATCTCTCCATGAAATCATCTCAGCTTCAGTCTATTTCAGTTCTAGCAGTAGTTTCAGCATGGTCATGCTTCTCTAGGATTTGTATATCTAAATCAGTTGTGGTAGCAGGTTGGTTTTTAGATAAGATGTTTAGCCAGGTCTGTTTGTTCCCGTTTGTAGTAGTTGTTGTTCTAATTTGTAAAACTAATTAAGTAACATATTTTGAGAATAATCGAAAAATTAAAAGTGCCCCCTTTGAATATTTTGTCTGGCTCCGCCACTGCTGATGAGTAATGATATAGAGTAGTTATTAAAAGAAAAGTGATTTATTTTGACCGGGATTTTTGACCGTCTCTATTTTCGTTAAAAATAGTCGATATATAAAACCGACTGAGAATGTGTGGTCGAATTTAAAATTGACGACCTGAATGTATCAAAATATATACTATTGGAATAAGCAGATGAAAGTAATATTTCCTCCGTTCCTTTTTATTAGGTGTTTTGACTGTGTGCATGTAATTTAAGGTGTACAAAAAACATACCTCTACGTATTATTTTTCAAATTTTCTTTTTCTGAATGAAAGTCATCTATATTTTTATTCAAAAAAAGAAAATTTGAAAAATAATGAATAGAAATACATTTTTTTTGCACTTCAAAATACGTGCAAAAAGTCAAAGCGACTAATAAAAAGAAACGGAGGGAGTATTTTTTTTCCCACGAAAAAATTCCCTCCAAAATATTCGTGGTCATGTCCCCTCCGGCGGTTTGGTCAAAAATAATGCTAGTTAAATTTAAATTTAGGTGGTTTTTTGCCTCCAATTTTTTCGATCTGAAACCAACATTTTTTCCGTACACAAATAATGCTAGTTAAATATATATATGTTGCATTTAACTAACTTTTCTTAATACGGTTAATTTTTTATCAGAAGATGTTACTAAAATGGGACCGGGAGTAGTATTAATCAAAAATCAGCAGTGTATTAAATGTGTAACTATAAATTTGTCTAAAAACAGATATTGAAATTAAAGTGCCCTGCAGGCTGCACCTCTGAATGTCGCCTCTGGCTATATGTATTCCTCTTGGTTGCCAAAAGAAATACCATCTCACATTTTTTCTAGAGTACAAGCTTATAATACATAGCCATGACAAAACATAAAACGACACTGTTTTTAATCCTCAATATTCTGCAGATAAACCTGTTACACCTTTGTTTCTCACAGACAGTGATCAAGACTCTTCCAGGCTTTTCGGGTCAATTGCCATTCAAGCTTGAAACTGGGTTAGTCCCCATGAACATATTTGCCGAAAGTAAATGCTTTTTTATGCATGCTCCATATATCTTGTATATGGTTAAACAGGTACGTGGGACTGGGAGATGGAGAAGATTTGCAGATGTTTTACTACTTCGTGGAGTCGGAGCGCAATCCAAGAGATGATCCCCTCATGATATGGATCACCGGAGGTCCTGGTTGTGCGTCTCCTCGAACTTTCTTTTATTATACAGGTAAAGTATCTCTCTCGTTCGAACTCGCGCTGGCTACTACTACACTATAAAGATTATAGTTGCCTCGTCTGCTTTTAGGTTTCAGAAAATGGTTTCCGAGCAATAATTTACTTAGACGGGGTGATTTTACACTCTATATATTAGGGGTGAACAAAACCAACCCAAACCGCAAAACTCGACCCAAACCAACCCTTTTTTCACCCGATTAAACCGAACCGTTCGAAACCGATTATTAAATGGGTTGATTTTCAAAAAACCCGAATAAATTGGGTTGGGTCAGGGTTTAACACATTTTAACCTTTAACCAACCCAACCCAACCCGTTTATATAAAAACAATTAAATAAACATATTATTCACAGATCCAATATTTCCAAGTGCTTAATTAATCTTTGTTGGATCATAATGCTTGCTGTTATTCCATTTAAGTGTGTATAATAGATCATAATGACCTGACAAATATGCTAGTACTAGTTCCTTACATTAAGCTTTGAATATGGAATAGAATGTGGAATAGATTCTGTCATAGCATAGGTTCTGCTCAGCTTCATTTGATTAGATAGAAGTTGAGTCTGTATATGAATATCTAGATGTCTTGCATATTTTCTTACCGCATAGTTTTCTGTTTTTTTTAAATGCTCACTCAACAGACTGTTGAATGACTGATCAACTTGTAAATTAATTTACAATTCACCAGATGCTAAAACTAAAACTGCCCTTATATAACTTTTAAGCAGACATTATATTTAGTTTGTTTTTTTTTTCGTGTGAAACCCGACACAAACCGAACCAACCCAACCCAGATTTTAATTAGCAAGGTTGGGTTATGTATATTTTTTTTTGGTGAATGGGTTGATTTTTTATAAACCGAACTAATTGGGTTGGGTCATTTTATTGTCTCTAACCCGACCGACCCAACCCGTGTTCACCCCTACTATATATTGTACAATAACTCTAAATTTTATTTTACATGGATGTAAAATAATGTCAATTTATGCATGTACAGTTGACATAATGTCAATTTATCGTATATCGTATTAGCGTATAGAGAATTTGTACTATAATACGTCTCCATCTTTGCGGACCATTTCCCGTCCAACAATTAAAGTCAAATTTTTTTGCAACCATTAACTTCACCTAATTAAAAATAGGAAGTTTTTAAAAAAACAAATTCCAATTCCCTTCCACGCACAGTCCTGCCCATTATTTAATACGCCTGGCCTATCTATTTTATGTATCTATTATTTAATAGTATCATGAATTAAGTAATATCCTTTTTATCATGATAATATAAATTAAATGGTACTTAATTAATTTAAATATAAAGTAGATACTTAATAAAAACTCATAATTAAACTAAACTACAGAACATGCATTGCAACAATAGGAAAGCATGAAACATAAGTACAAAAAGAGTAGTGTTAATGACATGGCAATTAATGAGATGAGTTTTAATTGGGATTGTTGATGTAAATATAAGAATTTATTTTAATTAAAACAAAATTTCGTACACAATTATGTATGCCAAACATTTTTCAAATAAAAATGAACTTTACAATTTTCAGATATTAGTTTTGGTTAATCGAAAAGAAGAAATAAACAGCTCGACATGATTTGATAGAATATGGCTAGAAAACTAATACAATAATTTTAACTTTTCAAGGAAGAAAAGGCATGAACGTGGAAAGAGATCATCCGCACCGGCGGTTGGTATCAGAGAGCATCCTGCTTAAATATATGAAAATGACTTTTAATATACGGATGTAGTTTCAAATTTTCTTTCACATCTAATCATAAATTTTACACGTTTTCAAAGTTTGAATTACTTTTTTATTCATTTCTCTTTGTTTCCGCTCAATCAATTATAACTTGATGAAGCTTTCTAAATACAGCATCAACTATGATACCATTGTTCTATTTCGACCCATATATTTAAAGAACAAGATATACTAATATAGTACGTCATTAGTTTTGTCTTTATGTATTCTTCTAAATTTGTTTTTTCAAATTTAATGTAGGGCCCTTGAAATTTGATTATGCAAACTCAGACGGAAAGATTCCGCAAGTGGTGGTTAATCCATATTCGTGGACCAAGGTATATCATAATTTATCAGTTTTAGTTGGAGCAAGTCCACGGTGTCTTAGTAGAAGTCTTAAATATATAATAAAATATAATGTCATAGTGATTTAGGACACCATACACATACATCTATACCAACAATATGTCTTATCTGCATGCCTTAATACTAAAATAATAATATATTTGAATACAACTATATATAAGTCAAGCATAAAAGATGTGAAAAGGGAGAGAAAGTGAATATTTTATGGATTAAAATAGTTTAGGACAAATGTGGTAGTGCCTTATAAATAAGGCACATGTAGTGTGTTCTAGTGTTTTAAGGCACCACTAGGACACCGTTGGATTACATCTTTATCTCAAATGCCTTAAATTTTAACTTAGGACATTATTACAGGGCATTGTTGGACTTGCTCTTACATCTTTATCTCAAATGCCTTAAATTTTAACTTAGGACATTATCACAGGGCATTGTTGGACTTGCTTTTAAAGTAGGCCGAATTGTATATACCGGGGACGGGGACGGGGACGCAACACGTGCTCCTAAATATAGTTTTATACTTTTTTTTCCCGATCAAAAGAAAAAAAGTAAGATATTTTTTTGAATAAAAAATTAATAGAAAAGAAAATTTTGAAAATAAATTATAAAATTATGTTTTATAGGAGTATTAAAATATGTGTCGAGCAGTAAAAGAAAATGGGATAAAGGAGTGTTAAACTGTACTCAGCTTTCTAAAACTGTTTTGGTCACAAAAATTTACAGTACAATTTGCATGATTAATTTCATAAGTAACATGCGTTTTGTTTGAAGGTGTCGAATCTTATATTTGTTGATCCACCTGGTTCTGGTTTTACGTATACGAAAAGTAAGGAGAGCTACAGAAACAGTGACACCTTGATGGCAGCATCTATCTATGAGTTTCTTATGAAGGTGTGAATTACTGAAAAGTGATAATGTATATTTTGAAGTACACTGTAATATCTGTTGCCAAATTAATTTGACAGAAGATATCTTTTTTAATAGTTGATGGAAAATTAAGTTGAAATACTGAATTCGAGTTCTACTTCTTGTTGATGCAGTGGCTAAAGACTCATCCTAAATTCCTAAAAAATCCGCTTTATGTTTCTGGTGTTTCATATTCTGGCATAACGGTTCCGATTATGGTTCAGAATATAATTAATGGTAGATAAGTACATGTGAATAAATATCACTAGTATATACACAGGAATCTCGTTATATATATAGATTCCAACGACTACAATTATTATTTATTTGTTATATTCTTTGCAGGCAATGAAGCGGGAAATGATCCGAAGTTAAATATAAAAGTAAGTGAGAAACGGCCTAATAAGAAGTTCAGTAGTTGATAAATATTTCTTATTTATGATAAATTGACCGTATTAAATTAGAATTTTCTCATATGTGAAAAATAATATGTGAAAAAGAAATGCTTATCGTTTATATGTGAAAAATTATTTATAAAAGAAATGTAACTTTTAACTTATGTGTCGGGATAAATTTTTGATATTTACTTATCGTATCTAAAAATTATTAATAAAATAATAAAATATTTTAAATTATCTTTTAAAGTGGTCGCATATTTGTAAAATCAAATTTAAAAAATAAAATAATTCACTAAAAAAATTTAGAATTTTTCGCTTCTCAAACTCTGGCTTACAAATCAAAATTGATTTATAAGTTATTTGCACTTACAATATGGATAAGGTGTTTATAATTTATAAGTTCAGAATTTGAGAATAAAAATGGGTCCACGTTTGGTGTTCAGACACAATATCAACCACTATTCTACTAGAAAATCTCTGGAAAAAAAACCGATTGACTCTCGCTAAAAGGAAATCGAGGAAAGCAAAGCATCATAATATTAATACGATCATTCATTTCCTTTCTCTTCTTTTCGCTTTTTGAATTTTATTAAGTTTCTTGAGTCGAATCAAACGTGCCCTTATAGTCTTCATATTATAAGAATTCTTCTAGGAGCATACAATTCTAAATAGCGTATAAGTATAACTCTGTGTACGGGTCAAATTTATTATATACTCTTTCTTTGAAATGTCGTCACCTTATTTGTGTCCATTCAGGGATACATGATCGGTAACCCTTTGACAGATAGAAATATCGACTTCAATGCGAGAATTCCGTATGCTAATCATTTCGCACTTTTATCTAATGAACTATTTAAGGTATGCTTTGCAGAATAGTTAAATTTTAAAACTTGAACAAGTGATTTCAGTTATGATCATTGACCTTGTATTACGAATATTTGCAGACAACAAAAGCACTCTGCAATGACGAATACATAGAGGTTAATCCAGCAAATCATTTGTGTCTTAAGGCTCTGGCAGAGGTTAACGAAGTAAGCATTTTATTTCATCGAGCGAGCATCAATCTATTTAGGTAATTTTTGGTGGTGGTGTTGCAGACAACAACAACTTTTTGTTGAAAAAACAAATGAAGAATTGTTTAATAAATTTTAGACAGCATTTCTCAACACCATCTTTTAGCTTCAAAACTGTTTTTTGGAAAAGCATTTTCTTATGCTTTAACAAAAAGTTATTTTTGAGTTTTTGCCGAAAATATTAATAGATTTTATTATCAAACTTTATCAAAAATAATTTTTTTTATATTATAACTCAAGATAGGTAAATACTAAAAAAAATGACCAAACAGCTACTCCTTCTGTCCCCGTAGGTAGTTTACCTTGCGGGACGAGAGTTTGGCACCCATTATAATGCTTTTTGAAAACATAGTTTCGTAACTTATATTAATTTTTTTCTTTTGAATAAAAATTTGGTGTTTGAATTTTTATACACAAAAAGAAAATCTCAAAAACAAGTTACAGAATTATGTTTTATAAGAGTCTTAAAATGCGTGTCGAGCAGTGAAAAAAACTGTAAAGAAATGATTGGGACAGTGGGAGTATATGATTTCTATAAGAAGAGAGAGAGAGAAGTTCTATGAAGACCACGTTTTCATCGGAGACCTTGGAGACCACTTATATTTTGCAATTAAAACACTACAAAATTAATTGTTTTGCGAAGTACATTCTATAAATATCACTATTTTATTGAAAATGTTGAAAATTATTTATGCTAAACAAGCAGAACATGTATGTTCTGCAAGATCAACAAATGTTCTGCACACTAAACATGGTTTTGTAAAATAATATGTTTTTTAATATTTTGTTTTCCAAATGTATAAAATTTGCAAAATTGTCAATAAAATAATGATCTTTGTAGAACATGATTCGAAAAATAATACATTTTGCAATGTTTTTATGAAGTATTTTAGTTGCAGCACACAAATAATGGTATCCAAGTCTCTAATGAAAATGTTGTCTCCATAGAACTTATCTTTATATATATATATATAGACACATACATAATTCCTCCTCATAGTTATGCATTGTTATGAAATGCATGTCGAATGGGGAAATAGGCAACAAAACCAAAGGTGAGAGAATTATTCAAAAGAAAATTGTTAAGAAAAATGAGATGCTAGTTCCAACTTTTGTAATGTGGTTCAGAAGAATCAAAAGTCTTTCATTTATACTATTGAATTTCTTACATTTGATAGTTTTAAGAGATTGATTCAGGATCCAAGCATATATGGTAATCCTACAACTGAACATTACAAATGAAAAAACTTGTGAATTGCTATACAGTGCCTCATGTACCTATACGACCAAGAAATACTGGAGCCAATTTGTGTTATGGACATGACAGCCAAGAGTATCCTGCAACTATGGAATGGAAACTCATCTAAGAGGAATCCTGCAACTGGACTCCCTTCTTTGTCCCAGCCTCAGCCGGATTCATGGTGTCGAGTAATACATACCGACACACAAAATCTTTCTCTATTTTTTCTTCTCTCTTTACTATACCTGTAAATGTGCAGATAATTTTGGTCCCTAGCAATCTAATAACTGTTTGTTTTGTCGATGTGTTTCAAGGAAGATAATTATAAATATGCTATTGCTTGGACCTCCGATGAAAGTGTTCAGAAAGCTCTTCATATACGTGAGGTACCTGTAGGTTGTACGCGATGAAAGTGTTTATGCTGGCTTTTTCAGGGACTTACAAGAACGAGTAATTAGCAGGGCACAATAGATGAATGGGTGATGTGCAACACGGATCATTATGATATCAATAAAGAGGATACGGATACTTACTCATATAATATTGCTAGCAGCATAGTTTATCATCGTAACCTGACCAAAAAAAATTGTCGAGCTCTTATATACAGGTAAATCTTTAATTTGTTTCAAGTACAAAATAAAAAGGCATACATAACGGGAGGTTTTCTTGTCCAAAATGCAGCGGTGACCACGACTTGGTCTTCCCATACATCGGAACAATAAAATGGATCCACACTCTTGGTTTATCAGTTGATAGAACATGGAAGCCGTGGTTTGTTAATAAACAAGTAGCAGGGTATGCTTCGTTTGATTAAAATTTTTTTAAAAAATCTCTTTATTATTCCAAAACTATTAACTACTAGTATTAATCAAGTTCATCTTACATTTTAATTGACAATTTGTTCTCCTTTATGCAGGTACAGCGAAATATTTTCACACGACAACTACTCATTGACATTCGCAACCGTGAAGGTAACTGATATTAAGATATATCATCAACAAAGTGGTTCGAACAACTTTTAGATGACACACACGTATATTAGATATATATATATCATGTGTCAACCTTGTTGATTTGTTCATAAATGGTATTGTTTTGTAGGGTGCAGGGCACACTGCTCCTGCATTCAAGCCAGAAGAATGCTTGGCTATGGTCGATAGGTGGTTGTCTCATGCTCTTTTATGAATTAAACTATACCTTAATTCAACCACATAAGCTGAGATCAGTAAGCTAAGATTCAGTCACAAGTGAAGCTATTATATGCTTATTCTGTCTATTAATTACATATGTATTGTTTGGGTAAAATAAGGTGATCATGACGATCGGGAAGAACATTGGTGTTCTCATCAAAATTTCAAAATTTATAATTATCACCGTGTATGTATGGTAAAAATTCCCCTTACTCCTTATAAATTTGAAATGGTTACACTTGGCCATTAAACATGTGGTATGCACAAGAGCCAGTTTCAAATCAACTCTCTATCATCATTGGAACCACTAAACTCAAATCCCAGGAAAAAGTTCTACAAATCCTGATTATTTAGTGGGTATTTCGTGGAGTGAGAACTAAAAAACTGCTTTTACTTATGTCTATGTTTAAATTTTTTTTTTTTTTTTTTGAAGGCAGATTTTTTTTTTTATTTACGGGTATTAAATTCTACTTATGTTGTGTTTGGATTATTAAGTTCGATCAACTCTTTTCATTAATTTTTGAGATAGAAGTTAGAAGGGAAAAAGTCATAGTTTTTTTTATCTCATAGTTAAATTCTCTTACTTATAATTAAAATTATTCGAACACTTTAATAACCTACAAATACACATTTTCTTATTACTTATAATTTAGATTTTCAATTTAAATAACAAGTAATTTTTTTAGACCGACACAAACGACCCTTTACCTGAACACAACTACATTGATTATTAACTTTAACACAACTCCATTGATTATTTACCTGAATATAAACTCAACTCGTAGTGATTCGAAATATTAATTATAGAATATACTAACTTATATAACCCGTGTCATCCATAGGTAATTTATAACATTTATAATTTTATCGTCTATATTTTAAATTTAATTGAAATGCAAACCGATCATATTGACTGAATTTTTAAATATTTTGACTTAATTGATAACAAAAAGGTTTATTAAAACACGTTAAATATTAAGGAGACCCGTAGAATAATACTGACCGGCTGATAAAACTCGACTGACCAATAAAATTATTAATATTTCAGTATTGATATAATAATAATAATAATAATAATAATAATAATAATAATAATAAAATATATATAGTACTATATTATAGTATAAATAGATAGTATTGATCTATGATATTACTTTTATAATGATAACATGTACTAATTAAAAATAACATTAATGTATCTAGTTGAAACATATCATCAGTTATATATTAATAATTATATATAATGATAGGGAAAATAGATTTTTTTGTCACCGAACTTATTATGCTTTTAGAAACTTGCCACTCAACTAAATTTTTTTCTTTTTAGTCACTGATATTAGGTTTGGATTTGTTTTTAGTCACTAACTTAGGTTCGGATATGATTATTAGTATTGTGATAATTTTTTGTAGCATCATTAATACATAGTGATAGTATATAATTTTTTGATGATATGATGTATGTTTATATTTTTGTATATAGCAATAATAACATAAAATGAGGTGATATAATATTAAAATCAGGAAAAATCGTAATTAGAATTCTAGAAACTCATCAAATCATCAGTATGGAATCAATAACTTCAAATAATTTATGCTCTCCATGATAAAATAAAATCTAATTGAGTGATACGATGCATCATCTTTCACTATTAAAGTTTCAATCACCTAGTTCAGCCTAAGACCACTCTTAAATTTATCCTCATAATTTTTAATAACTTTATCTTATTATAATTTTCAAGATAAAGATAAATAAATAGAAAGGAAAACTTAATCTTCGATGATTTATGAGATTTTCTTTTTGCGTATAAAAATTCAAACACTAAATTTTTATTCGGAAGAAAAAATAAAATAATTTATGAGAGTACACTTTTAGAAACCGTAAAATGCGTGTTTAACTCTTATCACCGAAGATAAACGATCTTGGATACATAAAAGTACTATATATAAAGATAAACATATATCAAATCATCAAAATATTACAGGTTATCACTAAATTTTAATAATACTACAAAGAATTAATATAATGGTAATAATCAAATCCGAACCTAAATTTAGTGGCAAAAAAATTTCCGAACCTAACATCAGTGACTAAAAGGAAAAAAAAAATTAGTTGAGTGGCAAGTTTTTAAAAACATAATAAGTTCGGTGACAAAAAAATCTATTTTCTCATAATGATATTATCATGTTTTTATGTATGTTGTATGTGTTATTTTTTTAAAAAATCGATTTTTAGTTAGGAATCTCAATAAAATAATGGGGAGTTTTAGTTAAAAAGATAGTTGTTATGTTGTCAAGTGTTATTTTTAGAAAATTAAGATTTTTTAGTTAGAAAATATAAAAAAGATAATAGTTTTGGATTAAGAAAAGTAACCATAAACATGTGTTGATAGAGGAATTTGGTAATCAACAAAGATGAGGTTCATGGTCGGAATCAAGATCTGTGACGGTGGTTTTTGTCGCCGGAGTGCGGTGGTTGTGTGTTTTAGGGGGTGGCTGAGATTAGGGTTTTGAGTTGGCGTGCTCTCAACTCATGATCCCCTAATGTGCCTACGTACCCCTATATTTATAGGGGATCAAGCCATACGTAGTTCTATTGAACCAAGACTCCTAGTTTGATCAGGACTAGGCTTCTTGGGGATAAGACCAACCTTGGGCCGGTGACTTATCACTTAGAGTTCTACTCCAGTTAGAAGTAAGCCTTGAGCCAACTACCTTAGACTCCTAGTCCAAGTACATCACGGATACGGCATCATCTCCACTACGAGAGATGACACTAACCACTACTTTTCGTAGCATGGAGGAGATATCGGATAGAGCCGTGACAACTTCCTTGAGGTGTAGGGACGCGTCCTTACCCCCTAGCGAAGGTTCTCACTAAGAGGTAAGACCATTGAGGAGCCAAATTACACGATCGTCTCAGTCCCCCAATGAGGGCTAACTCACCAGAATACAGGACCCAGACATATGATCGGCCTTCATGTCACCCCTGAGGGCCTTCTACAACCATGATCACCCCAAGCCCCCGCACGAGGACAACTCGGCAGATAGCAGGATTGGGGATTATAGATCACGCCCGGTCGTAACCCGAGAACTACCAGATGAGCCTGATAACTTCCAGATGAGCCTGGCACTAGTCTTCATATCCCTCGGAAGGGTAGGTCTTCGTATCCCTCGGAAGGGTCGTCATTGAGACTCACTCTCTCCCTCACATATATTATTCAACTGTGGACGCGACCCCTGAGGGCGCGCCCTGACCTTCAACTGCAACAATTGCCCGTCGTAAACATGCTAACATGCTACGCCTTGGGGGCCGCGCCCTCCGGGAATTCTCCGCAAAGGGCGCGCCCTCCGTCTTGGTGTAGTAGCCAAAATCGACTATAACAACATGCAACAAAAGGCAAAAACATCTGGTGCTACACTTATCAGGTCCGTACTTCTACCTATAATCACACCTATCAACATATTCTTCCTTTGTGGGGTTTTTTCAAGACCAATATCTTTCTCTTTTGTTCCCGCCTAGCCAAAGATAAGCTTTTTCCCCCTATGTGCCAGTCAATTAATAATTTTTTTTTAAAACATATTTTTTTTATTTATTACGTGTGTATCAAATTCGCCTTATTAATTTTACTCCCTCCGTCCCTTTTTACATGTCCCTTTTGAAAAAAAAAATTGTCCCAAATTACTTGTCCACTTCTCTTTTCAAAGCAATTTTTTGTATGTTTTTTCAAAATGTAACAATTTCCAATGTTTGACTAGCATATATATACACACAACTCTATATAATTCATTACATTTATTAGGGATATGTATGAAAACAAGATATCCACCTAACATTTTCTTAAGATGCGTTATTTTTTCAAAAGGGACAAGTAAAAGGGGACGGAGGGAGTAATATTTTGAATAATATTATTTTGTTTAATATGTTTCTTAAGAAAATATATTAGATTGAATTAATTTTGTAATGGTGTGATTTATATACTTTTAGAATTAAAATTGTTTGGTAATATTTGATTTGAATTTAAAAAACAAATCACAAAACATGTAAAAAGTAGAATTTGTTTTGGATTGGGAAAAGAAATTAAAAATAGGCAAACAGATATCATTTGACTTATATTTTTTTTTCTAATCTAACGATTTATTTATCTTGTATATGATTCAACAAATGATAAGTTTTTGATAGTAATAAGACTATATAACCAAATTATCTTCTTTACGCTTATTATATACTCCCTCTGGTCCATTATATAAGTCGTTTGACTTTTTACACGTATCTTTAGGAGGTTTGACCACATATCTAACATTGATATTTTTAAAATTTTCTTTTTTGAATAAAAATAATTTTATTATATTTTTATTTAGAAAAAAATTACAAAAATATTATTTTTTGCTATATAGCAGTGTTGGAAAAAGCGGGTTTCAGACTTAATCAGTGAAGTTACGGAACAAGGATTAATGGGAGATTAATTGAATTGATCAGGTATTAATCAGAAATTTAATCAGTTCGGAGAGTTGCAAAACAGGGGTTAATTTGTGATTAATCATGATTTATTATTGATTAATATGTGATTAATCATTGATTGATCTTGATCAATCATTGATTTTAGAACAGAACTATATAAGCAAAGCATCTAAAATTACGTGTAAATAGTCAAACGTCTTATAAATAGAATCAGAGTATAAGTATGGGTTAATTATCAAGTTGGTCAGTGAAGTGGGCTTAATGTATCAAGTTGGTCACTGAACTGAAAACGGTATCAAAATGGTCACTGAAGTCACCATAAATATCATACAAGTACCTTGAAATATAAGTTCAAGCAGTAAAAATATTATTTATAAAGTATTACACATTATTATTAAATGTTAGCATAACCAAGTAAAAGGTTATGATTTCTGGTATTTATGATCATATATATATTTAGATTTTATCAAAATTATATTTTATTTATTTTAATTAAAACAAAGAAAATAATTATATAACAAAAAATAAATAATAAATAAATTTGATAAAATCTTAATATGTTATCATAAATAATAGAAGTCATAATATTTTACTTGGTTATTGTAACATTCGATAATAATACGTAAAACTCTATAAATAATATTTTTACTGCTTGAACTCATATTTTAAGGTACTTGTTTGATATTTATGGTGACTTCAGTTACCATTTTGATACCATTTTCACTTCAGTGACCAACTTGATACATTGAGCCCACTTCAGTGATCAACTAGATAATTAACCCAAATATATAATAGTATAAATATGACCAGACCATCGGGTTCTGACTTTCTGTGTATTTTTTTAAAGAAAAATAAATTTCCATTGATACTAGCTACTAGGTATCGAAAATACAATATTCCGTCACAAAGGTTCGTTCATCCACAAAAAATATACTCCCTCCGTCTCTCTGAATAGTTTACGTACACTGTTTGCAAGTATTTTGAGAATCTTATAAAATATAGTTTCATAACTTTTTTTTAAAATTTTCTTTTCTTGTATAAACGTTTAAACATCAAACTTTTATTCTGAGAATTTATTTTTTTAGAAATATATTATGAAACTATATTTTAAATGAGCGTGAAAAAACGTGCCAAAACGTAACGTAAAGAAATGAGGGGACATGGGAGTATCATCTAACCGAGGAGTTCATTAACCGAGGAGTTCATGTGGATTTCTTGATATCAATATGTTCGTATGAATTAGAGTGAATAATATAGTGAATTATAGTGAACCATACTAGGTGTATTTGATTGAGATTTTAATGGATTGTTTTTACTTATGGATTTTAATGAATTGTATGGGATTTTGATTTTGTGCGGATTCTTGATAAAATGTCATAGAGTTAATAGGAATTAGACACAATACTTCAAAATTCCATTGATTTTGGTAGGGTTTCAAAAAACTTAAAATACACTGAAGAATGCCACAAAATCCATCATATTATTAAATGAAAAATAATCCATCAGCATTTAAATACCATCAGATTTTAATGGATTTTAAAGAATCCCACTTGAATACCATCGGATTTTAAAGCATAATTTAAAATTCTAATTGAATACCACCAGATTTTATAGCATAATTTGAAATCCCAATTGAATACCTCAAAATTTTAATGGATTTCAAATAATCCCAATCAAATACCGAAGTTCATATTGATTAGTCACAAACAATAAGTTTGTTAATCTCCTATTAAGAATGAAATGGGCCTATTTTTCTATTCAGATTATTCCAATGTTTTATTTTATGACTTATTTTTTTTTTGTCGAACAAAAAAACTTTTTGAGTTTCCGGTAGAAAGAGATTTACCTAATGACAACGCTTTTAAGGCTGCCCCAAGATCCCTTACCTTTCCAAATATTTTTACGAATACGCTTTTTTGATATAGAAGTACGTTTTTTTGGAACTGCCATTTTAAAATTGAGAGGTTACTCATTGTTATAGTTGGATGTGAAAGACATCGGCTCCCTTACATTTCTAACCAGTTTGAACGTAAAGTTTTCAAAACTAAGCAGCCTACGTTCAACTTTTCAAAACTAACCAGTCTAATTCAATTCAACAGGGGCGACCCAAACTAAATTTTGGCCAAAGCATGGATCGCCCCAGCCATGGACGACCCCTGTATGTATTTTTTTCAGCATGAGTCGCCCGTGTCTAGGGCGACCTCAGTGCTGGTTCTGGTTTTACAAAAAGGAGGCCCATGAAATGGTAAAGCATGCATGCCAGTTACGTTTTTGATTTTTTTTTTATGTAATCTTTGAATTTACTTGAGAATAACCACATATTTGTAAAATAATAACAATAATATTATAATAATATTATTTATAAATATTATAATGATAATATTTGTAAATTCCAATTATAATAATATTATCTTACGAATATTTTTTTTTACAAAAATATTTTCTTTTTATTTCCGATTTTGTTTATTATGTTAACCATATTTGTAAATATAATCCGAATAGTTAATATTTTTAAATATTAAATAATAATTTTTGTAAAAAAAGAATTCGAATAATATTTTTAGACTAATATTTGTAAAATAATATTGTTATAATCAGAATTTATAAATATTATTGTTATAATCTGAATTTTCAAATATTATTGTTATAATCGGATTTTACAAATATTTGAATTCTTTTTTATTTTACAAATATTATTGTTTAATATTTACAAATATTAAATATTTGAATTATATTTACAAATAGGGTAAACATAATAAACAAAATCGAAAAAAAGAGGAAAATATTTTCAAAAAAGAAAATATTTGTAAAATAATATTGTTAATTATAATCAGAATTTACAAATATTATTGTTATAATCTGTATTTTCAAATATTATTGTTATAATCGGAATTTACAAATATTTGAATTCTTTTTTTTTACAAATATTATTGTTTAATATTTACAAATATTAAATATTTGAATTATATTTACAAATAGGGTAAACATAATAAACAAAATCGAAAAAAAGAGGAAAATATTTTCAAAAAAGAAAATATTTGTAAAATAAAATTGTTATAATCAGAATTTACAAATATTATTGTTGTAATCTGTATTTTCAAATATTATTGTTATAATCAGAATTTACAAATATAACAATAATATTTTTACTAATATTATTGTTTAATATTTACAAATATTAACTATTCGAATTATATTTACAAATAGGGTAAACATAATAAACGAAATCGAAAAAAAAAATAAACATTTGTAAAAAAAGAAAATATTTGTAAAATAATATTTTAATAATCAAAATTTGCAAATATTATTGTTATAATCAGAATTTACAAATATTTGAATTCAATATTTTTACAAATATTATTGTTTAATATTTACAAATATTAAATATTCGAATTATATTTACAAACAAAATCGAAAAAAAAGAGGAAAATATTTGTAAAAAAAAAAAATTTTGTAAAATAATATTGTTATAATTAGAATTTACAAATATTATTGTTATAATCAGAATTTTCAAATATTATTGTAATAATCGGAATTTACAAATATTCGAATTCTTTTTTTACAAATATTATTATTTAATATTTAAAAAATGTTAACTATTCGAATTATATTTCCAAATACGGTTAACATAATAAACGAAATCAAAAAAAAAAGATAATATTTTTTAAAAAAAATATTCGTAAAACGATATTGTTATATCGGAATTTACAAATATTATGGTTATAATCGGAATTTGCAAATGTTATTATTATATTATTTATAAATGCTATAATATTATTAGTATTATTTTATAAATATGTGGGTATTCTTAAATTCATTCAAATATTACAAGAAAAATACTCTCTCCATCCCATTTTAAGTGTCCACTTTGCAATTTTCACACATATTAACAAATACTCCCTCCGTCCCTTTTTATCTGTCCATTTTGGAAAAAAAAACACATACCAAGGAATAATTGATTGTATAAATTTTTTATTAAATACCTCTAATTAATATCTTGAAAATGGTGGAATACCTCTCCTTTATGTCTTGAAAACATGAATTCAACCAAGTTTTAAATAAGTCAAGCCTTGAAAATTGAAATTATGGAGATATATTTGAAAAACTATCATTAAATTAGTTTTGAAAGTATAAATGGACAGATAAATAGGGACAAACTTTTACTTCCAAAGTGGATAGATAAATAGGGACGGAGGGAGTAATTAATGTAATGTTTTTATCATCATCTTTCCACAAATAATCAGCTTAGTTTTTCATACATATTAATTACGTATCTCATTAATTATTGTGTATTGGACCTTCTCTCACTTCAAATTACACTATACATTCATAATGCTTCTAAATATATTTATGAGGGGTTGTTGGTTGTATTTAATACTATATTGGAAATAGTATAAATTTTACATGGGTTAAAGAGTATGACACATATTTTGGGAAATTTTTTTTTTGGCAAAGTGGACACTTAAAATGGGATGGAGGGAGTAATAAAAAACATAACAGCTTGAACTTGTACATTGCATGTGCTTCCTCCTTTGTAAAACCAGCACTGAGGTCGCCTTATACACGGGCATGGGGCGACCCATGCTGAAAAAAATACACACAGGGGTCGCCTATGGCTGTGGCGACCCATGCTTTGGCCAAACTTTAGTTTGGGTCGCCCCACTTGAATTGAATTAGACTGGTTAGTTTTGAAAAGTTGAACGTAGCTTGGTTAGTTTTGAAAACTTTACGTTCAAACTGGTTAGAAATGTAAGGGAGCCGAAAGACATCTATTGGTAAAACGAATCTATTCATTATCGAGTTATTCGGATTTTATGAATGCAAAAAATACTTTGGAATCTCAATATAATACACCCCTCATATAATATATGTTATTTACTTATTTATGAAAAAATCCCCTGAAAAAACACAAGTTGCTTGTTTTCGTTCATTGCCCCAGATTTCAATTCCCAAAAAGAAGAGTCCTTCGGATGAAGTAAAATAACAGTACGCGGACTCAACGCGCCTAAGTAATGAAAACATGACTACTGCTCTTTCCAGTGCATTGTGACAACCGCCACCTCCTCAACGCACATTCCCCGATAATATATTCAAACACAAAATAATCCCGTATCTATCTTTTTCATTACGGTTTTTCTATGGTGTGCCCATGGGCACATGCTAAGCGCGGAAAAATTTGTATTTGGATCATTTTGATTGGCTCCTATCTCATGATAATGGTGGACCCCCTGCAAATACACCAACCACACCAATCAAAATCTCCCAAATACAAAAATTTCCGCGCTTAGCATGTGCCCATGGGCACACACTAGCCAAACCATTTTCATTAAACCACTCCACTATCTATAAATACGCACGCCCTCTTTCATCTATTCTTCTCATTACTCGTATCCTCTCAACTTTTACATCTACTCTCCTAAACACAAATAATAATTTCCGTGAAGAAAAAATTACAATGAGTTATTACAATCAGAATCAACCCCCAGTTGGTAACCCTCCTCCTCAAGGTGAGTCGATTATTTTAAATTTCCACCGTTTTAAATTTTTCAAGATTTTGTTATTCGAGATTTGATAACGATTTGGTTGGTGGGTTGGAACAGGCTATCCTCCGCAGGATTATGCAAAGGATGCGTATCCGCCGCCAGGGTATCCTCCGCAAGGGTACCCTCCACAGCAGCCTGCTTATGGCTATCCTCCCCAGGGTGGCTATCCTCCGCAGTATCAGCAGCCGCCGCCTCAGCAACAAAAACAAAGCAGTGGAATGCTGGAAGGCTGGTATGTGTAGATATGTTTGTTAGTGTGTGTTTTGTTGGGTTTAGAATGAATGCATGGGCTTTGTTTATGTTTGATTTTTAGATCTAGGATGATCTGGGGCTTTGGAGTTTGATGTGTTGTGTTTAGTACTTTAGTTGGGTCATGTTTTTGACCGGTTCGACCCGGCAGATGGGTTTGGGTTTTGTTTGACAGATTAATTTTGGTTGAATTGAATTTCCACATCTACCCTTCAGGGGTGGTTTGGTCATTGTAATGTGTAAATATAAATTCGTTTAAAATAATGCAACTTTTTATCATCTATACTATACTATAAAAAGCCAACATGGGTATAATTTGTAGTCGTACAAAATTTTGGTTTGGTACTCTCCTCTAAAACTAAAAGTCTACAGCATGTAGATATCTATTAAACAGTTTCATATACTAAAAACACTCTTTATGAATATTAATATTAATATCAATAAACTGTCACATATTAATATCAGAAAAATATTTATAGATAGATAATAAATTATGAAAGCTAAATTTCCGTTAGAAGATATAATCAGTTGGTTAATATAATTTAACTAAAATTCAATTCATTAATACTAAAATACAAATAAAATAGTGTTAAGATTTAAATTATAATTAATAAATTACGAATTATATACCCGCCCGTGCTTTGCACGGGTTAAAGGCTAGTGTAATTAAAAAAACAAATCGGTATAAAATTAAACCAGACATACTATAATCGAAAATGGGATGGGAGTTGAGTGTAAAATTGAAGATGGTTTAATTTTGTTGAATTAACCATTTTTTGTGAAATAAATAACTAAATGGTTTATGTATTTGTGTGTGCAGTTTGGCTGCTCTCTGCTGTTGTTGCTTGTTGGACGCATGCTTCTGAGTTCTGATGGGTAAATTGGGAAGGGGTTTTTGTTAATGGCCTTCATATTGCACCGTATCTGGATTTATGAATAATAAAATATCTGACTTTGGTTTTCATGTGAACTAATTTAGATTTGTAAATCTCCTCAGTGATTTGTGTTTTTCAATTAATTACATGGATTTTACCTTTATATGATTCTGAGCTTCTTTTCCTGTTTATGAGTATATTGTTTACTTGGCGTAAACTAATATGGGTGCAAGTTGAAGTACTTGGGCAATTTTGTAAGATACTAAGATTCACTTACCATGGGATGGGACGGGATTCGAACCCTTGAACTCTTGCAATGTGAACGTCCGAGAGTGGGGATGGGGGGTGCTCTGTAATTTACATTGTTTTTGCAAGGATTTAGCCATTGTTTTTGCAAATGTGTTCAAAGTTGTACAAGTCCATGCGATACTCTGGTGTCTTGGTTTGAGTTATAAAGTCTGTTAGTGGAAGCTTAGTAATTTTAATTCGAATTTTCTATGGTGTGCCCAAGGGCACACAATAGTCACTAACATCCATAACAATAGTAGTACTAGCTTTTGATTGGTGGATGGATAATAAATGTAATGGCCCCCCTGCATTCCCATCATTTCCACCAATCAAAACAAGGCATTTGCATGAAAGTTGGTGCTTATTGTGTGCCCTTGGGCACACATTAGAAAGACCGATTTTAATTTGCATACTGTGAAGTCCTTGGCGCTGGCTGAAATATAATTGAAGTACAATGAGAGCAAGGGATAAAAACATTTTTTACAAATAAAGGGGGCAAGGCCAGTGACATTGTTATAATTTTAATCTCTCAGCAAATTATTGCTCAACACTATTTATTGTCCACAGTAGTTTTTTTGCTTTAAGCCTTTGTCACCTTCCTTTTAAAAGTTTGTGGGACGTTATTGTACTATTGTTGTGGAGACTGCGTATAGAGAGCTTATGTTTTTCATTGTTATGAAAATGAAGCCCTTTAGCTACCATATTGAATTACTGATCTTAAATGAAAGTAAGTGGGACAATATTAGACACGACCCGAAATTTGACTCAGTCTACTGAGACAAAATCTGAAAGTCACTCGAAAATCTCCCGATTGACCCGAAATTGGAATTTTATTTCTAAAACTTCAAGTTTCAGCTTTATTCAATTTAAAGTGATTTTAGCTTGATCAGAATTGACCCGATTGCTGAAACGAACATGACTTGTTATCCGAAAGCTACCCGTAAGCGAAAGTATGAGATCTATGTCGTGGCTGCTATGAAGAAATATAGTTGCAGCTCCAGTAGAATGCCAGGATCTCCGGCATCATCACTAGAACGAACATGACTTGTTATCTGAAATTGCTACCCCTAAATGGAAGTATGAGATCTATGTCGTGGCTGCTATGAAAAAATATAGTTGCAGCTCCAGCAGAATGCCAGGATCCCCGGCATCTAGTTCATCAGTAGATATATATTTTGCAGAACTACATCAAGTAAAAACCCAAACAAGCACAGAGTTTCTTGACCTCTTTGTCAAACCTGTTGTCACATTCGAACAATAAATGAATTTGGTTTTTTGCTTTTGCTGTGATAATATCTGCGGCAGAATACACACAGACAGGGTCAAACGTCAAACATACAGTCATCGTCCATCAATCTTGGTCCAGCGTCCCTCGTCTTATAAGTCTGATGCCGAAGTCTGATGCATGGAAGATGGAATGGGGACATCAATAAAGACTTGTCTCTCGTATATGGACTGCACCAGAAACTAGAAACTGTCGGTCACAAGAGCATATCCGATAGCCTCTTAGTTGGAGCTCTTAACTCAAAATATAAAGAAAAGAAGTGAAAATGCAATTCTAATAGATTTTTAGTGGCTCCTCGAATCATTAAGAGTCTTTCTTTCTTCTTATTTTTAAGAGACACAACTATCTCTTAACTTACATTTTATATTAGAGTAAGTTCTCCACTTTCTTTCTCTCTTTTCCTAGTTGTCCTTTTATAACTTCAATGTACTTTTAATTCTAAAATAATCGATAAAATGAAAGTTTAAAGATTATTGTTGGAGATGAACCTACATTATTTTATTAAGAACTATTTTTTTTATAGTATTTATAAAAAGGGAGTTAGGTCAATAGATTTTATATTGAATCTTACATTATTTAGCATAGGAATGGGCATTCACCCCACCCCGTTGGGCTCGATCCGAACCCCGTCCCATTCAGTTGGGGATTGGGGAAATTTTTCGGGGCGGGACGGGGAACGGGCAAAATTTTATAAAAAAATTCGAGGATCGGGACGGGATTGAGAATTCCCCCGATCCCTGATCGTGTGTGTGTATATTATATAATAATTTTATATATATTATACTAAACATATCATTAAAACTAGATACCTTTTATAATATTATAATTATATTGTAATATAATATATTTTAAAATTGTCTTTTATTTATACTAGCCTTCGCACGGGTGGATATGTAGTTCTTAATTTATTATTTATAATTTAAATTTGAACGTTTTTTTATTAGTATTTTAATATTAATAGATTAAATTTAATTAAATTATATTATTCAACTGACTATATTTTCTCTCGATTACTTGAAAATTGACAAACCCTAACAAATATATATATATATCCTATATATATATATAATACATTTAATTCAAATTTAGTACATGTAGATTTAAAAATTAAAAAAATCAGAAAATTCATATCTTTTCTAAACATAGACGATCTTGTAATACATTTGAAACATTCAGTAATCTAATCAATCGAATTTCAACATAATTCTGTAATCTTGATTTTTTTGACAACAGAAACTTTTAAGATTAGAATTAGAAAGAGTTATGTAATGTGTGGTGTTTATATTGATATAGAACACGTTAAAGTTAAACAGAGTTATATAAAATTTTTTGTTAAAAAAAATATTCAAAATTATTATTTATAATTTTATTTATAACATCATTATACTTTTTTAATGAAATATTATATGATAAGGTATTGTTTGGAGTGTTTTTAGTATTTGAAACTGTTTAACAATGTAAAACTAATAGACTCCACATTTGTAGACTTGTAGTACCAAAAGGAGAGTACCAAACCAAAAAATATAACTAAAACATAGGACTACAAATTATACCCATGTTGGCTTATTATAGTATAGTATAGATTATAAATCACTTTTAATATGATTTGATGTTGAAAATATGAGATAATATCATTTTATTAGTATATTAGGAGTTAGTAGTTTGTTGTTTTTTCAAAAAGTATATTATATATTACAAAGTTATTATTTTTTCATTAAAACATAAAACACCCCGAATCCCCGCGGGGATCCCGTTCCCCGTTCGGAGCGGGGATCGGGGAGGGAAAAAAAATCCTTGTTCGGGGCGGGGTTGGGCATGTTATTGAATTCGGGGATCGGAGGTAGATATAGCACTCCCTGACCCCGAAGTGCCCCCGGGCCCATCCCTAAATTAGCACTTTGCACCCGATAATTTTAGTCGTTTTTGTAATTGGTCTCGAACTCTGAGCTATAGCAAAGTACATCACATAACTTATGAATTTCAATCATGATTGCACCAGGTAGACAAACTTCCGTCAAAAATTAGCGGTCACTGTTAAAGGAGAAAGTTTTAATTTTGTAATTAGCACTTTGCACTCATCAACTTTTGTCCTTTTTTTGATTCGGTCTCACTATTTTATATGTCGGCAGAATGCATCCCCCAACATAAATTATCAAACATTTTGTATGTCGGCAGAATGCATCCCCCAACTCGTATAATTTATAAATCATCAAACATTTTTCCCTCTGATTGACACCTCTTTCATCAATAAACTCAATCATTTCTCCCATTGTCTCGATTCTGTCCACCACAACACTGAAAATCCACGACGGTGTTGAAATATTACTAAACCAAACACCTCCCTCTTCATCCTTTCTTTCTGGGTCACAACTCACACTTGTCATCCACGCTGGAATTAAGTTTTATTGACTAATTAGGGTGGAGAGTCTCGGAGCATATTTGATGATTCTACCGACGGTTTATTAATAAAAAGACAATATTTTAAATGTTTGCTGAGGGTTAAGGATAAATTAACTGAAAAGTGTAATGCTGATACATATATATAATACAGTGTTATTACTAAATAATGCTACATTAGACACGAGTATTTAATTTTAGAAAAAGAAGAGAAAATGTTATTATTGTTTAATTACTAATATACTCAATATATTTAACTTTATCCGTTAAATTGAATAATTATCCAGTTCTACCTATGTCATTTAACATTAAATGTTATTATTTGACGGAAATTCGTTAAAAGGTTCTAAAATGATTAAAATTTTTATGTTAGGAGAATGTATTCTGCCGACATATAAAAATATGAGATCGAATCAAAAAAAGGACAAAAGTTGATGGGTGTAAAGTGCCAATTACAAAATTAAAATTTTCTGTCTTTAACGTGTTGGTCATACCACTAATGAAAGTTAGTCTAACGGGTGTAATGTGATTGAAATTTATAAGATATGAGATATACTTTGTCATAATTCAAATTTCATGATCAAATCGCAAAAACCACCAAAATTAACGGATACAAAGTGCTAATTACTCTAAATTTTATGTCATAACATATTATGAATATGAAAAAATAGTTCAAGAACAAACTCTACCTCTCAAAGTTTCGAACACTAGTTATCTCGTAGAAAGTGGATCCATCAGGGATTGGAAAAAAAAGTTGTTTTCCAATTTCATTTCAATATCAAATCTTATTAAAAATTAATTTTTTCTATTATATTTTAAAAGTATATATATATCATAAAAAAATTAAATAATCACGTGACAACATTTTTTACTATTACCGGTATTTTGTTTGATAGAATAACTGTTTTGAACAACATTTCCAAATATATCATCATAATTTTATTTATAATTCATTTTATTCGAAGATGTTATCGTGAAATCATTTCTATCACTATCGTTATTTTATTATATGTTTTTTCATGTATCTTAAAATTTTATTTTTCATGATCAAAGTTGTTATGATGATCCTAGTTCCTTTCAGTTTCATTTTCAGTGTTTTCTTCTCCTATTGTTGTTCAAGATACAGATTTTTTTGCCTATCTTTATTATATTGGATCAAGCTCGATGTTATGTTCTATAAAATATAGTGTCATAATTTTTTTTAAATATTTTTTTTATTAGAATAAAATGGTTGACTTTTAAAAAAATATATTATGAAACTATATTTTAAATGTGTGTCAAAAAGTAACATAAAGTAAAAAAATAAGGGGACAGAAGGAGTATGACAATAAAAATATAAATAAAATATTATTTATATGTGATGGTTGAGTGTTCGTGTCCAACCAATCCAAATGGCAATTTGGTTATAGGTCTGATGGTTGTTTACTTCCCAAATTCTGTACAGAGAGGGTGCTCACCCTTCAACACTTAATTTAGATACAAAATGTAGATATAGAACACATACAAAATACATATAAATTAATATATAAACAATTGATACTAGCTAGTAATATTAAACATATGATTTTGTTTAAAAGATATAGTAATATAAAAAAATGATAATATAAAAAATGAAATTAATATAAAAGTCAAGAAACACAAAAATATATTATGATATAATTTTTTTCTTAAATAATAAATAAAATAAAATAAAATATTAACAGATAAAAAAATAATCATATTCACTATATGTAATAAATCTTGTTATTTATGATATCTTAATCTTAAAATATTTATATTTTTAATATTTTAAAAAGATGTATTGTATGGAAAAGTTAGATGATATAGAACAAATATATTATATATAAATTTTTGAATAACAGATATATTATATTTAATGGAATAGGTTACACAACAAATGATCATGCACATCTAAGGATACAGGAGTTTCGAAAGTAGGTAACTGGATTCTGGAGTGTGTATTAAAGCCCACAGACTTTCAATAGGAATACACGTGTTTTAGTGTTGAGTCGGTGTCTTATATCTAGTCTAAGCCAGCAGCTAAGTTAGTTACTTAATTTTACAGTTTCCCCAAAGGCTCATAATTAACCCTAATACATATAAGATTAAAATTATATAAGATTAAAATTAAATATAAATCAGACAAGAAATGGGTTAGGTGTCTTGGTAGACCTGGATAAGTATTGAAATAAGCGGTGACTTTTAATAAAGTTGTAATAGACCTAGTGAGATTCGATAGATCTAGATAAGTAGTAGTATTAGAATAAGCGGGATGATAGGGCTGACTTTTAATAAAATTGCAATAGACTTGTAATAGACCTGGTGAGATTCGATAGACCTAGATAAATATTGGAATAAGCGGGATGATAGGGCTGACGTTTAATTGCAATAGACCTAGTCATAAAAGTAACAGAAGATTCTTTATTAAATTTAGGTTAATTGTGCAGGCAAATTATAATAAATATTCTTAAATTATAATTTTAAATAATAATAATATATTATTTGAAAATATAATTTTAAAGTTCGGACATATATAATCAGTATTTTATATAATTCTAGTCAAATATTTCAATCCATATTTGGGATATTTTAATTAAGTTATTATAAAAATAAAATATATTGTAAAGTTAATTTTTTATTTATTATAAAATACAACTGACATATGTTATTTACAGTATTTTACAACGAACAAAAATATGTAGTACATGGCAACAACGAATATTAGAAGCAAAAGTTATCAGGGTCACCTTGAACCGATAACATTAAAGCTACTCCTTTGTCCATGTTATACAACTTTTCTGTATTAGTTGGGCTGTGTTTTAAGTCTTTTATAATTTTTTGTTATATTATTTATTTTCAAATAATAAATTTTATTCGAAAACTTAAATTTTAAAATAATTTATACAACCATTTTTTATAAAAAAATTTAAATGTGTGTAGAGGTTTATATCCCCAAAGTGAATTTATAGTGACATAATAAGTTTTATAATATATGCATACACATTTAATAAATCTGAAAAAGTAAATAAATTTCATATGAATATTCTAGTCCTTTAAGGAAAAACATGAAAATCCCCCGGCAAGCAAAAAAAAAAAAGTAAAAATGAATAAACCTTTTGCTCTACCCAGAGTCCACGTGGCAGAAAAAGAATAGATCCACCGGTTACCTCTACATAATAATCGATACACAAATTAGGGCGTATATATTCACAAAAGGGGTTCTGCAAATTGCATCTGCAAGCTCAAATCGATCAATCTCCTGGTAATTATCTTCCCTTTCTACCTTATTGTCTCTATCCTTTTGTAATCGAAGCTGTTAATTTCCATTTACTTTCCAAATTTTGTAAAAAAACTGTGTTGATCTTGAATCTAGGGTTTCGATTTGGTGTAATATCATGAGTATATGTCAATTACGGCTTAATTATATGATCTTTTGATGTTAATTAGTTTATGATAGTTTGTATATGTGTTTTGGATGATGTATGTGTGTTGTACATGTAGATTGATGAATTGGTGTTAACTCGGGGAGGCTTTATTATCAAAGCTTTCCTTATGAGCAAAACTAAAACCCTAAGGACACCTATTCGGTGAAGACCCTGATTTTAACAGCATAGATGATAGTTCTCTGTAATTAAACATGGACATGAAAACCGGGGGACGGAAAGTAAATAAATCGCTGAGTATGTATTATTATGAGGACCGTTTGTGTCTTATTATACGGGCATAGTGCATTTGACATGGATTGATTATGCAGGTGCGAGATTTTCTTATAATTTCTGTTGCTTTTGACAGAAATATAAAATATTCATCAGAGGCAGCGGATAGGTATAAATTTGCATTTGTGAGGGAGACAGTTTAATGCAATATTCGACATTATGTTAAAAGAAACAAGGAAGATTTAATAGTAGGTCAGTTTTGTTACTAGTACTAGTTACAGTATGTTTGATGTGTAGGCAGTACATATGCATCGTTACAGCTAAATGTAGCTTAGGTTTTTTGAGCAATTACTATAAAATATTGTTAGTATAGCTCATAATACTCTAGAGAATGTTGCATGTCAGCGCCTCAGCGGAAGAACACACTACTTTTTTATTTATACCAGCCTAAGTGTTACTCTTCTAAAAATTTCGGGCCTTTAAAAGATTGACATAAATGATGTATTTTTAACTATCATGGAAATATCTTAAACCCACCAGTATCGGCATCTCTCCATTTCAATTATTTGTAATAGAAGCAAGGAATGTCTGGTGTCTTTGGGGAGAAATTTGGTATCTGGGTCAGGAAGTTTGGGGTATAAATCTTGAAGACTATATATTTGTCAAGCTCTTCTATTCTTGTACATTGACTGTTCTCTTTTTACTGCTCTCCACAAAGTAAGGCACCACATAGGCATTGTTTCTGGTTTGAACTGAGATTTTCATTTGCTAGGTTTATCACTGATAGATCCATATTTCCAAATTCAAGGTTACATCTGTTTTTTGTTAATGGTTAGAAAAGATAGCTTTCTACATGTTCTTTTAAATTCTTGTTAGTTTCCTAGTCACAAGTTATAGCAACTTTTTGTTTATCCAATGGCAAAGAAGAACTGTACCTGTTTCAGTTATAGATAGTCTTGTAAAGGGGATTAAGTGTTTGAGTCATTGAAGCATACTGATAAGGTCGTAGTGACATGTATGTCCTAAAAACAGTTCCAGTCTGGTGAGCTTGGTATATATTTTTTTAACAACGGGATTAACTGGTTCCGGAGAAGGTTAAGAGAAGCACAGTTGGCTTTAAGTTTAGATACTTTCTGTTTCATTATTTTTAAAACTTAAATAATTATGATAGTGAGACTTGGTTAACCTTTCTGGTTCTTGACATTTAGTTGGAAATTCTAGTGAAATAGAGTTCTGAAAGCTTCAATTGCTATGTGTTGAATCTCCTTAGGCTCTATATTGCACTGGACGTGCATCTTGATGCTTGCCACATCATAAACTGAAGGAAAGTAGATATTTTTTTAAATTGTTGAAACAGTAATGTAAACCTCTTTAACTATTTAATGTAATATACATCACCATACATGTTTCCCCTGAAAATAATGTCACTGGAGAAATTTTGAGCTAAACTACTTCTTTGTAGTTTATCTTACTCTTTCTTAAAGGTTAGTAGTGGGTAAAGATTTCTTTTGTTGATCCTATTTTCTAGGTAGTTCTGTCAGGCACTTGTGAGTTGTTACCAATGGGTGCCCCCAAGCAGAAATGGACCTCAGAAGAAGAAGCTGCTCTCAAGGCTGGTGTCAAAAAGCATGGTGCAGGTAAGTGGCGTACGATCCTTAAAGATCCAGAGTTCAGCGGTGTGTTGTATCTGCGCTCAAATGTGGACCTCAAGGTATAGAATTAACATCAATATGATATGCAGTTACAACTAGAAAATTTGAACCTAATCATTTTAAACTTACTTGCACAAAATGATGTTCTTTTGTACGTATTATTAGGACAAGTGGAGGAACATGAGTGTCATAGCAAATGGATGGGGTTCTCGAGAGAAGGCTAGGCTGGCACTTAAAAGAATGCACCAGAGTTCTAAAGATGATGATAATTCCATGGCTCTTGCTAATTTAGATCAGAGCGATGAAGAACTTCTCGATGAGCAGCCTCTTGCAGTTTCTATGGGTTCCCCCCCACAGATTGGTAGTTCAAAGAGATCTATAATAAGGTTAGACGGTTATACCTTTGGATATCATTATCATAATCATTATCTGATCTGAATATTTATCATAGTGCACTACAAGCCATGGAATGATTCTGTAAGCTTAACAGAAATGCTAACATAGTTGATCAGTAATATGGTTTGGTGGTAGAATGATTAATTTCTGAAACCTTCCAATCTTCCCCTTTGAATCCTCACCAGATAATACGTGCAAAGCAATACCATCGGGAGAGAGTAATATGTACAGTTTAAGTCTGTACCTGAAATTATGATTTAATGCAAACTTTTCAGGAACTATGAATCAGTAACAAGATAATTTACTGTCAGGGGAGTCGTGTACAGTTTGGATCAAAAGAAGGCTTCCTAGTACAAGCTAGGTTACAGTCTGTTATTATTCTATTAGAATATGGTATATCTCAGTACAAGGTTTCAAACACTGTACTGATTAGATGATCATAAAAAACAATATGGTTATAAATAAAAATAGTTATGAAGGTTATGTACTCGGAAAAGAATTGCATTATAGCTAGTATTAAACAGTTGTTTCTGTTTTTGTATCAAATTTACCTATTTAATGACCTCTGTGCCTATCTAGTTAGATGCAGCAGCCATATTAAATTAAAAGAGGGATTCATATCCAAAATAAGTCACCTTAGGGACCCAAGTGCTACGAATTTTGGAGCAATCACATGCCCATTGACTGGCTGGTTTATGTTTTTTCCTCAGGACCTTGCCATTGTGGGAGAGTACTCCCTTACCAGCCTTCATACTCCCTTCTCTTTGACTATAACAATTGGACTGACTAAAAAGTAGAATTGAGGTTCTTATATATATCAAGGTGTTCCTAATGTTTCAATATAGAATCAGGTGTTATCCTGAATGTAATAGAAGCTCAGATTGGTTCTCTATGACCATTGTGGGGGATAATACCTATTGGTCTGTTTTCCCCGACTCTTCATTGAGGTCATTAGAGTCCAGTTGCTGGAGGTGGGATACTCATTCGGATTTAATAGTAGATGCAAGTATTATGACTAGAGTCCATGATAAGGTTAAATATAACTGCCCAACATGTCCTTGTGATCTAACAGTGTGTTATCGATCTTTTTCTAATGATATCTTAAAGGTGGTCTGACTAGTTTCATAAAGTGGAGACCATAAGTATATATAAAGAGAAGTCAACTAGTCTAGTACTCTTGAGGTTCTCTGTCCCTGTTGGACTTGGACAAATCTCTTACTACAAAGGATGACACTTCTTCTTTATGGCTGTTACTGGTAGTTTAGTGCTACAACCTACCAACCCACACTCCTTTTCTGTTCTAATTGCGTATTCTCGCGGATTATATGTTTTAAGTTAAATTGATATAGGGTAAAGGTAATATGGTTTTAATGCGAGATGATGCATGCTCACTGTTTACAGATTGGACAATCTTATTATGGAAGCCATAACCAACTTGAAGGAACCTGCTGGTTCTAATAAGACTACTATCGGTACATACATAGAGGTAATTCTACCGCATATATTTTCTTTTGCTGGTATCACGTATGCTAGTCAAATTGGTGGCCTGTGAAGTCCTAATTGTCCAGAGGCATAAACCTACTATATGGAAATCACCATGTGTTCATATACCTCTGCCAATAGGTGCTTCTTTGTTGTTTTTTCCTGTTTTAACTAAAATATGTATATCTTGCAGGAACAATACTGGGCGCCTCCAAACTTCAAAAGACTCCTTTCAGCCAAATTGAAGTTTTTGACTAATACTGGTAGGCTGATAAAGGTAATTCTGATGGAATCTTTTTGCAGTGTGAATGTTAGGTCAGTGGTGCCGAACTATGATTCTGACTTGCAGCTTCTTAAGTTGAATAGATTTAGCAAATAGCAAATATTTCACACCACATATATTCAGGGCTCATGATTTATTGCTATTAGTACTATTTCGAGCTACTGTGACTGAAGGTATCAAAAAGCTTATCTCTATATATAATTAATATCTGCGACAAAGATTGTGATTTCATAAAGAGTATCAGTCATCCTCCTAAAATTCTAATTTTTATCTGGAAATTATTGTAGAGAAAGCTAGTGATTGAACCTGACTCGAAATATTTTGTTGTTCTTTAGTTGTTTAACAAATATTTAGGACAAAAGAATAAGGAGGATAAATAATGGAATTGTATTTTAGAATGATTTAGGAAAAGAATATAGGTGTGGAAGAGATTGTGGGTTGTCTCTTTAATTTCTTTTTGGGGAAGAGCTATATTATTTATGGGTGAGTCAAGTGTGATGATTGTTAATGAACAAGAAATTCAGTGAATTTATCAGATTTTACACAGATGATTACTTACTACTTGTTGAATATGTAGTATTAGAGGTGGTCTCCTTTTTTTTTTTTTTTTTTTCCATAGCAGCAAGTATGCAATGCAGCATTCATAGTACAGTTGATTATACTTTCGATGCAATTGGAATGTAAGCAGACACTTGTATCTTATTAAATAATGTAAGATCTCTGAAAAATTTATTTGTTACTCTCAAGACAGAAGAGAATGATTCTGCTTCTAGAAATGCATTAGTTGAGGGTCCTCTATTAGTTCATCCGAAATATAATACAAAAAATGTATCTGTTATTCTCCAACATGCTAAAAGTAAAGTAGTTCCAATATCTAGGCTCGGTTAAGTTTCTTCATTTTGCTGTAAAAAGTTTAAACACCCTTTTTCTCTTGTTTTTCTGGTCTGTAAACTGTTATGTTTTTTATTGCAGATGAAAAGGAAGTACCGAATCGCACCCACTTCAGTTTCTTCTGACAAAAGGAAGCAGCCTTCCATGTTACTCCTAGAGGGAAAACAGAGGTCCTATAAAGCTGATAGGGATGAGGTTTACACACCCACAAAGCCTGAGATTGATGCAGAGTTAGCCAAGATGAGGAGCATGACCCCAGAGCAGGCTGCAGCTGTTGCTGCTAGAGCAGTTGCTGAGGCAGAAATTGCTATGGCAGAGGCTGAAGAAGCAGCAAGGGAGGCGGAGGCAGCAGAAGCAGATGCAGAAGCTGCCCAAGCTTTTGCTGAAGCAGCGATGAAGACACTGAAAGGAAGAAGCAGTAACCCCCGAGTTGTAAGATCTTACATTACCCCTTTTAAATTCCTTTTAAGTTGTATTAGGTTTGATCTGTTAATCTTAATTAGAAATTACAGAATTTGCAGATGATTCGTGCTTGATGAAAATAACAATGGAGCAACCTGGATCTCAGTTCAAACTTCTTAGCTCTTGCTGGACCACAACCTTGAATAGGTTTTTGACACAGTTCATGAAAACATCTTTGTCTGTAGTTGTAAATAATGTTTAAGGCCTGTTGTCAAATCCAGATGTTGAAGTAAATTATGCAGACATCTAGTTCCGGTTATCATGAGAGTACTTTGAATGTTTCATGATTTTCTAAATTACTATTACTAGACATGGGTGCTGGTGAGCGGATTTTCACCTTCTGCCAAAATTATGGGAATTATGCTCTACACAACCTTGTTTGTTACTCCTTCCATCCAAAAATTAAAAATAAAAAAAATAGATGTACTTGACTTTCACTTCATGTGGTAAGGTGCATTGATTATATAGTTCTGTAGATTACTTTTTAAATTAATTTAATTTGTTATGCAATTAAAAATGGGGGCAGATAAACAAAGATTTGTTGTCGCTGACTGATAGGACAGGAATCAATAGGGCTGTCCGTTTAAA
The DNA here is from genome assembly GCF_001625215.2 of Daucus carota subsp. sativus. NCBI lineage: Eukaryota > Viridiplantae > Streptophyta > Magnoliopsida > Apiales > Apiaceae > Daucus > Daucus carota. Next base: position 22,208,342 of record NC_030386.2, on the reverse strand, counting down.
GAAGTTAACGAACTTCTTTGATACTACTACTACTACTGAACTGTTTTGAGTATCTCAAGCCGAAATTCATTAGTACTAGTATTTACCGCTTTCATGTCTTTATGGTTACTGCTTTGAGTATTTCTAGCCAAAATTCTTTGTTCACCGCTTTCATGTCTTTATGGTTACGTTCACATTCATGTCCAAATGTAGTATAATGTACTTGATACTCGATCTATTTCATTTATGCCCTACTCCCGAATATTTTTAGGCGAGAAAACAAGTGAAAGCAAATGTACTTTCACTTTCATCTCACTTAAGAAGTGAAAGTATGCTATATCTCCTTTAAAAAAAATTCGGGAGCACAAACATGAGTGAAAGTTACAAAACTTTTTTTTTTTTCACTTGTTTTCCTATTTAATTATAACTCGGGAGCCGGATGTTAAGATGGTAGTTTTATTTAAAAAATAGTTATTTAGTTTGTTCATCTTTTCTTTCTATGTGTAATTTTTTTTCTTTCAATGTGTAATTTATAGATAATTTTTTTTGGTCAGGTGCTCTTAGTGAGAGTTGATTGTGATACAACACTTATGTTTAAATTGATACTTTTAGAAAATTGGTATCTCAAATTATATACTCCCTCCGTCCCTATTTATCTGTCCACTTTGGAAGTAAGAATTTGTCCCTATTTATTTGTCCATTTATACTTTCAAAACTAATTTAATGATAGTTTTTCAAATATATCTCCATAATTTCAATATTCAAGGCTTGACTTATTTAAAACTAGGTTGAATTCATGTTTTCAAGACATAAAGTAGGGGTATTCCACCATTTTCAAGATATTAATTAGAGGTATTTAATGAAAAAGTTTATACAATCAATTATTCCTTGGTATGTGTTTTTTTTACAAAATGGACAGATAAAAAAGGACGGAGGGAGTAACACATAAATTATGAGTATATAACATTTTTTATTTGTGAAATAAGTAAAGTGTATTGAGAGGAAAGTACACATTTACATAACTTTCATTAAATAAGTTACTTTTTTTGAAAAATTATTGGGGCTGTTTCACTAAACCTATATTTCAGAAATAAGGACTTATTTTTGTTAAAAGTACCTTGTTAGCATTTATATCTAAAAAAATTATAAAAACCTGCATTTTTAAAAAAATAAAATAAATCATTGATAAGCTCTTATGTTGCCAAGCAGGCCAAATATCAGCATTATTACTGCTTAGAATTAAACAATCGAAAATGAATAAATAATTATAAATATTTTCAATACTAACTTTCTAAAACTATCTATTGTTATACAGCACTTTCAAATTTTAACATATGATCTGGCATGTTTGTTTGCTGGAAGCAGAAGCTGCTTCTTTTCTTGATCCGTTTATGTAAAAAAGTAGAAACATTTTTAAGAAGCTGAGAATCCTATCTCTCACTGTTTCTGCTTCTTTCCCAAACATTTTATTCACTTATTTACCATTTCTCTAGTTTAAGCACGAAGGCATTTTTTTAAACTTACCCAAATGACTACGATATATCATGGTCAATTCTCGTAAACATCATTATTTTTATAAGTCCAGAAGACAAAAATGTGCTTGAAAAGAATAACAGTGATAACGAAAATTGACGTTGATAAACAAGATCCTTGGAAGCTAGAAGTGTGTGGTATTAGAAAAAATGATAATTTAGGGAGTTAGTATCTCAAGTGATTATATAAGTAGCAAGAAAATGTGAGTACGTGATATATACGTAATTCAAAATTTTGTAGTATGTGTTTAACATGAGTCTAACATTTTTATTTATAAAAATAAATAACGTATTCTAAGCAAAAAAAATATATGTTTATAATCTTTTAAAATATAAATAATTTATTTTCGAAAAATAATATTGGCAAGAAGAATTGAGTGTTTATTATTACTTCTTAGTATTAAACCATTGAAAATGAATAAATAATTGTAAAAGTTTTGTCACGTGCTAGTTGCTACTCTATTTAAATACCATATGGTTGATGATTTGATCAAGTTGCAGTGTTTGGTGGTGTTTCTTAATTAAGTATTTTAGTAGTTACTACTATTGATAATTGAAATCCCTTTTATTGGGTTTTCTGATGTTGACTTAAAACAACATATTTAATTGAGATTACATAAATTTCAAGAGAAAAAAGGAGATTCATATGGTTTTATAAAAATTTCGTGTAAACTTTTCAGTCTCATGCATAAATAAATTTTCTAATAAATCTTTCAAATACTTGGTAATTTTAGTAAAGATTATAAAAATTGCAATAAAATTGTGTTTGAAAATATATATTTGATTTAAAATTTAAGATTTAAAATGACAAGAGATATCCTGACTCTTGCATTGCGGGATAATACCAACCATCTCGTGAAACATATAGTCCATAGGCCGCTCTGAATAAGCCCAACTGCAACAATTGAGGTAATCCACAATTCCCCCCTAAACCCCAAAGAGATTATGATAAAGTCGATGATGTGGGACCGGGTGTTATAGCAAGTGTGTCCCATTAGTGATGGGGTTAATTATCAAATTGGTCACTGAAGTGGACTTAATGTATCAAATTGGTCACTGAACTCAAAACGGTATCAAGATAGTCACTGAAGTGGCCATAAATATCAAACAGGTACCTTGAAATATAAGTTCAAATAGTAAAAATATTATTTATAAAGTTTTACACATTATTTTTGAATGTTACCACAACCAACTAAAAGGTTATGACTTCTAGTATTTATAATAATATATTTAGATTTTATCAAGTTTATTTATTATTTATATTTTATTATATAGTTATTTTCTTTGTTTTAATTAAAAATAAATAATAAATAAACTTGATAAAATCTAAATATATTATCATAAATATTAGAAGTCATAACCTTTTACTTGGTTTTGGTAACATTCAAAAATAATGTGTAAAACTTTATAAATAATATTTTTACTACTTGAACTTATATTTCAAGGTACCTGTTTGATATTTATGGCCACTTCAGTGACCATCTTGATACCGTTTTGAGTTCAGTGACCAATTTGTGATGTGCTAGAAATAATATATTTAAATCGCAAGCGCACGATCACCGTTTTAATATTTAAGATTCGTCCACAGAGATTAAAATTATTTTTCGCAATCCTTTAATTAAAATCTAGGCGAATTAGAACAAATTTTGAAAGGGGTTTTTTTTAGATTAAATCTAATTTTCTGAATTAAATAATCTAATTAATTAACACTAAGTGAGTTTAACATTTTAATTAAGCTAATTAAAGGAAACTAAGTCTTCGAAAAGATAAGATTAAACCGAAGTGCACCTTGTTAACCATTCCTATTTTAAAACTTTATCTAAACTCGATTAAAAGTTAACCAAAACAAATACTCTACAGTGAATTATATGCCATGACTCGGTGAAACTCAACAATTACACAACGGTAAAGTCAGACATAACACAGCAGACACAGGTGCCGCTACTCGGCTGCACTCGCGAACTCGAGTACAACTCGACACTGAACTGGACTCAAAAACTCGACACAAACTCGGTTGCAACTCACTAAAAGCAAATCAAACAACTCGAACTCAACAAAACAACCTCAGACCAACAGCTTGGTGTATCGACTCGGACAAAACCCAAAAGAAACTCTACAAAACCCAGCAACAACAGAGACTAGACATTGCTATGAATCGAAGCAAAAGAAGGAAAAAGAAACAATAAACTCGCCAGTAAACGATTCAAGAACTGGAAAAAGGAAAACACAGAAACGGACGCAAGGACAACGAACTCGGAACTGACTCAGCCAATTACAGACTATAACTCGAACTCTAACACATGACTCGAAATGACTCAGAAAACCACTCGGTTGTGACTAAACTAGAACAAAAGCAGGACAAAACACAAAGCAGACGACTCGGCTACTGACTTAGACCAGAACACGACGACAACTCGATTAACCCATGACTCAGCTGGACTCGGTGAAGCACAGACTCGCTAGAACAGGGCAACAAAGACTCAGTAGCGACTCGGAATCATAAACAAGCACAAACCCATAACTCGGCAAGGAACCAACATTCAACCATCAATCAAAAGCAGAGAACGAAGCACAACAATCACGAAAACAGAGCAAAAAGAACTACAAGAAACAGGGGAAAGGGGTGATGCGAGAAAAACAGAGGAGTTAGTACTGGGTTTGCTTTAAAAGAAACAAAACAAAAATATCATAAAAACGGCCGAATAAATGAACACAAAAGGGCTGCTGATTAATAAAATAAAACTACCGAATTAACTTACTATATAACTTTTAGAAATCTGAAAATTTAAAACCCTAACACAAATTAAATTTTGTGCTAGAATTTAACTTCTTACTAAAATGAAATCTACAATAAGAGATCTACATTAATCACAAGCTCAATGACTTCTTTTTTTCCCAAAAAGCAATTAAGCATATGGTGGTACTAAGAAGCAACATTTCACTTGGAGCAAGAAAATTAAGACAATACAAGATTAAGCTAAAAGAAAATTTGCACTAAAATAAAAAGTGTTTACAAATATGGTATGAAATTGAGAGAACAAAAGAAGATCTAGCACTATACTACCTACCAACTAGGAAAAGACTAGGTTAAAAAGAAGGTGATTACAAGTAAAGGGGGTGGGGGTATTTATAGCTAGAAATGTAGGGTTTAGGGGTAGGGTGGCTAAATCTAATCCATCCATGTGTGATGTGTGTTGGGTAAATCATAGCCATCCATGTGCCCCCTTGCTTGCCAACTCTATTTTCTTCTTTTCTTTTCTTTTTCTCCCTTTTTCTTGCATTTTCTCTTCTTTCTTTATTTATCTACAATTTCCTGAAATAAAATAAATAAACGATTAATACTACGAAAATAAACAAAAAATAGGCACTTAAATATGCAAAAATATGGACTAATCAATCTTTTGCTCGTCCTCGAGTAAAAATCAAAAGAAAAGAAAATAAACTAAGAAAACTAGATGCGATTCCTAGGCTCCTTTTCGTAGGCGTGACGGGTGATTTTAGGTTCACCAACCCGTTAAACTCGTAGACGATCTCTACAAGAGGAGTTTTGTCTCCTAAGGGTTTACAGAAGATATACCCATAAAATCTTCGAGACATTCTAGCAAGTGTCTACTCGACTCTACTCTAATTTCGTTGGTGTTAACAAAAAGCGTTTTTAAGGAAAATACGACTTAAAGACTCATCTACTAATAATCAAGATACAGTTGTCTCTAATCTACTTGAATAGACTCAAAAATTTACTAGAAATCCAAGGAGTGTAATGAATTCTAAGGCCTTTGATGGATCCTAATTGTCTAAGAACATTTTCTCTTTTTCAACCAATTTTGAACTGACCCATTCTCTATCGAAACAAATATCTAGCCAAACTTCACAAACTCTTATTCTTTTTTTTTCTTTTTTTTTTTTGCTTTTTTTTTTTTTTTTTTTGCATTGACTTATTTTGTCCGTTTTCTTAGGCAAACAATGTTACCCATGTAGCGAGCTTTGGGTCAGTGACTCCCAAACCAAACGGTCTTAGGGCACTAGGTTTTAAAATCCCCCTACGGACTTAATTGCTCGAGTAACAAAGGCCACAAAACGAGACTAGCCAATCTACTTTTGCCCATTTATCTAGAGATTTTATCTATAAAGAACAATGGGTATTGAAGTAGTTATTCCTTTTCTTTTTCTATCTTTTTTTTTTATCTATTTTTTTTTTCTTTTTCTCTTTTTTTTTTATTCGCAAAGGTTCGATTCGACATTGTTTCAACATGTTGGTTCTCTCTCAGGTATCGAATAATATCACTAGACAATCTCTCCATCAAAGGTCTCGTGCAAAAGTGTGTGCCATCTTGGAATTTAAAGTACAAATCGGTCGATACAAGTTTCAAAAAGACAACCTTACTCAACTACGTTCAAATTATCTAAAAGACACTACATATATATACTTTTCGAAAACATGCTAAACACCAACTACTCCTAAAGTTTGAGTGAGGGAAAGACAACTTAGCTAAAAGTATCTCTATTTTTGGAATTTTCTAATTTTTTCATTTTTTAGGGATTTTTCATTTTTTAAGAATTACACTAAAGCCCTCCCCATACCTAAATCATGCATTGTCCTCAATGTATGCAAAAGAGAGAATTGAAATGAGAGAGTAAAGAGGAAAAATACCTGAATAGGAGATGAAGGGGATTTTTATTAACGAACGAAACACTTAAACAACCCACACACGCACACATTTCCTTCCCCATACCTGAACTTCACGGGGGAAGGTTCGAAAACTGAAGCGAATTAGCCAATTCCGGAAGGAAAAATGGGAGGAAGCTTCGAGAAAGAGTCAAAATGTGTATGAAAATTTTTAGGTACAAAGATTTTCTCTAGCATGTGACCATCGTTTACCCCTATAGGACAAGTATCACTAATGTTCCCCCTAAACCAACTTAATGCTTCTTTATTATCAAGCAAATTAGAGACTATGAAATGTTGGTCATGGTACGAATCATTAGGAATGATGTAGGAAACGTTGTCATCTTTTCCTAAGGCACTATGCGAATGATTGAACAGTGAGTCAAATGTAGGTGATTCACCTACGTGACTCTCTAAAGCGGGCCTAGGGCAAACACTAACAATCTCGGGTGGAGTTTCCCATTTTGAACAAATGTCGTTCAATTCTCCTAACAACTCCTCCGAGGTCAACTCTTTCAAAGACTCGTGATACTCCCTATGATTCTCGTGGTTGACTTTGAACTCCTCGTTGAGAAGCGACTCAATCTCACTATCCTCAAAACTAGACCATGTGACAAACTTGTTGACCACATTAACCCCTATAGGTTGCTCATAAAGCTCATTGGGTTCTTTTCCTACATTGAAAATGTTTAAGTCAATGGTCATGTTTCCGAATGTGAGCTTCATTGAACCATTCCTACAATTGATTAAGGCATTGGATGTAGCAAGAAAAGGTCGTCCTAAAATGATAGGAATTTGGTTCTTAGGATTCGAGACGGGTTGAGTCTCGAGAACAACAAAGTCAACGGGAAAGATAAAATCACCAATTTTTATCAACACATCCTCAATAATCCCCTTAGGCATTTTAATCGAACGATCGGCAAGTTGAAGGGTCATATTGGTGGTCTTGAGATCTCCTAAACCTAGGGCTTGATAGACCGAGAAGGGAAGAAGATTCACACTCGCTCCTAAATCAAGTAAAGCCTTGTCTACAAATTTATCGCCTATGACACAAGAAATTGTAGGACAACCGGGGTCCTTATATTTCACGGGAATTTGATTTGAAAGAATCGAGCTAACTTGTGAGGTCAAAAAGGCTTTCTTTGGAACATGAGTGGTTCTCTTATGGGTACACAAATCTTTTAGACACTTGGCATAAGAAGGAACTTGTTGAATGGCATCTAAAAGAGGAATGTTTATCTTGACTTGTTTGAAAACCTCTAGAATTTGTTCCATTTGGGCCGATTGTTTAGGAGGAATGAGTCTTTGTGGGTAAGGAACCCTTGGCTTGTAAACTTCTTCGTTGGGCTTTTGAGAAATGGGCCCGGGACTAGGTTCACTCATAGACTCACGGATTCTAGAACATTCGGGCTTATCATGATTAGTGCTAGACAAAGAAGGATTTTGTTTAGGAATCGACTCCTCATTTTCATTCACGTTCTCACCAACTTTGTTATCCACTTGGTTTCCCGACCTTAGAGAGATAATCGCATTAACATTCTCGGGAGGTCTTTGATTGAGAGGAAACTTAGGATTGACCTCGGGTTGACTTGGTAACTTGTTCTTCTCTCGTTCACACAACGTGCTAGCTAATTGATTCAATTGGGCCTCTAACTTAGAAACGGCTTGCACATTAGAATGCAAAATTTGCCTATCTTGGGTTAGGGTTGTCATGAAGGTTTGTTGTGATTGAGTCAAATTAGTTTGCGATTTAACTAAGGCTTCCAAACTTTTTTCTAAGGAATTGAGTCGTTTATCCGAATCATTGAAACCGGGAGGATTCAAAGGTGTTTGAATTGGGTTAGGAAATGAATTCGGACTTTGGGTTGAGCAAGTGTTTGGGTTGGGCCTTTGAAAATTTGTTTGAGGAGTTTGAAAAGGAGTTGGACCTTGATTTTGAAAAATTTGACCTTGGGTCCATGAGAAATTTGGGTGATTTCTCCACCCGGGATTATAAGTGGGTGCAAATGCATCATTCCTTGAATTTTGGAACATCGCATTTACTTGTTCAAGTTCGTGCGAAGGTTGGGTTCCGGGATTTTGAAAATTGTAATTAGGGAACATGGACATTTGTGGGGGAGATTTACTGGTTTCTAAAGCTTCGAGTCTCCTAGTTAGGGTAGCTAATTTGGCATCGGTTGCCACATTGTTTCCTATCGAGTGCAAACCCCTAGAGCTAGACGACTGAATTGACTTTTTGGGCTCCCTAGTTGACTCCCACATCATAGTCTTTTCCGCTAAATCCTCAAAAAATTCCCACCCTTTGTCCTCATCTTTTTCCATGAATTTACCTTGGCACATAGACTCTAATAACGCGGTGGTTTGACTATCTAAGGCCTCGTAAACTATCTTGCAAAGTCTCCATTTTTCTATTCCGTGGTGGGGGCATTGTGAAAGAAGATTTTTGAAGCGGTCAAAGAAAATCCAAAACGACTCGTTTTCCTTTTGATGAAATTGATTTATTTCATTTGTAATTCGAGTAGTCTTATGATTTGGAAAATACTTTTTAAGAAACACCACAACGAACCCCTCCCACGTGGAAATAGAATTAACGGGAAGACTATATAACCATTTTTTCGCATTCTCCTTAAGCGCAAAATTAATGAGCCTAAGTCTAATCGAATCTTCCGTTAATTGGTGGAGCTTTTGGAGGGAACAAACTTCCTCAAACTCTTGGATAAAAAGATAAGGATCTTCACCCTCACTCCCGGTAAATTTAGGTAACATGCTAATATGATGAGCTTTGATTTCAAAATTGTTCCCATTTACGGGAGGAAGGGTGATGCACGAAGGTTGACTTGAACGAGACGGGTAACAACGGTCTTTAAGAGACACGGCCATGTTTGATATTGAATTGCTAGCTTCTATGGGTTCGGAGTCCGAAGAAGACGAAGAAGAAGGAATCTCGACTATCGGTCTTACTAATCTAGATGATTCGTTCCTAACCCAAGTAGTTCGCATAAACGATAAACATGTAGCAAATAAGTGCGAAAAAGTAAAACACACAAAATAAAGGGTGTAAAAGAGGAAGAAAAACTTAAGTCTAGGGTTCCCTAATAAAATGAACTCGACCTTGCTCCTAACTTTAAGGACCACCAAAAACTCGATAAATCCGAAATTATTCGGACCGGTCTGGCCAGTTTGGAGCAGGCATTGCCAAGAGGCCAATCTCCGCGCTTAGACACCAAACCTTAATCGGCCAGGTAAGCTTTCGCTTGCCTTAGACACCGAAAAGTCGGAATAATTAAAGATTACCTCGTCTTTTAGGTACCTTCCTAATTGAGCGCGAAATCCTAGGGGCTAACGTCTAATTCAATTTTATTAATAGGCTAGGTAATGCAAATGAAGAAATTAGGTCGTTGTGGGCCAAGGAAAGAGTGATGAAATCCCTTCCCTTATCTTATGAGTGGGTTTTGCCCTTAAGATTTATTTAAAATGATGCACCACACAACGAGATAATTAAAGCGATAAACAACTATGGATGCTCTAAACTACGTGTTTTAATCTAGAGAAAAGAAAGAAATTAACGCACCTTAGGGTCCTCCAGCGATCACCACAATTAAAGGTACGAAAATTAAAAAAAACAAAAATTAAAATCTAAATGATGTGCCCTAAGTGTAAAAATGCATGATGCAACACATATTTAATTCTAACTACTGTTTTTGGATTTTAAATTTTTTTTTAATTTTTTGTGATTTTCAATTTTTTTGATTTGTTTGTGATTTTCTAAATAAAAATGAAAAATAAGAGTGGAGAGATACGGGATACCAAAGCAAGCTTCCAAATCCGAGCAAAATTTGTTCACTTTACTCCATTAATCCCGAATATTCCTCCTCGAAATAAAGAACAAAAAAATAGTGAGAAACAAACTAATCCGAAAGATTAAAAATAAAGGAGCGAAAAATTAATTTTAATCCCCGGCAGCGGCGCCAAAAACTTGATGTGCTAGAAATAATATATTTAAATCGCAAGCGCACGATCACCGTTTTAATATTTAAGATTCGTCCACAGAGATTAAAATTATTTTTCGCAATCCTTTAATTAAAATCTAGGCGAATTAGAACAAATTTTGAAAGGGGTTTTTTTTAGATTAAATCTAATTTTCTGAATTAAATAATCTAATTAATTAACACTAAGTGAGTTTAACATTTTAATTAAGCTAATTAAAGGAAACTAAGTCTTCGAAAAGATAAGATTAAACCGAAGTGCACCTTGTTAACCATTCCTATTTTAAAACTTTATCTAAACTCGATTAAAAGTTAACCAAAACAAATACTCTACAGTGAATTATATGCCATGACTCGGTGAAACTCAACAATTACACAACGGTAAAGTCAGACATAACACAGCAGACACAGGTGCCGCTACTCGGCTGCACTCGCGAACTCGAGTACAACTCGACACTGAACTGGACTCAAAAACTCGACACAAACTCGGTTGCAACTCACTAAAAGCAAATCAAACAACTCGAACTCAACAAAACAACCTCAGACCAACAGCTTGGTGTATCGACTCGGACAAAACCCAAAAGAAACTCTACAAAACCCAGCAACAACAGAGACTAGACATTGCTATGAATCGAAGCAAAAGAAGGAAAAAGAAACAATAAACTCGCCAGTAAACGATTCAAGAACTGGAAAAAGGAAAACACAGAAACGGACGCAAGGACAACGAACTCGGAACTGACTCAGCCAATTACAGACTATAACTCGAACTCTAACACATGACTCGAAATGACTCAGAAAACCACTCGGTTGTGACTAAACTAGAACAAAAGCAGGACAAAACACAAAGCAGACGACTCGGCTACTGACTTAGACCAGAACACGACGACAACTCGATTAACCCATGACTCAGCTGGACTCGGTGAAGCACAGACTCGCTAGAACAGGGCAACAAAGACTCAGTAGCGACTCGGAATCATAAACAAGCACAAACCCATAACTCGGCAAGGAACCAACATTCAACCATCAATCAAAAGCAGAGAACGAAGCACAACAATCACGAAAACAGAGCAAAAAGAACTACAAGAAACAGGGGAAAGGGGTGATGCGAGAAAAACAGAGGAGTTAGTACTGGGTTTGCTTTAAAAGAAACAAAACAAAAATATCATAAAAACGGCCGAATAAATGAACACAAAAGGGCTGCTGATTAATAAAATAAAACTACCGAATTAACTTACTATATAACTTTTAGAAATCTGAAAATTTAAAACCCTAACACAAATTAAATTTTGTGCTAGAATTTAACTTCTTACTAAAATGAAATCTACAATAAGAGATCTACATTAATCACAAGCTCAATGACTTCTTTTTTTCCCAAAAAGCAATTAAGCATATGGTGGTACTAAGAAGCAACATTTCACTTGGAGCAAGAAAATTAAGACAATACAAGATTAAGCTAAAAGAAAATTTGCACTAAAATAAAAAGTGTTTACAAATATGGTATGAAATTGAGAGAACAAAAGAAGATCTAGCACTATACTACCTACCAACTAGGAAAAGACTAGGTTAAAAAGAAGGTGATTACAAGTAAAGGGGGTGGGGGTATTTATAGCTAGAAATGTAGGGTTTAGGGGTAGGGTGGCTAAATCTAATCCATCCATGTGTGATGTGTGTTGGGTAAATCATAGCCATCCATGTGCCCCCTTGCTTGCCAACTCTATTTTCTTCTTTTCTTTTCTTTTTCTCCCTTTTTCTTGCATTTTCTCTTCTTTCTTTATTTATCTACAACTAGTTGAGAATCCGCGCGTTGCGGCGGCCTATAAAAATTATATTAATGATCCAATATTAATATTTGTAGAATAAAATAATTTTATGTCTATCTATAAAAAGTATATTAATGTTTCAAGTTAATATTTGTAGGATAAAATAAATTTATATTATAAAAATCTTGATGTGATACAAATACTAATATATAAAATTGTAAAATTGGATTATAATTCATGGTGAAAAAATAAAAATAAATTTATACACGTAATTATCAATTTAAAGCATGACGAATCTTAATTTTATTTGTTTTTTTTTTTGGAAAAGTAATCATGTTCTTACATTGTCACCTTCTTCCAATTTTTTTAGATTGATTGTGCACAAAAACATTTAACTTAAATATAACTACCCTCTTAAAAGTTGCTTGAACGGAGCAAACAGATAATGCATGAATAATTTTTTCAATATGTATACAAAGTAAATAATATAAAAATAACAACAACAAACATGTCCGATGAACAAAACAAATATTATAAAAGAATAACCAACAAACATACATCATTAATAGTTAATTTATTGACATCAACCATCAATATCATGTGAACTATATATTCTTTTCCTATGTTTGAATTTGTCGACTCCAATATAACGGTCTATAACTACATTTCCTTGCAACAATCTTTACTGTAACAGGCTAACAGCCTTCACTTATCGTTGCAGAAGAACGACACCTCCGAGTTAGAAATCGAGCAAGAGAAAGGTATTTCTAATTTTTGATATTTTTCATCCAAAAATTTCAGAAAATTAAAAAATAGAACGGAGCGATGTGAGAGGCGCCACCTACACGCCCCTCGCTTCTCCTTTAAAAATCGAGTAAGAGAACTATCATGTAGGTTTGTGGTATTGAGAGAGGAGGTTGTGTTTAGATGATCCAAAATCCTATGATCTTTACGTGTATTTATAGGTGGAGAGAAACTTGTTTGCTACTCTTTCCCATAATTAAATAATATGAACAAAATCAGATTAAAATTTTCAAGCTACTATATTCCATAAATAATCTGTCTTTCCCATAATTGAATAATCTGAAACAAAATCAGATTAAAACTTTCAAGCTACTATATTCCATAAATAATCTGAAACAAAATCAGATTCTGAAACTTGCTTTTAATATACCCGAAACTAAAAAAGGTAGTTCTAATTTTTGATATTTTTCATCCAAAAATTCCAGAAAATTAGAAAAATAAAATGGAGCGATGTGAGAAGCGCCACCTACACGCCCATCGCTTCTCCTTTATATAAGTATATTGATTTCCCATAATTAAATAATATGAACAAAATCAGATTAAAATTTTCAAGCTACTATATTCCATAAATAATCTGTCTTTCCCATAATTGAATAATCTGAAACAAAATCAGATTAAAACTTTCAAGCTACTATATTCCATAAATAATCTGAAACAAAATCAGATTCTGAAACTTGCTTTTAATATACCCGAAACTAAAAAAGGTAGTTCTAATTTTTGATATTTTTTATCCAAAAATTCCAGAAAATTAGAAAAATAAAATGGAGCGATGTGAGAAGCGCCACCTACACGCCCCTCGCTTCTCCTTTATATTGATATATTGATTTCCTGAAATAAAATAAATAAACGATTAATACTACGAAAATAAACAAAAAATAGGCACTTAAATATGCAAAAATATGGACTAATCAATTTGATACATTAAACCCACTTCAGTGACTAACTTGATAATTAACCCGTGATGACACCGAGTTCCTAGTCATTACTCGGCTATAAACTCCTGTCTCTCGGCAAATTCAGGCACATACAATAACAATCAGAGATGACAGAGGTGCAGTCATTGATCACAAATGCATTACCCTTTGCTCTTATGATCACGGCAGAGTGCATGGAAGTCACTTTTTTAAGTCTTGGCAAGGCAGCTATGAACAATGGGATCAGCTCCTTCGTTTTTGTTACTTATTACAACACCTTGGCTACTTTCATCTTCCTTCCCTTTTTTCTTCTCCATGTTTGCAGGTTCTCGAGCCTAATTACATTTTTTTTTAATTATCATGAGCTTGTGTTTTTTGATAATATGATGATGAATCTGCTGACCACAAGTCTTTTCTATCTTTATTTGCAGAGGTAATCAGCTGCCGCTTACTTTTTCTCTACTATGTAGATTTTTTCTACTTGGCCTAATCGGGTAAGATTGGCTGTGATCATCAACTATCATTGTTTGCTCGCTTGAAATTTATAATTTGCATACTTTGTGAAACTGATGAGAAGAATTCTGCAACAGAATTTGTCTGCTACAGATATGTGGTTATGTAGGTCTTGACTACGCCTCTGCGACTCTAGGAGTTGCCATGGGCAACTTGATTCCCGCGATTACATTCTTGCTTGCAATTTTCTTAAGGTAGGATCTGTTGTGAGAATAGCCTGGTCTTTTGCTAATCAACATGTAACACTGAGCAGTTTTCATGATATTTAGTTCAATTGGTTTTGAGTTTTAACTGCTATGAGCCTATGACATTTTAGGATGGAGAAGCTTGATCTAAGAAAATTAAGTAGCATATCAAAAGTTTTAGGCACAGCAATTGCAATATCTGGAGCATTTCTGATCATTTTTTACAAAGGCCAAGCAATATATACGATTGCATCTTCTCTGGATTCAGCTCAACAACTCCTCTCAGAGCATTCGAATTGGGTAGTTGGCGGTGGTTTTATTACCATCACTTGCTTTTCTTCAGCAATTTGGAACATTTTACAGGTATAAAAATATAGACACCAAAGTCTTCTTTCAATCTTTAATCCACATTTGTTTTCAAATATCTCAACTGTTTCAATCATGCATTTAAGATTCATATCTACTATTCGAGCCACAATTTTCTGTTAATGTATTGACTCTTTCACTCAGGCGGCGACCATTAAGGTATACTGTGATGCGACGACTATAAATTTTTTCTTTTGCTTCTTTGGATCCATCCAATGTATAGCAGTTTCTTTATACATGGAAAGGGATACAGGTTCTTGGGTGCTTAACCCTGGTGTCGAGACAATTGCTGTGGTTTTTGCAGTAAGGAGATTATTAACCAGAGAAAATCTGATTTTAGGCTCTTTTTTTTGTCTTATTGGCTGATCCAGTCTGTTCATTGTAGGCTGTGAACTGTGTAACCCGTGCCAGTATCATTACATGGTGCCTGCAGCGGAAGGGTCCAGTTTATGTATCAATGTTCAAGCCAGTATCAACCGCCATTGCGATGGTCACTGGAATCATCTTCCTTGGTGATACTCTTTATAGTGGCAGGTATTTTCATCAAAACCCACAAATGCAATCTAGTTGAATTTGATTGCCTAAAAAATTGTGTCTGGAATCATAATTAATCTTTGTATTGTGGATTAGTGTTATTGGAGCAGCAACGATTGTTGCGGGCTTCTATGCACTGATTTGGGGCCAAAACCAAGAGAAGAAAACAGTCCTGGTGGACTTTGCTTGTGAAGCAGAATCATCAACTCAGACTGCTCCACTTCTGCAATAATAAGTTGTATTGACAGAGTATAAAGATTTTAATTTAATCAACTATTTTGATAGTTTGGCTTGCAGCATTTTACAATTTAGTACTAGATGCATAAATTAAGAAACAAAATGACAATGGAAATGTATATAGGTAGGTAGACTACAACCAAATGAAAACATGTAGTTTGCAGTGACATAATACAAAGAGAGAAAGTAAGAAAAATGGAAAACCAGCATGTAACATCGACGCCATATTACTAAAAGAATAGTAGAAGACAGGGAAGTTTGCTGGAGTTGGATCGGATCAACTGGAAAAAATTAGGTTGGAGTTAAGAAGAAGGTGGCTGCTCATCGCCTGCCTCGAGCTGGCTCAAGTTGCCTTTCTCCTTGATGAGTTGGTTGTGGTGGTATTTGCAGTAAGGTTTCCCATCATGCGACATATAATTGGTAAGGCTTATAGTGCAACCTCCATGTATACATTTGAAGCATCCGCGGTGGTATGCCAGTTTGTTGACCGAAACCTGCATACAAATTCAACATTTTTACATGTTGTATATGCTGTACAATGTTTTTATTCAAGGGGAATTTGAGTGTGCTTCTTACCTTCTCCATCGGATACACGATCTTGCCACACACAACACATTTCTCTGATGTGACAGGGAAATTACTCGCGACTTTGTTCTGTGAAAGTAAATGAATGACATTGATACTTAAAACATGTTCTGGAACTTGTGAAAAAGATGAAATATAATGTGATTAGCTTATTCTTACATCAGGGTCAATGACTTTCTCTGGTTTCGCGACTTTTGATGTGCCTGTAATATTAATTCAGATACAATTCGGTGAAGATTATGGGTCATTATCAGCTAAAAAATTAATCTGAGACCAATTAATTGGTTTTTACCTTCGAAACTCTTTTCCAGGCTTCCAGTTTGCTTTAATAGCTGATCAAAATGAGGCTTGCAGTACAGAGCACCATCAATTGAGCTGAAGTTGGCAATCTGCAAGATAACAAAGAAATGCCACAAGTATTTTATTTACAACCTTTTCATTTTAGGCCTCAAGAGATGACAATGCTTCTTGTATATTTTACGAAACATATACATGTAGGTCCCAGGTAAGCGACTTGCGTCTAGGGCCTCAAAATTTAAGGACACAATAGTTTTGGAATCATTTATATTATGTCAATGTATGAGGTATGCGGAGTGTACACAGATTAGAGTCCCGAAACTAATTTTGACTACGGCCTGCAAGTCTAGTGTAAGAAAAGATGAGGACCTTGAGGGTGTTATTGCAGTAAGTGCAGCGGAAGCAAGCTCTATGATAAACCTGCTTGTTGTCAGGAGCTACACGATCAACGGGATACACAGTTTTGTTACAGGCCATGCACTGTTGTGTTCCTCCTACGAATGCCATGTTTATTACTATATGGATTATGATTATTATGTTATGCAGAAGAATCAAGGAAGGAAGATATGAAAATTCTTTAGTACTTGTTCGTTTGTTTCATTATAATCTCCCTCTTATGGTCATACTTAATTTTCTCTACATCTTTTTCTCTTACCATTCGTTCATTTTACTCTTGATCAATTAGCCTCAGCCGCTTAATTATATAGGCATTTTTAAAACACGTGAGATGAGTTATGAGAGTCATGTTTTTATTCTTCCCGAACTTCAAGCAATTCCACTGCTCCAATTCGATGGTCTCCAACTAGGCAACTATCCCAGAGGAGAACACCAAAACTATTTTACAATTTTTCACTAATATCCTTTTTACCATTTTAATGACCAAAATGATAAAAACTATTTTTGCCAGTAACAATCTAGCACACATAAATTATCTTCTTAAAATAGTGTTGAAACATTGTTACGTGTATCAAATCTTGTCTCGAATGATGTGACAAACAAATAATTAATTTTAATCGGATGATGATTTATATGTATATATGTAATTATTAATGTGAGTGGTCTTGATGATTCATGAGTATACACTAGGGGTGTAATCGAGCCGAGCCGAGCAGATTTTAATCGGATGATGGTTTATACGTATATATGTATTTATCAATGTGAGTGGACTTGATGATTCATGAGTATACATTAGGGGTGTAATCGAGCCGAGCCGAGTCGAACACTGCCAGACTCGGCTCGAGCTCGACTGAAAAGTTCGGGCTCGAGTTCGAGTTCGACCGAGCCTTTAATTTTAAGTTCTAAGCTCAGCTCGTAAACATTTCGATAGCTTCGAGTTCGGCTCGAAAGCTCGAACCGAGTCACTAAATATTGACAAAAACTCGAAATATGACCGATTTGGCTTGTGTTCGATTCGATTAAATTATAAATAAAAATATTAAATAGATTTTTAAAAATATATTTATAATAAAAAACACAAAATAGTAGAGACTCGATAAGGCTCGCGAACCTTACGAGCCGAGTAATTTGAAGCTCGAGCTCGGCTCGATTATTATTGAATCAAATTCGAATATTTTACGAGCCGAGGTCGAGTAGCTCACGAACAATATGGTTTGTTTACGCTCCTGTACATGAATTTATTAATATGAGTGAATTAGTGAATTAATCAAACGCTAACTGAAATATGAGAAAAAGTTTATTTAAAGATCGATATTCGACAGCCAATAACTAGATAGGAGTATGTTTTATTTATTTAAACAAATAATAGTAAAACAAACCAACCGGGCATTTGGTCTAGTGGTATGATTCTCGCTTCGGGTGCGAGAGGTCCTGAGTTCGATTCTCGGAATGCCCCTTTTTTCCCCAATTTTTTTACACCCTACCGACCCGAAATTCATCCACGAGGCATGAGCGTCCCCAACACTCTTCTAGTAGTCTTCTTCCTCTTCATCACCATAATTTTACTAAACCCCAACAAGTATAAAAACACATTAATTTGGTTTTAATCCTCACTTTCACGCAACAAAAATCATAGTAGGATTTGAAAATGGCAGCGAAAAATAGTGATGAAACAGCACCATCTTCATCTCGGCCATGGCAGACTTATCATACTGTCTTTACCAATGCCAAAGCAGGTATCCTTTTCCTCTTCTTTTGTTCTTCTAATCACTACTTTAATGGGGTTTCTAAATTTTTTAAATCACTTGCAAAAACATAGTTTCAAAGTGATTAGGTTTTAATTGAATTTAATATAAATTAGCACACAGTTAATTACTTTTCTGTTTGTATCTGATTAATTACGTTTTGAATTGTGGTTTATTTTAGTTTGATGAGAAATTAAGGGGTTTAATGTTGACTGTTTCTGTGTGTGTAGGGATGGAAGGAGTAGACAAGGAAAAAGTGCAGAGAATAGTGTACGAGATGAGCAAAGGTTCTAAGTACTATGAGAACGAGGCGAGAAAAGAGGCTGATATGAAGGTTAAGATTGAAAATATGCGTTCGCAGTATGCAAAGCTCACAGCTTCGGATATTTCCCATTACCAGAAGGTATATGTGTAGCTTAAGCGTTATATACATTTTCATATCAGTATTACCTTTTAATTGATGTTGTTAAAATATTAAGGTTGAAGTAGTAAATAATGTTATGCATTCACATTGTCCATAGACAAGACCAATAAGGATTCTCGTTTGATAATTTGTCCACAGATAAGACAGTTAATATTCTTGTTTTGAAAATTTAGGCTGGGTGGGTTTTGTGTGGTACAAATCTTCTGTGACTGGTATTTTTTATTGTATTCATGAATCTTTTGCTAATTTGCTGTACAGGCTGCGGGCTTTATCTTCCCAGAAAACTTGTTGGTCACCTTGTGCAAATTATTAGTTGAATTATAATTTTTTCATACGACATGACTGGGTTAGAGGTCTACTGGTTTCTAATTATTACATGAATATTGATCCAACATAGTTTGTCAAAACTATATGTTAAGCTGTTTGCTTGAATCCAAAACAAAGAAGTTTTGGTCAATTTTAGATAGCTCTTTTCTTAATGGTAATCTGAGCCTGTATACTGAATTTTTATAATAAATATACATGGTAAAGTGCCCTCATTGATGCTTCTAGACGTGGATGAGATATTGAGGTAAATTATTATAAAGATTTACGGAAACCGCTGTGTACATGTTACAGAATCGTCGCAACAAGTTTTTTCCTCAACCTACCTGGTCCCCTTGACAGATATAATAAGTGGAATTGTTATCCACCGATTAGTACGATAACTTTCATAAAGTAGATGTGTTGCCTGAGGACCTCACTTTCTGGCAAACATGATATGATCATAATAATTCAGCTCCAATGGTCTCAGAGTATTGCCCAATAGGGTATATTTAAAACTGCTGATTTTAAGTAATATGCTCATATTTGATTTTAGGGTGTTTCTTTTGGGAGACGCTTTAGTTTTCCTAAAAGGTATGTTCTTGGTATAGGTTGCTGATAAAAGAATTTTAGAACTAGAAACTACTCGGGATCTCTCAAGGATCTGGCTGCATGTAGATATGGATGCATTCTATGCAGCAGTTGAAACATTAAGTGATCAATCATTAAAAGGCAAGCCAATGGCTGTTGGCGGCATGTCCATGATTTCCACTGCTAATTATGAGGTTTGGATTGCTTTCTTTAAGTTTTTAATGGTATTGACCAGACTATTCTGAGCTTTGGATTGCTTTCTATAAGTTTTAATGGTGTTGACTGAATATTCAGAGCTGTTTTGGGTTTAATTTGTTTAGTTTGGTTAGAGATGTGTTATTTGCTCAAAATTCCTATTCGGCTTCTTTTTGTTTCTTTACATTGTCATAAACATGATTTTTTTTTTGTAGGCTAGGAAATTTGGGGTTCGTGCTGCAATGCCTGGTTTCATTGCGCGCAAATTATGCCCAGAGTTGATATTTGTGCCTGTTGATTTTAAAAAATATACACATTACAGTGATTTAACTAGAAAAGGTCAGTTGCTTCTTCAATGTCATGTATGCATCTTTAACTGGTTAACATTTTCAGATGGAATTCATTTAAATAGTGAAGTGATTTTGGTGATCAGTGTTCCAGAGGTATGACCAGAATTTCATGGCTGCCAGTCTGGATGAAGCCTACTTAGACATCACAGACGTCTGCAGCAAGAGGGCCATAACTGGTGCAGAAGTAAGTTTGAACACATGTTGAACTAATAACTCCTTGCTCATACTAGCATTGCTTGAGAAAGAATTGTAAAATATTCTAAGAACCTTATATTTATGTTATGAAGGTTGCTGAAGAACTCAGGGAACTAGTATATGTGGAGACTGGTCTTACATGTAGTGCTGGAGTTGCTCCGAATCGCTTACTCGCTAAGGTGCATACTATGCTAACTTGACAGCAATGCCATCAATCACTTGCTCACCAATTTCCCGTGAACTGTAAAGAGGGCAAATGATGCCTGTTTTGTCCTTAAACATTAGTTAGAGCTGTTTGGCCTTTTCCATATATAGTATACGCTTTTTATCAGCATATGCGGGCTGATAATATCTCAATTTCTCCATGTTCCGAAATCCGAAGTAACTTTTGAATTTTAATGCGGTACATCTGCAAATTCGTAACAAGTTTGTTATGAAGTTAGTTGTTTTTGAGTTATATGAGTTCCAACCTTATATATCTCCTCGAATGTCAAAGAATGATTGTAATTAGTATTGTGGTCTAACTAGATGCATCATTTTGTTAATGCAAGGGGAGATGGACAGAGGGAATTGTGAGGATTCAACTCTAGACCTAATTAGTAATGGGAGTTAGTTGTCTAACACTATGCTACTCCTTGATCCTATACTATTGTGCATCCGTGATTATTAAAAATATTGCAAATATAGTGGAACAAACCCTAGTGGCATTCCTTTATGGAGCAGAGGATAATCTTTATGAAAAATAATGGGCTTATGTAGAGCAGACCATCCATCTTAACATGTACGTTGGAAGTACATTACATCCTCGTGAATATCCATTTTTATTGAAAGAGCGATCAGTTTTATTTCCCTTATATGTTATTGTTTCTGTTTTGCTAAACTATGTCATCCAAAACCTTGCTTCTATCAGGTCTGTTCAGATATTAACAAGCCAAATGGTCAGTTTATATTACCCAATGAGCGGATTGCTGTCGTGACATTCATATCATCACTTCCCATAAGAAAGGTATGTCTTGTTATCAGTGACTTTATTTATTTACTAAAATTCTCTTTCTTATTCAAAAATTAATGTTTGAAGATCCATGCTGGTTTATTCTTTTATAATTTTGTAATTGTTGTACCTTTATAGTTTGTTCTGTTGTTTATAGTTTGTTCTGTTGTAATTTGACAAATGCATTCGGTGTACCTTTCAGATTGGAGGTATAGGCAAGGTTACTGAAAATGTATTAAAAGAAGTTTTTGGAATTTCAACTTGTGAGGAGATGCTGCAAAAGAGTGGCCCTCTCTGTGCATTATTTTCCCATTCCTCAGCTGGTACATTTGCTTTTTGGTGTTTTATGCTCTCAGTTTGAGAATGTTCCCCTTCAGGCTTAGTGTTATTTATTTATTTTTTTCTTTTCTTTTTGGGGAGGAAAGTTAATGGATTAACGTGTATTATTCAATAGTAAGATATAGCCGGCAGCACAATGCAAGTGTGTTCTATGCATCTCATCTCGTAGTTGATGAATAGAGCCTACTGTATGCAAAGCTTTATGTTACCCAACTCTTTACACACACCACTTTTCTTAGCTTGTAGTTCTACCCGTAATCCAACTTCCAGTTATGCATAATTTAGCATTATTAACCAGTTAGACCTTCTATGTGAAGAAAACATACATGCCAAGTTGTTATATTTGCTTTTCATTCTTTTCCTTTGAACAATCTGTTTCTGGCTCAAAGTGCGCTGAAGCTGTTAGAAATTGACTGCAGCTGATAGGACGTTTTATTTAGTTACCTCTTGTACCTTGCTTTTCGACCACATTAGTTTTGTCATGTAAATGCTTATATATGTGTATAGTTATTTAGAGATATTTTCTTTCCTTTTGTTACAGCTTTCTTCCTTTCCGTGGGACTGGGACTTGGTGGAACTGACACCCCTCAAGCTAAGTTCAGAAAAAGTATAAGCAACGAGAGAACTTTTTCAGCCACTAAAGACGAGGCCTTGCTTTATAAAAAAATTGGTAAATTGCAATCTTGCCTTTGTTTTTGTACTTTACCCTCATGCCATTAGACAGAATTGACGGATGTACACAAAAAATAAAAACGTCAAAACTGTGTTATTTCATGTGTTAGTTATGAAAGAACGATAGTGGAAGTGCTTGACACCCCAAACTGCAGGTACACAGTGCAGTTTTCTTTTGAACTAATGGAAACTGCTGCGGATCAATCATCAAGTTTGCATAAAACCGCAACCGAAACCGCAAGTCTTCGGTTTTTAAAATTGAAAACCGAAACCGAAACCGAACCGTCGGATCGGTTTCAGTTTCAAAAACCTCGGATCGGTTCCACTCTGTTCGGTTTCGGTTTTAAAACCGCAAGAAACAAAGTTATAATAGAGTAGTAAAATAAGGACCTGGTATTGCAGAGTTCGGTGATATCTGTATTATTCTAAACTAGATTCTTAGTTATCACAGTTCATCATAGCCAAAGTTTTACGAGCACCTGCTGCAGATGGTGCCCATGACATGTTAAAGACTTAAAGGAAGTAACTTACTTCCTCTTTTGAAGCTCTAAGAGGAAGAGAAAGATGCTAATAACAATAATCTTCTACTGTATTGCAGCAAACAGACTAGTATAAATAGCTATAATCAGTTTTAATTTTGTTATGTTGAATATTAGTTTCAAGCTTTAATTTGGCTATAACCTCCTGTTACATTGCTTGATTTACTGTCAAACTCATTAGAAAAAACAAAACAACATAAACTAATATAACAAAGTCCAATTCCAATAACTAATATACATTTAAGTTTTTATTTTTAATATTTAAATTTTATATAAATTATAAAAATTATATATATTATAACTATTTTAAAAATCGGATCGGTTCGGTTTTCCTCGGATCGGTTCCTAGCTATAACCGGAACCGAATAATCGGTTTCGGGTTCGGTTTTTAAATTTTCGGTTTCGGTTCGGTTCGGTTCGGTTTTATACGGTTCGGTTGTTAGCGGTTTTCAGCGGTTTCGGTTTCGGATTCGGATTTATTCGGTTTTTTGCTCACCCCTAATTATTGAAGTCCTCATAGCAACAAAATTTTACAGCAACAATTTAAGCCTAATGTGCAATTTTTGCTCAGTTAATTTGCATCTGGTTTTGGAACCGAAACCGAAACCGAACCGATAACAACCGAACCAAGGTTTTTGAAACCGAAACCGAACCGTTGGTGCGGTTGCGGTTTCGGTTTTTGATTTCTAAAGATGAAGGTATATGGTTCCGGTTCCGGTTTTATCTAAAATCCGAACTGAATCGAACTATGCTCTACCTTATAAATAGGTAGTAGACCAATTAAGAAACTTTTTTGAGTAAAATTGGTGACTTTTAAAACATGGTCATTCCTTGACAACAAAATCATTACAACATCTGCCATTGTGAAATATATATAATGGAGCCTTGTACATGTTCTAGGTTCTGCTGTTATTACCTTTGACTAATTTAGCGCCGTTGATAATATTAGCTTGCATGACAAGTATTAATACTTGTGCATTTTGGGAAACATATTACAGTGCCGACTCAGAATCCAAATATTGGGGATAGGGGGATATGTAAACCTGATAAAGTATCGTAGCAATTATCAATGAAGCTCGAATAAATATGATTTTGTGAACTTCGCAAATTAGGTGCCTTGTGGTCATATCATACTGGTCTCTCAGTTAGTCGAAGTCTATACATTTTTTGTCAAAGGATCCAACTGTCTCGTCTTCGGCTGTACGACATGGCCCAAAACCAAGGTGTCAGGGTAGCATAGCTTATGAGTAATGGCTGCACTCAACTTAACTAATTATATGCAAAAACAAATAAAATTCTGTGAGCCTGTTTATTTAGGAATTTCTTTAGGCATTGCTTACGCTCTCCCCTCCATGCCCACCCCCAATCTGTATCTGTTGAAGATGTATTCATACTTAATATACCTGTAGAACTGAAATCATGCTGTACTTTACGTTTGTTATTTCTGTTGTATCCGGGTTTCTCTCAAATTTAGCTATGACATTGCTGTTGCAGTTGAGCTAGCTGAGATGCTTTCTGCCGACATGAAGAAAGAAGGTCTAAGTGGGCGTACTTTGACACTTAAACTAAAAACAGCATCTTTTGAGGTACAAGCTGTTCCATATCAGTAGCCTTTTATCCTCTTTAAATGCACCTCTCTGGATGATGCAATCACCATTATTCATGAAGACAATGTTGTTCTGGCAGTATGAGTAACTAGATAGTGTATTACTTTGCAATTTGCAGGTTAGGACTAGAGCTGTGACTTTGCAAAATTATATATACTCAAGCGAGGATATCTTGAAGCATGCTTCAAAGCTGCTAAAGGCTGAACTCCCTATATCTATCAGACTAATGGGTCAGTACTCTATCTTTCCCTGTGACATCATGGTGTAAAAGTTATGGTGCATATTTGATCTGCTATATTTCGCATTGTTCTTTAATTGGAGAGGATAATCTTCGGAAGAAATGGGTTGCAAACAAATTAACAAAAGAATGTAAAAGAAGTATCTTTTCTGCTTCCAGGTTTGCGCATGTCGCACTTCAGAGAAGACCACGATGGTTTCCTTGGTGATCCCACACAGAAAACTCTATCCAGCTTTTTTGGTCCAGGAGATGCTAAAAAAGTAAAAGCAGATGACAATGTTACCATAGGCAACGATGTTGATGCTAGTTGTTTAGCAGCCAACAAAGAGACTGGTCTTGCTTTAGATAACCATGAGCTTTGTTGTGATCTGAGGGATCACTCTGATACAAACCAAGTACTGGATCATAGTAGTCACACTTCAAGTAAATATTGCATGGAAATGGAGGAGAGTGACAAACTTCCAAGTAATGCAAGCGAAGTTAAGGTAAACAAAATGCAGATCATACCCAGAATTGACCATGGATATTTTTAAATTTAAGAGCATAAGTGAAGTGGAGATGATTCTACTTATCTCTATTCCAAGTTATTAGGATTCATTATTTTATATTGTATTTAAGGAATGGTTTAGGATATTGTTGGACTTGCTCTTATGAACCTGACGGCATATAGCAGATGTAGTTAGAGAAATTTCTAAATTGCATGCACCACGTAGACCTCTAGCAGATCATAATACACCACAATTATGCGGTGCAGTGTGGGCAGGTTATAAAAAACCTGAAAATCTTTTAGCAAGACGATAAATTGTTGCAAGTTAGTAAAATTTTCGCAAACGTATATAATTTAACGACAATAAATATGTAACGAAACAGTGGTGTGTTGTGATGCTGTTTATACCACATCATTAAAATTTTAAATGGTAAACATGCACATCGACACCATGTTTGGGGAGAACTCAATCTGCAACCACACTGCAGAGATATATAGTGCAGTGTGGACAGTTTGTGGTGTGTTGGGTGTTTGATATACACCTCTACTTGTACATTCTGAACTTGAGAAATAGGTTCATCTATAATTAAGTTTATCTATCTTTTCCCAGAATCATGATTGTACTTTTCACTTGCTTTTCTCCAACATAATCAGATACCTGTAATGATTGTCTCTCTTAACTTCAAAGAGTTCAGATCAATTTCTTACATTAGCTTTATATACTGGCCTGTTTATTTTTTCCCAGCTTAACTCCCTGAATACATCAAGGCATCAACCGAGTTCTTACAAGTCAGATGATGCCCAGGAGATAAAAACTCTATCTAGACTGGTGGGTGAAAGCAGCATAGGTCAGCGGCTTCAACAGGATCAATTCTCCAATAATGCAGGGTCTTCATCAAATTATAATAAAGAATTTTCTTTGTGGGTGGATGATTACAAGTGTTCACTATGTGGAGCCGAAATACCTCCCAATTTTATTGAGGAAAGACAAGATCATTCTGATTTCCATTTTGCTGAGAGGCTGCAAGAGGAAGAATCAAACAATTACAATGGGAATCTTACACTGAAGCAGAGGTAAATGTTTCTTGCATTCCATAAGTATAAAGATCATATGTATGAGTATGACTATGTAAGGATGTCTAATTTGATCTAAGAAAAATGAGGAGGAAATCACGCTCTGTAGGATTTGAACCTACGACATTGGGTTTTGGAGTGGACAACCAAGACAATACACTGTTTTTTCCATTGAGGATAAGTAATGTCAAATATTTAACCCTGGACAACCAAGACTGTACACTGTTTTTTTCATTGAGGATAAGTAATGTCAAATAATTAACCCTTAAATGGTTACTTACCGTTGCAACAATGTTTTGTACCCTGTTTCTTTGAACAGAATAAAATAAAAGACCTAGGCATGACTGACCTAATATTCTGTTTGACTCATTAAGTGTCCTCGATCACTAGTCTGAAACTTTATGTAATGCTGGAATAGGTTAGTCATGGTACTTTTGAAGCCTTTGGTTATTCAGATAGATGCTGAAATTGTTCTGTATATAATTGTCTCAGGCAATATTTCTTAGCTATTTTACAGTCAGCTTCTAGAATGGTTTGAAAGATTTTGGATGTACTGGTTGTTTTACATATATACCTTGCTCATGCCAAGGTGAAGACAATAAGTTTATACTACTAGATGCAAGTTTAACCTCTGAAACATAGTCAAACCACATGTTTGGATATTTCGCAGTTAATCCTCAACAATTTGAACTTTTGTCCTTTCAGAAATTTGCATTCTTATGACTTGATCACAAATAAAATTAAAATGGTCATAATTGACTTTAGTGGTGCACTAATGACCCTGTTAGTCTACCTGCATTGTAAACTAATTGGAGTGGGTGTAAATAATTTTGTGCTATTTTAGGATTGTCGAGAAGGAACGTATTAGAAGCCATGGTAGAGGCAAGAAGAAGCAAAAGATAGCACCCACACCTGGTAAACATCTTCCAATAGATGTTTTTTTCAGTAAGAGAACTTAATTTCTCCTGCAAAGGTATATTAGTCTGTTTAAATTTGTATATGGTCGGTTAATTTAATTCTTCCCAATGATCTTATATCCCCCTTTCTCAACACCAAACATCTGCGTTCAATATCAGCGTATAAACTCCGTGTACCTGATCCCCTTGTACATTTGTAAACTTGTTGTATGCATTTATAACAATGTTAAAAGTTATATGTTAATAAAAACTTGTGTATATAATCCGTCATTATCATTACATTGTGTGACCCTCGTATTTAAATCATTGCTTTTCTATTTCTTTGTGCTTGGAACTGTGTTTAGTGCGTCTGATGTGATACTTAGTTTTTTAATCAACTGAAGAGGATCAGTAAGTTGTGTGCACAAGTTGGTAAAACTTTGGTATGGAGGGCAAAAGTATCATGATTCACGTGTGTGCTATTTGCCCAATTCACTTTTGTTCTATGGATGCTCTTAAGTTGTGATTAAGCGAGTAGCCAATTTTTGCAAGCTATGTTTGAGCGATTTAGCGCGATATTACAAAATTGGCTAAAAATCGTGCTTAACTCGCGATTACTCGCAAAAACTCGCAAACCTATAAAAAGACTAAAATACCGTTAAGTTGAAAAAAACTTTACTTCTCTCGACCCTTCTCTTCATCTCTCTTCATGTCAACAGTTTTTCTTTGATTCCATGGTCTTAAATATTTAGCATATATATGCTAAATTTTAAATAATATTTTCAACGTTTGTTAGGTGTATGATTAAATTTCCCTTAAAAATTACTCTCTTAAAAAGAAGCTGAT
Organism: Daucus carota subsp. sativus; assembly: GCF_001625215.2. Lineage (NCBI taxonomy): Eukaryota > Viridiplantae > Streptophyta > Magnoliopsida > Apiales > Apiaceae > Daucus > Daucus carota. The sequence goes on along the minus strand of NC_030386.2, from coordinate 22,180,096 downwards.
CACTTGGGCCATTGGGCCATAGTTAGAGATGACTCGAAAATGTTCACATTGGATGGAAATATGGCAATCAGGTGGAGAAAGACAAATCAAAAGTTCAATGTTTGTTTGCATGTTTGTTTTGCAAACATACTAAATGTTATTACTTGATAGTATGATATTTTTATGTGATATTTCCACTATGATTAGACTATTATTTATGTTTGAAACTAATATTAGAAGTAACATTCTCAAAATTATATAATTATATAGATATTTTTTTTTTGACAAAAAATCGCGTGAGTAATCGCGCTTCTCGAGCTGCCATTCAAAATTGGAGCTTGTGATTTTTTTTATTTTGCATGTTTCACAACACTGTAAGTGAGTACAAGGGCTTTTTAGTGTAATTGTAGGGGACATTTATGTAATTAAAAAGTTTTAATTCAAATAATTACAATATTGCCATTAATTTGTACTACCTATTTAGTTAAGTTACTTAAGTACGTATTTAGGAGTATTATTCCCTTTTTTAATATTTATCACTAAAATGTTAAACGGATGAAACTAAAGACCTATTTCGGAGTCATACTGAGATTAATAAAAAATATAAAATAAAATTTGATGTATGTAAACAAGACCCCTACAAATTTCTCTATCGAACAAAGTTTATCTTGCATCTGAAAACTTCTGTTCTCATATTTCATTATGCTAATTGCTAGCTAGCGCTACAGAACTTGGCCTATTGACACAGAAAACTGACCTCTAGCTTAGTTCAACTTCTGCAGCAACTAGCAAATATAATAATCTTTCCAGTTCTTCTATTAAGCTTAAACAGTACTCCCTCCGTCTCTGCAGGTTGTTTACGTTCATTGTTTGCACGTATTTTGAGCCTTCTATAAATTATAGTTTCATAACATTTTTTTAATGTGAATAATGATACTGAGTCGTTAGTTCAGAATTTTTTTCGTTAGCCTCTTTTTATAGTTATCGACTCAATTACCAAATATTTTTTGCAAAAAATATCTGTTATACACGAGTTTTAAAGAATGTTAATGACTATTTGTTTCAAAACATTACAATTTTAGGCAAAGTTGATAGATGTATGCCATATATCATTTGTTTCTAAAGACCTGTAGCATTAAGATAGATAATCCACTTCACTGTGAATACAGAAACTGCAAAACTTTTGGTCAAGAAATACCCTAAAATTTCTCATATTGCTTAAACATTTGGTAAAACATAAAAGAAATCGTCTTCTACAAAACACGAGATAAGAAAATTAATACAGAGGCTTATGAAGATAATAATGCTACTTCATCTCATATGGCGAAGAACATAAAGACTGCATTGTGTAAGAACAGTGGCTTGTTGTCACTCATTGTTTCCACCTGGATTGCAAATCTGGTTGCATATATCATGGCCACAATATAAGCAGCTACAACAACGGCTGATAATGATCTGCCCTTCAGCCATTGTTGTGTTTCTTTGAGTAGCTCGTCGTGTTTTCCAGGTACTACCCGTCTTGGCATATTGTCAGCTTCAGTCGAGGCTTCTTTATGCCATTGTTGCAAAACTAGGGAGGCTCCAAAAGTATTCCTGCAATTTGGCAAAATTGTAAGTACCATCAACAACCTGAAATACCAATTTCAATACATAGAGTGCCAAGACATATGCAAGAATTCAAATCTACTTACAGTCAATCATCGGCCATCGTTGTAGCTGCTCTTATTGTGCGACGATAACATTTGCATCCAGATTTACAATGCCAGGTGGAAACAATGACGATGGCAAACCACTGTTCTTCGACGATACAATCTTTTTAATCTCGCGATATCAGATGCACTAGCATTATTCTCTTCATTAACCTATCTATCAATATTCTTATCTGTACTTCATTCGTGTTATGCAGAAGAGGATTTTTTTTATATACTCTAAGAAATCTAAATTTTCTAGCGCAACAGGATAGTGGAGCGGATTATACGATCACGCATAATCCGCTCCACTATCTCTTCTGCATAGCAGAGAGAAGTGTTTGTTCCCCAGCTATGATTAGAGAGCTGTATAAGATGCAGGCGTTTATATGTACAATTTTTTGTGGGAAGAAGTTGCCTTGTAGTTTCCTGTGGCCTGCTATTGCTGTAAAAGCCACTCCATCTTCCAATATTTTACTTCTACTTTGTCATTGGATGCTCTCAAGAGTCAAGACCACGTTACATCTTTCAAGCATCATTTTCCATTATTAAACAAAAGCCAACTTCATTATTGAATTTTTCTTTATAGTTGTTTCATTGAAAATAGAAAGTAATAAGCACTATCCACTGAATACATATTTATCCATGGCCGTCTGGGAGAATTTTGGGGCCCTGTGCTATAATATGAATTAGGTCTCAAATAATAATAAAAAAATATGTATATTATAAAAATAAATAAATAATAAAAATATTATTTTTTTATAAAATTAAAACATGTCACTTAAAATAAGATAAATAATGTTATTAAATAATAGTAATTTTAATATTTTAAACAAAATTAATATGAATTTATATGAGATATATCTATATGTCATTGAAAAGAATGAAATTTATAGTACATATGAAAAAATATCATATGTAAAAAACATTATGAAAACATTTAATAAAAGAGAAATTATTATATAAAAAGTAAAGATACAACATAAAAGATTTAAAATGCAAATAGACATAATAAACTAATCTATTAGATTATGTAATTATTTATCTATAAATAAACAGAATTAAAATAAATATATAATTTTTAATTTTCAATTTCATTTTCGAAATTTAATTTTATTAAATAAAACATTGATTTCTAAATTTTGAGGCCCCTGTAGTTTTGGGGCCCTGTACCGTCGCGCACCTTGCACGCCTCAAAAACCGGCCCTGTATTTATCCCTGCTTTGTGGTTCTCAGTTTGAATCTAAATCATATAATGGGAAACTGAACTGAAACTAATTGATTGATCTATCGTTTACTAAAGATTTTTCTGATATATCAGAAGCTTTTAATCAAATTAGAGTGTAATTGATAAATTAGTAAAAACAAATATTTTTTTTCTAAATGCGAAGATAAATGTTACGTTGGGGGCGAAGGGCGGCAGACGGAGACATGCAACAGAGTGTAAATACTCCATTAATTTGGCATCTGATTCCAACAAGAAGAAAAGTAATGGTAAATATGGCAGACAGCAAGCATCTTTCTTGAAACAGCCATTCGAAATGGTACCACTGCAACAAGCACCTACCCTTGATAATTGGAGTACCTCATTTTATACTGCCACAATCAAACACTAACGAACCAAGTTTTAAACACTAACGAACCAAGTGACAAAAACTAAGATATAGAATAGTCTGTTCTGATGCCAACTGATACTTTATGAAAGTATAGGAAAAATAAGTGTTAATCCCAGAACTCCTGCACAAGAAATCCTTAAAAAAAACCTTGAATTTACTAGAGGTTTTCTGGAATTATAAAAAAGATAAATTCTTGAATTACAAAAAAAAGATAAAAAGAAAAGTTTTTAGAGTTTTAATTTATTTAAAAGTTATCATATATTCATATGTGACATTGTAACGGTGTTTATACAGGGATATAAAACTCTAAAACAAAAGAAAAGCAAATCTTAACTAAAATTATGCAGCTTCAAGCATTCGCATGCATCATATCTAATCTTCAATCTTTCGCTACTACGATGTTTTCCTGTTTTAACATGTTCATGTGGTCCTCATCAGCATGCTCATATAGTTACTCGAAATTTTTTATTAATATTCATTACGGACTCGATAATCACCTAAAACTCAGCTTCAATCATTTTGGTTACTGATCTGTAACATGGCAGATAGATTAATGCATGCCTGGATAGCCTGGTGACTGATGTAATTTCAAACCAAGAATCTCAACAACTTTTTTGGTCATTTTATGCATATTGATATTCTGACTTTAGTTCTGTTACCTACCCCATGACTAGATTGGAGGTATGGTTCACATCTACTTCCAAGTTCCAACTATTAGCCTGTCAACATTGAAATCTATCATGTCTCCAAGTCTAAACATTTTTGTAAGCTAATCCATTGCAAGGATTAGAAATGCCCTTGCGGATCACTACAGTTATAGTACAACTGCTAACAATAAACTGGAAGATTCGCTTCCGTAATCAGGAAGAACTCATCTGTGGGCTAAATTGCCTCTCAAAGTGTTCAGTAAGGACATAAAAATTCTGATTATTGTTTTGTAGAGAGTTTGCAAGAGGAAGAATCAGACAATCGCAATGGAACTCATACACTAATGCCTAGGTACTACAACTTCATAACATTAATTGTGTTTGGTTGGGGAGAATGGAATGGAATGGAATGTAATGAGTAAAAATACTTGAAACTAATAGAGATAGGAAGAAAGTTTTGAAATTTTTTTGAGAGAGTGCAAAATTGTTATGATGAGATTTGAGAAGAAATTGAGGATAGGAGAGAATGGAGCATTCCATCTCAAATTGGAGGTGTGATATCTAACACATGATGTAAGGAATGGAATGAAGGAAGAAATGAAATTTCTTAACAATTGTCAATAATATAGTTCATTTCTCATTCCATTCCTTCTGGAATCATTCACCCCAACCAAACACAACATAAGTACATTTTTGTAATAGTCACTGAATTATCGCGATTCTGAATTATGGATATTTTCACTTTTAAGCAGAACTGATGCCAAAATATCTGTATTTCAACTGGGGACCTCCCCTGCATGCCTGATACTCCCGTTCAACTCTTGAAATCTCCCTCAGCGACTTATTGTGAGGTTTAACATCGTCGAACTTGGTTTAAACTTGGAAGGCTAAATATTTTGAGTAATTGTTTGTTTCACAAATATAGTTTGCCTTGTGTCACTGACATTAAGGTAGACTGCATATTGACCACTCGAAATTGCGAAATCAAAGTAACATATAAGGTGCTCTTACGAATTTAAATGACATGATAGCAGCTCTGTGCCTAATAAACAAGATGGTTTTGAGCATAATTCCGTGGCATACTCAGTTATTTGCAAACAAGCCGAGTTTGAGCAGAGCCAATCTAGGATGTGTCCGTGTGGTCAGTGGCGGATACAGGATTTAGTATATGGTGTGTCACACATTTTATCGAACACCTTGCAGCCTCTACTTTTTTCAAAAAAAAAATTGTGATTTTTAAAAATTTAAAACTATGAGTATAATAGAAGAGAATTTTGGAGATAAATCATATCAAGAACCTGAAGTTTTAGAGTGAAAAATTAAATTGATGGAGAAGCTAGAACATTTGACTGAGAGACAGTGTTACGATTTAAGTACAAGATGTATACATAAGTACACATATAAATGTAAAAAAAAAAAATTAAAAATAATGGTAGGTCACTTGCCCCATATAAATGTAAAAAAAAAAAATTAAAAATAATGGTAGGTCACTTGCCCTACTTTTAACAATGGTACATCCGCCACCGGTGTGGTCATGGACTCATGGTTCTATTGTGCTCACAGAGTGCCGAACTAGGTATGTGCGATGTAGCATTTATAATCCTACGCAGCAATCTAATTTTCCCGTGATTTTGTTTGATGTGTGTATCAGATTCAGACCCATTTATGAATTTTCCACCAATAAAAAGATGTGTCATGTGCACACTGCAAACTTCATAACTTAATTCCAGGAAGTGTCTGTGTCACCAGTCAGGTAAGTAGTTGAAATTTGCAGCCATACTAATACGAGTATCTGTTTTTGATGACTCGACCAGCCACAGGGAGGAAGGAAATGCTCAGGCGAGAGATGTCTGAGATAAATATCAATATTTTTTTTTGTTTATTTTTCTCTCCTTGATACTCCCTCTATCCCTCTCATTTCTTTACCGTTACTGTACTATTTTGGGATGTCCTTCTCATTTCTATACGTTACTATAAATAGTAAGTTTTTCTCATCATTACACCCACTATCTCATATTTAACAATAAAAACTACTATTACACCCACTACTTTCTTCCACTATCTCAAATCTATTATTAAATATTGATAGGTCCCACCACTTTACCCACTTTTCATCCAACTTTACTCATTTTTCATACATTGTCTTGGTCTCCGTGTCCCCCTCCAATGTAAACAATTGAGGGGGACGGAGGGAGTATTATTTATTGAGGAACGGGGATTAGTGCTTATGCGGAACATAAATATAGGAATTTAAAAAATGAGAATATGTATGAATGATTTCAGTAAATATTAGAATATTAAAAATGATATTTAATATACGGATGTGTATTTCACCAGTCCCACATGTTACTGCTCCGATCTGTGTACAGGACAGAAAACAAAAAATATCAGAGATCAGACGGGCATGTCTCCAATCCAAATTCCATGTTCACCGCTTACCCGTTCCCTGCTCCCCAATTATAATAAAAATATAAAATTTGATATATATATATGTGTGTATCAATAAAATATTATTGAATAAAGTTTAAATGTGCTATTGTAATCTATAGTAATAAAAAATTTATAAATTATAATATCAGTTAGTTGTAAAAGTTAAATTTATATATTTACTATACAATAATCAATTAGTACTTAAACTCAATAAAACTAAAATTTACTTATTGTAAATTAATTGAAATGAATTATGCTGGAAAATATATTATATAACTTATAATTTTTTCGAAGAAATGAAAATTTTCCCGAATTCTTGCGAGGATCCGGGATCCCTATTCCTCATTTGGAGCGGAGATCAGGAATGAAAAAACTTGAATAAGAAATCGGAACGAGTTCGAGAATAAATATTGGCTCGGAATTTAGGACGAGATAGCACTCCACCATCCCGAAATGACCCGATTTTCATCCCTAATTCTATAAATATAGTAGAATTCCACGTGTTTTTTAGTTATTCATGGATTGAAGCTAAACAGTGCTGTGGACCAGTAACACAATATACATGACCGATCTTTCAACAAAACGGAAAGCAACAAACAACATGAGTTAACTTAAGACGCACATGAAACATGAATTGAGATAAGTCAAGAACATCGTCAAAACATAGAATTTTATATCGTCCACATTACAGGACTTACAATAGTACACACAATCAATCAAGTTCATCATATCCCAGCATTATAATACTGATCAATTTCCATAACTAAGAAGTTTTTTCTACTAATTCCCCAGTTGTTGAAAATGGGGTGTGCAAAATCAAGATTTTTACTATTTCTAGGGTTTATGCTGCTCACTCAGAACCAATTGGTGATCGGAAGATTTGTGGTTGAGAAAAACAGCTTCAGGGTGACTTCACCGGAGAGTTTAAAAGGGAGCCATGACAGTGCCATTGGCAATTTTGGTATTCCTCAGTATGGTGGAAGAATGGCTGGGACTGTTGTGTATCCTAAACAGAACAGAAAAGGCTGCAACAGTTTTGATGATTTTGGGATTTCTTTCAAGTCTAGACCTGGAGCTCTGCCCACTTTTGTTTTGGTTGATCGTGGAGGTACTTGCGTTATTCTTCGATTCTTGATTGATTTTACTTGATTTGCTATGTTACAAGTATATGATGTAATTAGGCCTTGTTTAGTTATTTTAAGGTTTTGGAAGAGTTGATAAGTAAATTTGATATGGTAGTGCTAGCGCATAGCACAATGAATTCCCGGGGTTCCATTTTATTTTAATCTTGATAATAAAATTTCGAGTGTGGGGGATTGTTAAACATGTATGAGCCAGTTAAGCTCGTTCAGGTTTTGGGAGAGTTGGTATAACATGCAACTTAATTTGAAAGTTGATTGGTTGATTTTTGAGGGTGTCAATTTTTGGTTGGCTATCTTGTTATTAATTTATCAATTTTATTTTATGGATGGACTAATGATCTTTTATCATATTTTTTTGTATGAATTGAATTGATTGATCTTCCATGCTACCTACGTTGTTATAGTTAACAGATTCCTTATATGTAATTGATACTTGAGACAGTACCTACCTGCCTACAATGGTTAGTTTTTTTTAGTTAGCAACTCTTAGCTGTCATCTGTTTATGACTAAGGTTTACTTTTTTACTTGAGCATTTGAAGTTCCTCAAGTAATCTTTTTTTGTGGCGCATTTTAGTCACTCCGTGTATGTTTTTACCACTAGCTTAATTATGGATGTATTATGTATGAGGACTGTTATATTGTATTAGTATCATCATTTGAGAGTTGTCTTAATTTTTATTTCAAGTTATTCAGGCTCTTTGTTTCACCTCGGGTACCCAGACATCCAGGCTTGAGTATAGACAAGTCTAACTTCATTTTGAGTCGAGAACATGTAAAATTATCAAAATAATTCTTGACTACAACATGTTATGTATAAATGTTAGACGTTTCCATCCGAGTCTTGAAAACTTAGTATGTGTTGTGAGCAAGCGGGATTCGTGGGGGATGGTAATAAATTGGTTCTACATTCTCTGTACGCAGATTGCTTTTTTGCTTTGAAAGTGTGGAATGTTCAGAATGCTGGTGCTTCTGCTGTTCTTGTAGCAGATAACGTTGAGGAGCCATTAATAACCATGGACACGCCTGAAGAGGATGTTCAATCTGCTAAATATATCCAGAACATAACTATACCTTCTGCCTTGCTTCACAAAACTTTCAGTGAGAAACTGAAGCAAGCACTTAGTAATGGAGAAATGTTGAATGTGAATCTTGATTGGAGAGAATCTGTACCTCATCCAGATGAACGTGTGGAGTACGAATTATGGACAAATAGCAATGATGAATGTGGCCTGAAATGTGATATATTGATGGACTTTGTAAAAGATTTTAAGGGTGCAGCACAGATTCTTGAGAAGGGTGGTTTTACTCAATTCACTCCTCATTATATAACTTGGTATTGTCCTACGGCATTCACTATAAGCAAACAATGCAAGTCTCAATGCATTAACCATGGTAGATATTGCGCTCCTGATCCGGAACAGGATTTCAGTTCAGGTTATGACGGAAAAGATGTGGTTATCGAAAACTTGAGACAACTGTGTGTGTTTAAAGTGGCAAACGAGACCCAAAAGCCATGGGTCTGGTGGGATTATGTCACCGATTTCCAAATCAGATGCCCTATGAAAGAGAAAAAGTATAACAAGGAATGTGCTGACAAAGTTATCAGATCTCTAGGTAGTTAATTGTTGGATTATCTCTTTCTAATCAGAATACCACACTGCATGTTTGTCACAGTAACAATTTTTTTGTTCTGTATAGGACTTGACTCAGAAAATATTGAGAAGTGTATGGGAGACCCAAATGCTGATTCTGACAATCCTGTTCTAAAAGAAGAGCAAGATGCTCAAGTATATGTCTCCGACTGAATTTTTTTTTTTTTAAGCACTACTGCGGTCAATGGTCTTTCCTTTTCAGTGTTCCTGTTTTATTAATGTGAATTGCCTATGTATGTAGATTGGTAAAGGGTCACGAGGGGATGTTACCATATTGCCAACCCTTGTCGTCAATAATCGTCAGTATAGAGGTAGGTTTGGTGAATTTGTATTGGAAATTAAGAGAACTGTAATTCCTGACAATTCTACTTCCAGGAAAGCTAGCAAAAGGTGCTGTCTTGAAGGCAATATGTTCTGGTTTTGAAGAAACTACTGAACCAGCTGTGTGTTTAAGTGGGGGTAGGCCTATATTTGGGTTTCACAACTATACTTCATAGTTAAACTTTTGAAGGATGAAAAACATGCTCATTCGTGCTTCTCTTTTCAGATGTAGAGACAAACGAGTGCTTGAATAACAATGGTGGATGCTGGCAAGATAAATCCGCCAACATCAGTGCCTGCAAGGTGCCTATCAGGCTATGCGGCATTCTTTTTTAGTTAAAAATGTTACTAATAGTTGCATATATGATCTCAGGATACATATCGTGGGAGAGTCTGTGAATGCCCCTTCACTGATGGTGTGCAGTTCAAAGGAGATGGTTACACGTTCTGTGCTGGTAAAAAATCATACGTTCATCTTTTCTTATTTGAAATAAGCTACCTTATTCACAAAGCATCAATTGCTAGAATGTAGTTACTGGATAGTAGCAATATATGTATATACTTGTTAAGCATGATGCATCTTTATTTATTCCAAAATTGACCTATTTACTTTGATATACAATCCATACAGATACTGTTTCTTACTTTTGTTTATTTACATTAATATCAGCATATAGTTGGGCTTAGCAGTGTATATGGTGTTTTACTGCTTATATTTGGGACTTTAATTGAAATTTGATCTTAGCATACATTAATATATGGTCACTTGTGCACATGTGGAGGTTTTAACAATAATGATGTGTCAAGTCTGAGTTTCAAGTGTCTGACATGATACTCAAGGGGAATCAGAGATCCAGGTAGCATAGCCGTTGCTTGGATTTATAAATACTTATGGGACTTCGGAATGAGATAGTATGACTATACATCATTATATTTTCACCTGTGGATTTAAGGTTTTGGATATTGTTGCATAAAATTTCAAAAACTAATGTTAGCAAGTGTCCTTTGTGCGCATAAGAAAGATTTCTGAAGCTGGATCCAGTCCACCATTGTTTAGAATAGTCTTAAGCATGTATACTTTCTGTTATATATATAGGCACTTAGCGAACTTATTCCTTTAAATCTACCCTTATACTTTTCCTATTTTCTGATCTCACAAGTTGTAATAAAAAGAAATTTGTATCTGCATAGTTTCATCTTTTTCTAGTAATGAACTAGACTTTAATTAAAAGTTTTTTTGCTTTATTTAGCAAGTGGACCAGGCCGCTGCAAGGTGAATAATGGAGGCTGTTGGCATGAAACCCGTGATGGGCACACATTTTCTGCTTGTCTGGTTAGTGCATATATATGTGGCCTTTGATGTTTAGTTACCCACAGGAACTGGTAGCCATAACATTCTTCTTATGACGAACACAGGATGATGGGGACACCAAGTGTGTGTGTCCTCCTGGATTTAAAGGTGATGGTGTGAAAAGTTGTGAAGGTTAGAGACTCACTTTGTGCAGCTTTTTTATCGACTACTTAGATATTATAAACCAGAGTAAATATACTAGTTGTAGAAAATGGATATTAGATTTGCTACACACAAACATACCACTCACTACCAATGAAACATATCATCTCTCCATGGACAAATGTGAGATGCTTATGAGAGTGAATTTCGGATATACTTAGGAAAATTAAAGGAGCCTCGAACACTGCATATAAATATTTTACTACTCTTGTTGTTTTGTTAAATATTATATATGATCTAATAAAGCTCCCCTCCCAACACCTTTAGATCTTAGGAGAGCTAATAACCTGACATGGTATGTGACCTCAGTAAGGATGAATATTATCCTACTATATGAGCTCCTAGTGATCCACTCTTAAGCCATTCACTTCACTCCTTAAAGTTTTAACCTTTTGGGAGAGCTTTAGCATACTAATATTTATTGTTAAATCTACACAGATATTGATGAATGCGATGAGAAAAAAGTGTGCCAATGCCCCGAATGCAGCTGTAAGGATACATGGGGAGGCTACGAATGCACATGTTCTGAAGACCTTCTGTACATCAGAGAGCATGATACCTGCATAAGTGAGTTAATGAGCCTACCTTATCCTGTTATTGTGTTAATAAACCTGAGGATACGGTTACCTAGTTTGTTTGGGTGATTCTTCTGCAGGTAAAACGACGGCCCAAGTAAAATCTGCATGGGCAGCTATTTGGTTCATTTTGATTGGTCTGGCAATCGCTGGCGGTGGGGCATATATGGTGTACAAATATAGATTGAGGGTATGTTTAGTGCATGGTATTTTTTTTGTTAATGTTAACTCAGCGTTTTCATTATTTGTAAATATTAATTACAGAGTTTTAGATACTCACATATATGACTTCACTAAGGCTTTAATCCTCGACTTCTTTTAACCAAAAAAAAAAAGGGGAATCCACTAGACTAAAATGCTAATGATGATTTTGTAGTGTAGATCAGACAAGCTTCTGCTGTTCATTTCCTTTTTTCAAACTAATAGATAATATCCCAAGTGCAAGGGCCAACTCTCATTTCCAATCTTTACCTTGTAATCGTTTTCGAAAAATAGCTTATAACTTGTATTAACATTTAATGATGGGACTACCACACATGTTATGTTTATCTAGTAATCTGAGAAATCCTATCATATCTATTCTCACAATTATTTTCTGGACTTTAAATATTTAGTCGTACATGGACTCGGAGATCAGAGCTATCATGTCACAATACATGCCTCTAGACAGCCAAAGTGAAGTTCCAGATCATCAAAGTGAGGATCGGGCATGATTGAAGTATAAGGGTTCAGACCATATTTATTCTCAAAGCTTTAGGTTAAGCAAAAAATCAGAACGTACCGATAAGCATTGAGATTATAGTCTATTGATGTAGCATATCCTGGACAAGAGCGAAGACAAAGCCAGAAAACGGTTCATATATATATTCTGAATATAAATGGTGAACTGAATATTGAGGGGCACTGACAATGCAATCGGCCAAGCTTATGATACTATGTACTGCAGTTTCATCTGTCGTAAATTTGTTGTACTGTATTACTACACTTTGTGCTGCATCATTAGACCACAAGTGTTTAGTTACATATGAGCTATTTTTCGCATTCCTGTAATGCTAGGATAGGCTAACTTTTTGACTTGCTCTGTCAAGCAATGTTTGTATCAGTATATAGTTTGATAATAAATCTTTAATCATTTCCTTTGTCGATTTCTGCTGCGTCTTTACAAATTCACTACTACAAATAATCTGAACTTTATTATTTGTTGCTTGTTTGTGATTGACATGCCTGTGGGCGCTTACCTAATGTGGTATCGTAACATAAAGTAGAAACCTTTGTTCATATAGCTGAAAAGCTGATAATACAAATGTTTGGAACACAAATAATTAGCTTGTACAAGATCTGTTGGGCAGTATTCAGCCGCCAATCAATAAGGCAAATGAAATGTTGAATCTGTTATTAGCGACAGAGTGATGGCAGCAGGAGTCCTCGGAGATGCATCTAGTTTAAAGAAAACTCTTCCCTTGTCAAAGAATGGTTTATAGGCTATGTAATACTACATCTGTGAAACTGTGATTTAGCACAATCAAGTTTGTTCCAAGATTGAGATTGTCATCTTCCTGGCATGGTGACGTTCATGTCTAAGCCAAGGTCCATCCCGTTGTAAGCAATAGGAGCATACATCCATAGATCGTTAGAGCTTAAAAGCTGCAAATAAATGCGCATACAGAAACATGAGACGTGATCTTAACATATACACATCAGAGAGTAACTGAATTGCATGTAGTTTAATCTCTTTCTTACCTTAATTTGGAGTTGCAAGAACTTAACATACTGCACAGCCTCTTCGAGCATTGTGCTAATGTCAACCTGTCATGTGAAACACAGAACTAAATCTAAGGTTTAAACTCTAATGAACTTTGTTTTAGTATTCTCAGTTAACAGCTAGTTCCTACCTTCGTTCCATTGGGCACAAGGTTCTGTAACGTCCTTAGTCGTTCATTTATTCTTTCTCTTCGTTTCTGCAACAGAAGTGTACAAAGGATCAGTTAATCAATTGCAGAAATCATGCAGCATTGATGGAGGCACATATGTGTGACAATATATTCTACTTACCCTTGCATAGATACTTTGCGGATCATTAGCTATGCCTCCTTTGGTTCGTGTTTTTTTGCCATTTGTGCCATCTAGTGCATCCTCTGAATTACTTGAAGCCAGCGACAGTCCTCCAATTACAGCATTAGGTTCATTCTCACCGTCTGAGCTGTAGCTGCTCAAGCTTTGTCTAGCAGCCTCACCCTTTATATCTTTGTCCTTAATTTTGTTACTCAAGTCAAGCTTCTGGTTCTTCCTCGGCTTCACAGATCTTTTGTTCTTCTGAACCTACATTATTATAACATCAATGAGAAGAAGGTAATTACTAATTACAAATCAAATAATGCAACTAAATTTCAACCAGACTTACTGTATCTCCCGTGTTGCAACATCTTTTCTTAGACTTCTGCACCGGATGCTTAAACTCAATTTCTTTGCGTGGCTCTGGTGGAGCTTCCTCCATAATGCAACTATCCTTGATCATGTCTCGGCTCAAAAAGCCGTTACTCTCCAGAACATCACCAGCTTCCTTGATGCAGTAATCCGATGACATGGAATCAGTATTTGCCACCAGCATTTGATTCCAATCACCGGCTGTACAATAGCTATCATAATTACTACAGATACTAGCATTAATCGAATCTATATCAACTGCATTGGCACCCTTTAAGTCATGGTCAGGCCAAATAAGGCCTGAGCCTGCATGAAAATCACCAGAAACAGAAGAGTCATTGAACAATTGTGCCATGAACTGAGACTCTTCATTAGAGTACATAGCATTAAAAGAACTCCATTCATTTTCGAAAATGGCTCCTCCAGACTCCATTTAAATCAAAAAAAAAAAATACAAATAAGATTGAACTTTAGATGAATAAAGAGAGTTCTTTTCAAGTCTCAAGCTTACTGATTATAATGTTAACAGAACATGACACATATTTATAGAAGAATGTTGCATTGGTTAAAATATATCAAGGGTCCTAACTGTGTACAGATATAATATGGGACCTGCAGTACAACTCAGAGGAATTGAGCTGAAGAAAATCTCAAAGATTGTGAACATAAACAATGCAATAATTTTATCAGAAACTAAACGATAAGCTTATAAATTTTAATAAGTGAGAATAAGATCAAAAAAGGTCGGCTTTATAATAATGATTGGAACTGAAGGATCTGAGTACTGACAAAATGAAAGAACGTACCAAACAGGACAATATATATACCGAAATAAATCTATGTTCTCTCTGATCTCGACCTAACATATATTCCATAAACCTTTAACCTTAAAAGTGGTATTTTGTATATATTTATTTCCGGTGTTTTAAAAGCCGGCGACTAATCACGATTACTTGGACGATTTTAGTCTCCATTAAGTGTTAATCGAATTTAAATTATTTTTTGATAAAATCGATCAAAATTTAGTCAAAAATTTGTATAATAGGTCAAAAAATGGTCAATTATAAAATTTTAAAATATAATAGAAAATTTAATATTTAATTTTGATATAAATGAGATATAAAAATGTAGTTACTCCTTCTAAGCGGAGTTATTGTCCGTTTTCGACCACCATACTCGTACCACCTCAATCAACCCCTGCCTCACTTTCTTAGAAATTGGTTTCACATTCAACGCTCGTCTGAGAACATCATTAGGTATGTAATCTACCATTATGCGGCCACAAATTCAATATAACACAAGCATTTTACGATCTTTCACCTACTCTATTCAACGTTTCTTATTGGCAAACACTCGGAATCGCATAATAATATAGGTCTGACTATTACTCTATAAAATTTATCCTTTAACTTCGAAGGTACCATTTTATCACACAACACTCTTGTGAGTTGTGACAGCCCTCTAATTAAGTCTTTCAGTCTTAATACAATACTTAACATTCTTAATAATATCTCCGTTATTCTATATTAGAGATCTCAGGTATTTTAAACTATCAGTTTGTGAAACTTTATCATATGCAATATTGACTACTATATCGATCTCATTACACCCCCATTGAAATTAACATGAAGATACAGTCTTTGAATTATTTAAACAAAAACCTTTGTTTCTAACCTATATGTTCTAATTCTACATTAGCCGCCTTCCTAAACTCCGTCATTAACACAATATCATCAACAAAAAAACATGCAATATGAAATTGATCTTGAATTTTATGAGTAATCATATTCGAAATAACGATATAGAGTAACAAACTTAATATCGACTATTGATGCTCTCCTACTTCGATTGAAATATATTAAATATCGACAACCGGTGTCCGAAGAGTCGAAGACATGTCCCTACTTAATCCTACACTCAGGAACTCGTTTCCATAATTTCATTGGTTAAGTAGTTTCCATCACCAAGACTGTTTGCAATTATGTACTTTGCCGAATGTAACCCTCAAAGTTCTCCTCGTCACAATTCTAATTAAATTAAATGAGTCATGTTATCTCAAATTTACTCTGCATCAAATTCATCATCTTCCTGCCCTTTCAATAAATATAGAAGTATGTATAATTTTAAAATTATTAAATTAATTCTGATTAATAATTAATTTATTATTATGATTAATCTCTGAGTATCCGAATTATTCTTGGACAATCCTACCCCGATTAAAAATCTGATTTCAGTTTTTTGTCTGATTTCGGCTTTCTAGGCTGATTTTGTTAGTAACAACTTCAGTGTGTATATATAGAATAATTAACCATATTCTCTTCGTTTCATTTTAGTTATTTATTTTTAGCCTTTTCCGATTGAATTAATGAAGTGTCTTTCTCTGATTCTGCTATTTCGAGTGGAATGCCTGTATATTCTATTTTACTTCTACTTGATATATATTGCAACTCTCAGCACCATATACTCTTAAAAAATCAATTAAAAGTTCGTTTATTATAAATCCTAAGAGCATCTCCAACGACGTTGGTTATAATCGTTGGCTAAATTGGATCTGTAAGACATTATGTAAAATTTGCTGAACCTGTAAGACATTTTGCTTCAATGGTACTGGCTATATTGATTGGCTATAATTTAAAAATAGTATGTTATTAATATTTTAAATTGTTAAAATAGAATATATCAGTTCAATATGGTAATAAATGATGTACAATCTTCCTACAGATTTTCTTACAGACCTATAGAGGTTCGACAAATTTAGCCATCCATAGGAGGTTGGCTAAATTTATAGACAACAGGTGAGCATGGTTGGAGTTGAGTTTTTGGAGCTGTTTGCTAAATTTTTTTATTTTAGGTATGCCAACTCACCTTTTAGCCAAAGGCTTTAGATGGTTGGAGATGCTCTAACCCCGGATTGTTCATATTTCTGGTTTTATATATCACTTTATCTCTATGACTCTATTATTGTCGAATAATCACATTCACCATTCTTTATACGAACGCGCGTAAATGAGCAACGGAAGTGACAAGTTGACAACCAAGGAGGATGAGTTCAGGGGGCATATTGTAATATCATGGGCACAGTGACTAATTAAGCGCATGCATGTATACATATGAAACAATAGTATATAAATAAATATAAGTACGTGTCACGTATTATAAGTTGACAATTTTACCACATTCATCAAATCTTGTTTTTGAAAGATATGATTCTGGGTTTTAAAGTGATACAATCTTTACTTATCATCTTACGATCTAATAACAAAAATTTCCCATGCTATCTAAAATCATGCATGATGCCTTTCATCCAACCAATGTACAGCTGCTGCTTGGTAATTACTCTATAAGACAAGAAGTCCATGCATGAGCATGAGGCATATAGTAATATATAAATGTTCGATATTTCAACACGTCAGGGAAGAATATTAGTGAAGGTCACGTTCATGCTACCAAACACTTAAACATAAGAGAATTTTGCATTATAAACTTTTAGGGTTTACTCGAGTTCTTCCTAATTATATGACTGGAACGCCATATCCGTTGCTGTGATTCAACTATTCAAAAATTTAGGTCACCTCTAAATTTCTATAATTGAGTTTTGATCAGGATTGTTATTTACATGTCACATAATACAGATGTTAATATTAAACAAACTAATATTTAATTATTATTAACTATTTATGTTATATTTATTAAATTAATCAATTGAAATATAAATTAAATAAACATAAAATTATATACCTAACTAGCAACAAAGAAATTCATTTCATCAATTAATTTACAATATATCATTGACACGTGCTAATTTTCTGAACTAGTGTATTCTTACACCAAATGCTTAATCAATTCATATCTAAATATAATACGAGTCTCTTTATTTTTTTTTATGTAATGCTAGAAAATTAGAAAACCCAAATTAATTATCCAAATTCTATTTTAAAAAGTAAATATAATTAATTATTACTTACATACGTCAAACATAATTATTTAAAGTTGGTGTATATTTATATTCATTTACCACCTTTCATATATTTGAACTTATATTCATATTTATTTAGGATTCGTGTGCATATTGTGTATCATCATTCAATGTACCTCGTGTGTATCACTATGTCGTGTATTTTTCTTGTCATATCTTCTTGTTGCACTAAATAATTTTCTTGTCGTTATAGTGAAATATATATATTACAATATACTTTAATTTTAGACCATCTCTTATCAACAAAAGATTAATTTTAAATTTTGTAAGGTTTTGTGTTGTATCATATATGATGCCATTAAATTAACTCTTTTTTATGATCAGTTTTTATCTTATTTTGCTCTAATAAATACGCTTCTGAGTATATAAAGGAAGTTCCATTACACATACGTGTAACATTTTTATAATTTTATAAAACATCAAAGATGGGAGATAGAATAAACCAAGTGACAGGGAGAAAAAAAATAACATGTGCGAATCAACTAGCTCTTACATTCCGGCGATGTTCCCGGGGGCACAATATATCCCACACCATTATTATGTCTGAAACTTGGCAAGAAGCTTCTTCGCCTTCATTTCTTTCTCAGCCGGCCAGCTCTTTTCTCCGCGCCGGCCATTGCACGATACCAAACATTTTAGAATAAGCTTTAGCATATACACCATCTGTATCTTTTTTTATTTTTAGCCACACTCTTTTTCTCTTGATACTGATATGTATGTTCACTTTCTTCTTTTTTTTCAATTTCTTGCATGCAGCTAAATGCATTTTCACTTCAATTTCGAATTTGGACTAGTATCATTTTTTTCTTGCATATTGTTACATGCTATGCTAGTATTTTACATCTCAAGTTTGATTATCTTGTGAGTGACAATACACTGAAGATATGTACATTCATTGTAGTTTCTGGTTTTTCTTTTTGAGGTTTTCTTCTGCAGTGTACTTACCTGATCCTTCTATTGGTAAAAATTACGATTAAAATTAATTTGCAACAATAAACATAAAACCTAACTCCATTAAAACTTATAGTTGTTAATATCCAAGTAAAATTGACTTCGGGAAGCTAAAATATAGAGGCCGTTTGGGTAAATTTAGAATAAGTGTTTCTTGTTTAGAGTAAAGAAGTGAAATAGAAGTTAAAAAACAAGTTAAAACTTATAAATGAATAAACTGTTTGGAAAAGAAGCAAGTCATGAAACAAAAGTTATTGGGGCCGTTTGGGTAAACTTAAAAAAAGTGCTTCTTGTTTAAAATAAAGAAATGAACTAGAAATGAAAAAGAAATTAAGATTTATAGGTGATTAAACTGTTTGGGAAAGAAGTAGAATTCCTCAAACAAAAACTATTTGTTCTCAGATTTTTATAAGTGTTTCTAGCTTTTTACAAAAACATATCAATAAAAGTAGGAGTCGGTTTCTTGTCGGAAAAAGCTAGAAGTTGTCTAAACCAAACAGACACATTATTCTCAACTTTCCATAAATACTTATTGATTTTTTACACACAATACGGATAAATGTTTCGAACTTATAAACCTAGAAATCGGGTTTTAAACCGGGCCAAACTTCCCCGTAATAGCCTGCCAAGAGAAATAATCGATATCTCTCTTACAGCAACGACAAAAAATGTGCAGAGTTCCGATTGCACTCTCAAATAACTTGCTCTTTATGATAAAAACTGGGAAGGCCAGGGGGGTATTTACCGATCGAGTATCATCATTAACAACAAAACACCTAAAAACTTCCAAAATTACTTCATCATCTACAGAAAAATACTATCTTATAAAAATATAGAGTTTAATATTGGTAAGGATTCCCGAATATGATTTAAAAAATTAAACGCTTTTGCAATTAATACTATAATACTGTGAATAAGGCATACGCCATACACCATTAGTCAAAACAGAATGTTTTGCAGCCAGACGAAAATTTTATCATCAGAAAGCTTGCTCGTGGTTCGTGTGTGTCAATAATTAATACAGAATGTCTGAGGCCCAACTAAAATAACTATCTTAGTCTATTAAATTCTGCTGATGATTATGCATATAGAAAATACCACTGACATAAATTTATAAGGTTTAGGTACGCATATCAGCGCATGCACATATTATAAATTGTTTTAATATTCGGCTGTACTATATAATTAGTTTGTCTTTCTAATTTGACTGGTTTCCATTAGTATAATTACGGTTCTAAAACATTAAGCTAATTAGTACTTTTATCCAGAAATATATATATTGTATTTCTTTTTTTTGAAAAAAATATATATTGTATTTCTATTAATTAAGTAGAAGTTTGTGATCATAAAATATTGATATCTAGCTAGCATATGTAATATTTTTTCTTTTGATTTTGAATTTTGTTACAGAGGTGTCTAGTACTTTATTCACCGTGTCATATATAATTTATTACAGATTTAGCCCTGATGTCTTCTCTTCTGTTTGATGTTACACACAGTTTGGTACGAAGATTACTATATTACTCTTGGAAAAACATCAGTACTATGTTATAAGATGATAATATAGTGCTAGGTGTACAAAAAATTTGTATATAATAACATGATAATTGATTTAATATATTTTAGTTGGAATTAATGATATGAATACATTGGGTTCATTCCAACTAAAACTCACCACATATCTACAAAATATTTTACAATTCGGTATATCAAGCATTTTCCTTGTTCCAATATATGAACTCGGCAAGGCGTGCAGACCACTAGGGGCGTCAAGCCCGCACATGCAGCTTCCTTTCATCTGCTCATTTTTGCCTTTTGAGGGAGAATGTTGTTGGTCGTCAAAATGCTGCCTCTCCCTGTTAATGGATTTTATACACTTGTTTTATGTCTTATTCAATTTTATATTTCATAATATTTTTAAAATAGTTAATTTTTATAATACAAGAATCTCATATCCACTATATTTTTATTAATCTATTAATTAAATATTAATATGTCCCACTAATTTAATCATTTTTCATTCTCCTTCCGATTACTTTTATTACATTATACTTCTTATATCCCATGTAAATGTTTACGTTCACTGTTTGCACGCATTATGAGTTTTCTATAAAGTATAGTTTCATAATATATTTTTGAATAAAGGTTTAAATGTCAAACTTTTATCCGAAAAAAAATTAAAAAAATATTATGTAACTATCTTTTATAAGAGTCTCAAAGTACGTGCTAGAAAGTAAGAACAATTGTGGGATTGAAGGAGTACACTTTTCTTGTCTCCCGGTCGAATCCATACCTATACATCTTAGTAACGGAGAGAGGATTACACAAATATCATATAAATTATTTAATCTCAAATTTAATATATAATTATTGTGAAAAAATAATAATTATATGTAACAAAGTAGTTAAATCAAAAATGTAATTTTTTATATAAATAAATAACATAAAATTAACTCCCTCTGTCCCAACCATTTCTTTACACTTTCCTTTTGCGATGTCCCATCCAATTCTTTACTTTTCAAAACTTACCAAAAATAGTCAATGCGTCCCGCCACTTCTCCACTTTTTTCTCTTTTCACACTACTTTTACTCCACTATCTTCTTTTTATACATTAAAAATCAATGGGTCCCATCATTTCACCCACTTTTCTTTCTCTTTTCCACTTACTTTATACATATTTCTTAACCTCCGTGCCCGATAATAAATGGGAGGGACGGAGGGAGTATATACTTACTTAGCAACAAATACATTTATTTCATTGTTAAAATCATCGACACAACCTAATAATCCAAATAATTAGCATATTCTTTTCACAAATATTCAATTAATACATCTCTATAATACCTTTATTTTTTGTGTCAATTTAGAAATTCTTAGAATTAAATATTTCATCAAGTGGAATCGTCTCTATTTTTGCATCTGGCATTTTAATTTAAGTCACTTTTTTTAAATTTGGCCAAACGGCCTCTTAATCTAGTATATTCTTTCTAAACTTCTCCAACTATTGAAAACCCTTAGCTAAAATGTGAGTTGTCATATCAAAAATAAAAAATTTAGCCAACCTCTCAAAAATTTCATATTTCAACCATGCCAGCTGTTATCTATAATTTTAGCCAACCTCTTGGAGATGGCTAAATTTGTCGAACCTCTACAGGTCTCTAGGAAATCCGTAGGAAAGATTGTACATCATTTATTACCAAATTGAACTGATATATTTCATTTTAACAAGCTAAAATATTAATAACATACTATTTTTAAATTATAGCCAATAACATTAAAGCAAAATGTCTTAGAAGTTGAGCAAATTTTACATAATCTTTTACAGGTCCAATTTAGCAAACGCGGCTGGAGATTCTCTAAACGTAATTAAATTCATCTTGCATCAATATAGAATTTAATACTATTTCAACACGTGCTAATAATAATAAATTATTATTGCCTACCTAGTAAAATTATGACAAATACTAGGTATAGGTGGCAGGTACATACTTCAATTGAGACCTGAAAAAGATTTGAAGGTAAACTTCAGCGGCATACTTGAGGGTAATGCAGCAATGATCCCGACCTCATACTAGCAGACCAGTAGTAAGACTGATTGAAAACCCATATATATGGAGGGAGAGGGAGTTGTTTATTCCATATAAATCAATCCTTTCATAACCTTAGCATCAAACTAAACACTCAATAGTAGCCTCTCAACCATATTCATGGCCATGCACACTCTTTTCTGTGCTTTGTTTATCATGGTTCTGAACGTTGCACTAAGCCAAGGGCTCACCGTGGAGCTCATCCACCGAAACTCACCGCAATCTCCTCTATACAACGCCTCCGCCACTCCTGAGGACTTGTCCACTGACGCGGCAAGTCGCTCACTTGCTCGTTACCGAAACTACTACACCCAAAGGAAAATCAAGTCCACTGTTATTCCAGACGGTGGGAATTACCTAATGAAGCTTGCCATCGGAACTCCACCGGTTCAACAATATGCTATCCTCGACACCGGCAGTGACCTTATATGGATACAGTGCCAGCCTTGTGACAACTGTTACCAACAAGATTCTCCGTTGTTTGATCCGTCTCAATCGTCCACTTTCTCCTACAACGTTGGATGTAATTCTAATGCTTGTAATGCGCTTCCTAGAAGCGGATGCGGCCTGATAAATAACCAGTGTCTGTACGATTATCAATACGAAGACCAGTCGTATACAGACGGGGAGTTAGCCACGGAAACCTTCACTTTCGATGATGGCCAGTCCGGTACGGAGTTTCCCCGGACTGTTTTTGGTTGCGGTCACATGAACGCGGGCACTTTCTCTCGTGCCTCTGGACTGGTCGGTCTCAGCCAAGGCCATTTGTCCCTCAATTCTCAACTATCATTCACAAAATTTTCCTACTGTTTAGTCCCCGTCATTTCGGGACTAAACAGCAAACTAAAATTCGGGGAGGATGTTGTTGTATCGTCAGCTGCTAACGCTGTTTCCACCCCTCTCCAGAGTCAAAACGATGGTTTTTATCATCTCAACCTCGAGGCCGTTACCATCGGAGGCAATACGATACAAAGCCCGATGTCTGGAGGGGGAGATATAATCATTGATTCCGGAACTACACTCAATTACTTGGACCCGGTTTTGTATGATAATTTGGAAGCCGCAGTACGTGATATGCTCGGCCTAAACTCCGTGCAACATCCAGACGGAGTTTACAATTTATGTTACGAAACAGAATCACTAACCGCAGTCCCTGAAATACAAATGACGTTTCATTTTACAGGAGCTGATGTGGTCTTGAATTCGATTAATATATTTGGAGATGGAGGTTACGGTTTAAGTTGCTTGTCAATGTTACCTTCCGACGGATATGGTCTTAACATATATGGCAACCGAGCTCAGATTAACTTCCAAGTTGAGTATGACATCGGAAGTAAACAAATTTCGTTTGCACCTGCAGATTGTACCCGGTTCTAAATTCCGGCATTAACAGCATCCTTATATATATGTATGATGTATATATCGAATCAATAAACATGCATATTATATCACTCTTTATTTTACTTTTGGTTCATCTAAGGGACCTCAATAGTTCCTACTATTTCAATTTTCAAGTATCCATCTTTAAAGTTGAAGCACGCGGGAACGAAGAAAAAGGCATATTGGTTGAATTATAGCTGTTGCATGCCCTAGAATAATACTCAGTAGTCACTAGTCAGTACTAGGGGTGTACACGGTTCGGGTTGGGCGGGTTAAAAAAAATTTAACGTTCCAACCCAATTAAATCGGGTTTTCAAATTCTCAACCCAAACCATAAAAATTAAATTCATAACCCAAACCAATTTGTATTATTTTGGTTCGGATTGGTTCGGATCGGTTTGATCGGGTTATGAAATATAAAATAATTTCTTTTCCATAATCTAGCTAGCAAAATCAAATTTCGACACATCAAAAGATAAAACCTTAACTGAATGTACTACAACAAGCAGGTGAAATACCCGGTGTATACAAAATGAATTAAGCACTATAACATCTTAAAAAACCTGCACTATAACATCTTAAAAAACCTGCACTACTAACCAAAATAATTAAAACTCGATACCAAGTCAAGCTCGATACCAGAAACTTCAGAATTACAGCAATAAATTTAAAAATTAAGTTGAACAGAAACAATTAGCAAAACACAACAAATCAACAATTAGCAAAACACAACAAATCAACAATTAGTTAAATGGACTAGGCTAACATATTATGGGTTATTAGGGTGGGGTGAATGATTTTTATATGTAATTTAATATTTTTTAATCGGGTTGGGTTGGATCGGTTAAAAAAAAATCGAAACCCGTATCCAACCCAATTAAATCGGGTTACTCATTTTTTAATCCAATTATCAATCGGGTCAAAAAAATTCGGATTGGTTCGGACGAAATATGGTCGGTTTGGATTGGTTCGGTCGGTTTCGTCGATCCGTGTACACCCCTAGTCAGTACACATAACAATAACATGGTCACTAGACTAGCCATGCGCGGCCTTAGGTTAATGAAAAGAGTTTGTGGTGTTTGGCTGCGGCTTTTATGCCCGTACTTATAAGTTAGAATTATTTATTTATATCGTTTGCCTAAAAATTTAAGAGTATTTATACAAAGTTAAAAATATTAACTTTTATTTCATGACTTCTATTTGTTCCACAAACATTTTAATCAGTTATAAGTATTAACTTTCGTCTAAATTCTGCTTCACCCTTTTAATTTATGTAGAAAATATTTATTTTAAACTCGGCCGAAGATCCTCTTTGACAGAGGTTGTATGAATTTCTGGAGTTCATATTAAAAACGCTTAAGCATTTATATTTATTTGTTTATATTTATTTCATTTGAAACAGTTTTTTATAAAAATTGTTTCTGTTACCACTAATGATAAAAATATTTTTGT
The DNA here is from genome assembly GCF_001625215.2 of Daucus carota subsp. sativus. Taxonomy (NCBI): domain Eukaryota; kingdom Viridiplantae; phylum Streptophyta; class Magnoliopsida; order Apiales; family Apiaceae; genus Daucus; species Daucus carota. The sequence continues at coordinate 22,154,761 of NC_030386.2, read as the reverse complement.
ATTTTGTCATATGGAAGTAAGAAAATCTAGTTAAATAATATGTTTATATTATATATATAAAATAATTATAAAATAATTTACAATAATATTGTATATGAATTTTTTAATATTACTTGTTGCTCGATTAGAAGCAAGATTAGTATCTATTTTATTCTTTTACATATTCATAAGTTTTGTGACAATATATTCGATGCACATGTTTTTGGTTAATTATAGAAATAGTTATTAATAAAATCAGATATATTAATATTTTGATATTATTGTGCAAGTTTTATTTTATAAATATATATAGTTAATTAATACAATCGATTTTAACATTTAAAAAAAGGTCTCAGTGTAACTTGTGTACTATAGCGAACAAATTTAGATCAGTAATAATGAACCGTTAAGGATGTAATTATGTAACCATGGGTATTTGAACGATTTTAAAGGAAATTATAGATTACAAAAAAAAAAAAAAATTACTATGTGACTTTGGGCGAATTGAATCTACAAATAAATATTTTCAATAAACCAAAACTAAACAAAAAAATTGTGGTCAGGCATATTTGGCAGTCAGATTCGGGACCACATTTTTGTTATGGGACCAGGTCCCTGGCAGCCGTATGACAGGGCTGGTTGGATGCATATCCAGCGGCTAGGATTATATTAAAATTTTAATATGTCCAGCGCTAAAAGCGCTGGACGGGGATTCCCATGTCCAGCGAATCTCTGTCCAGCGCTAAAAAAGCGCTGGACATATTAAAATTTTAATATGATCCTGGTCGTTGGATATGCATCCAACGGTCCAGAAACTGATTGTTATATAACTCGTCCACAGCATCCGGCTGCTGTGGACCATTACCCTTTTGTTATATCCCATGTAATATAATATGGCAGAGTTTTAACATAAGACTGTCCCTTTCTGTCACCGATTCACGTTATCTCCACATTTTTCTGAATTTATGAACCTCAAATGTCAATTCACATAAAACAAAATAAATCAACAAATGAAGAACACGTTGTTAATCAATATAAGCTGCTGGCAAGTAGTATGCATAATACTTCTGTTGTTCAGAAAACTGATATGTTGTCCCGTAACACAAACATGTTAATCAATATAAGCTGTGGCCAGCAGTATGCAGGATATTTCTGTTGTTCAGAAAACTGATATGTTGTCCCGTAACATAAACATTAAGACTGTGTTCACTTGGATGGAATGGAATTAGAGGAGAATAGAATGAAAAAATTATATGAAAGTTTTAAAGAGAAAGAAAAAAGTGTGAGATAATAAGTCAAAAATAAGTCTGGCGTAAAACCAGAAGTTAGTTTGAGATATTTTTTTCAGTAAATTAATTTTTTTGAAAATTTTTTTGGAAAAAAAAATTACTCATAAAGCATAAATTACCTATAAATCATTTTATTATTATTATTATATTTTTAATAACTCATAAGTCATTAATAAGTCAAAATTACCCAAACAGATATTTTAAACTCTCAGTTTTTCACATGAGTTACGTTAAGTCATAAGTTATAAGCATAGCCAAACGGGCTCCAAGATACAAGATAATATACTGAGTAATAGAAATTCAAAGAACACAGAGTCCCAGTCATCACCCTTAGAGCAACTCCAGCAGCTTCCCTATTTGGAGTCTTAAACCAAAATATAAGGAATATAGGAAAATAATCCACTCCAACAGTATCTTAGTGATTCCCTAAATCACTAAGATCCACTAGCCATGCCTTATCTTTAGGTAACCTCTCTCCTCTCCTAAATCTTATTTTATAATAAATTTTGAATACAAACATGTTCTCTCTCTTCACCTATTGCAATAATGGTAACTTTTAATAATAAAATAGTATATAAGGAATGAATATAAGGAATATCGTTGGAGGTGAGAATAGCTATTATTATCTTAAGCCACTAGGATCCAATATTTTATATTATATTTAAGGAATGGGCTAAGATGCTGCTGGAGATGCTCACGAAGCAAAATTCACTAATTTTTGCATATATATCGGGAAAGAATTTAAATCAAGCATGCAAGTTCTTATCTAGTCAGAAACAAATAAATTAGTCACCCTAAAAGTCACCTAAGGACAGATATGAAGAAAGGTCTCCAAGCAATTAGCCCCTGACAACTGACAAGAGCCTAATTGTGATTCTGTTTCATCAGGAACACCCAGGCTTTGGTCGCAATAAACTCATATTAGAAATGATCTCAGAGGTATATTTTCTGGCCTACAATGCTTTCAGGATTATGAGTGCTACATAGTCCTAAATATATTTTCAAACTCCTAAATCTTTCATAAAAAAGCCTGTCAAGATGCTCTTTAACAATGTCAATTCAACCATTTCGGTGCCTGCAACTATTGAGTCATCAACACACTAAAAATAAATTCACATTTTTCTTTAAACACAAAAAGAGAATTGTCTGAATCGATTATACTCATCCTTAATCCTACAATGATGTTGACAATATTGCAGGCCAACATCAAGAAGATTGACTAGACCATATCTCGACTTTTACAACCGGTAAACCTACTTAACATTTGTACTTTTGAAGCTCAGAGGAATCTTCATGTAAACCTCCTTACTTGAGTCACTGGGAAGAACTGCATTATGCACATCTATTTGATTGACTTCCCAATTTTTAATAGCTCTAAGGCGATTTTTATATTACGCAGTTGATGTGATGTACATATTTTGAATGTAACATTATTGAATATTTGTGATTCAAATAATAAATTCATGTTAACTGGTAAATATTTGTAAAGGCCACATATGGCCACATAGAAAAACATCAACATATAATGAGAAGTTGCATAAAATCCAAGAAGCCACATATAACTTGATGACAGATTATACAGCAAAAGGACGGTTAGGATCATCAGTAGATTTACAAAGTGAATTGTTGTAGAAGTCCATATTTTACCACATGTAATGAATTAGCAATACATGTCTACACTTAGAGAACCTTTGCTCATGTCACAACGTAGTACCTGTTTGTGCCCACTGATAAGCCACTGGAACCCAAAAACTTGACCGCCTATAACACTTCGACATCAAGGATTGGCCCACAACTGCATATTAATTACCTAAATCCAGAAGGAGCAGCCTGAGGGTTGCCTGCTGTTCTACCCCTCATAGCCTTCGATTGTGCCAGTATGCTATCATAATCCTGTGAACGACAAATAGTATTACAATCATGTGGTAAGACAGTGTAGGTAGCAGATAAAAAGAGAAAAGAATTTCAGGTAACCCACCCGTTTTTCAAAGGCATTATCCCTAGAATCAATTATCTTGTCTGCAACACCATAATCAATTGCCTCCTGAGCTTGCATATATTTGGGTCGCTGGATATCTTTCTCGATTTCTTCCTTTGGCTTCCCAATTCCTTTTGATAGGAGCTCAAGATAATACTCTGTGTTTGCATCTAGTTCTTTCGCCTGATGCAATGTTACAACTTACAAGTCACATGGTTTGTACATAAGATATTGCGTGTGTGTGTGTACACAGAGTGGAGAGGGGAAAGAACCTTAATCCACATATCTATGACTGCACCGCTTGAGCGGTTGACTTTGGGAAGATATAATTTTGCTGCAATGTAGATATATAGAGGGTTATCAAACTACGTGTAAAGATAGCAACATGGCTAGTTATATTCGACTACGACAAATCGACAATATATAGTCCACCCTACTAGGATGTAACAAATGCAATCAGCCTTACGCAAGACAATTATATTTTATACTTCTGAGGAAAATGGACAAGTGAGAACTATTTTCAATTTGTAAGCAGGCCTTGGTATCTTCCAGGGAGAGAGACAATTAAGAGTAAATCACAGATAAAAATTATAATTACATAATATGCTTGAAATGCATTAGAGTCTTGAGCTGTAAGTAAATTCCATGAAAGACCCCCCCCCCCCCCCCAAAAAAACAACCACCACCACCAAAACCCAAAAATAAATAATAATGAAAAATACACACACATATGCAGCTATATACATCCTTTCATAGATAAAAGAAAGATACAAATTATATCCTTAAAGTACTTCTGCATCCATACAGCCAAAAATAGTCAATAATACATCCCAATAAATCCATTTTTGTAAAAAACATAATACTCCCTTTGTTTTTTATTATTTAGACACTTTGACTTCTGGCACACATCTTTACATGCTTTGATCATATAGTTAAATTTTTTATTTTTGTGAATAAAAATATGTAATCAAAATTTTAAATCACAAAAAATGTAATTAAAAATAATAATTTTTACTATGCAGTCAAAGGACCTAAAGTTGTAAGGCAAAAGTCAAAGCGTTATATTAATAAATAGCGGAAGAAATATATAAATGAGTTAACAAATTACTCGTTAATACGTCAATCAGCAATTTACACCTTTTCCTCTGCTACCCTAACTCTTCAATTTTGGACTTATACCCCTGTCCGCCGGACATGACATGGGTATGGGTATTGGGTACAGGATCTGAGTCAGATCATTCATAGCGACACCGGACACTTCAACTTGTAACAACCAAAATTCAAAATGATACAAAAGACCTTACAACAACTTGTTTGTAAAGAGCAAGGTCCGTTAATGACTTTTATTATGTTATTTTTTGACTTTATGACACGGATATGACACATATAAGGTGTTTAAGTTTAATTGGTAAAAGACACTAGTCAGTAGTCACACACTTTTTAATATGTAAAATGGATTAAGAACATATACATTTTCACTTATGTTAAGCTTATATACCGAGTCCCCGGACCCATGCCCAGTTTCGGACTCACATCCAAGAATTTTAATTTTCAAGAAAGTAAGAATCCAACACTTGGATCTGCACCTGTTTTGGACAACCTTAACCGAGTTTGGGTAACTTAGATCTTTCCTAGTGGAGAGCGTGATTCGTGAACATGTACTCTTTTGTTTGTGTAGCGATATGGTTGCCGAGTAGAAGAAAGTAAGCTGATAAGGAACTAGATTAAGTAATATTGGCTGGATGGGTGCTGAGTGAAACAGGGTAGCGTGATAATGAACAGATTAATTAATGTCTGTATCATGCCATAACTCACAGTCTTCAAAGATTTGTGGCTCAACCCATGAGGACCCTGGCTCTTCTTTATACTCGCAGAATTAGATTATAATAAGATAATAAGAATATGTTCTCTCACAGGTGATGACTACCGTATATCTATCTTCATGATAACTTGGAAACCGAGTAACAATTAGAACCTTCATACATTAAGTTTTTGTCTTTTATGTGTGTTTTATTTGATTAATGAATCCCAGAGAACGTAGAGATACATCTCATATGAGTATAAAAAGATATGCAATATGATTCATGCCAACAATTCACAAAAATTTGAACTTACTGGAGGAATTTGGCTGCATGGCACGATAACCCTTGGTTCCGAGCGATAAAAGCATGGCTGCTTGACCAAAAGCCATGCCACAATTCACAGTATAAACATCGGATTTGCAATACTTGAAGTTCAAAGGCCCCCACAGAAGGTAAAGGAACAAGATTAATTAGACTTGCAGGTAATGAAAAGGCTTAATAATTGGATAAAGTAATCAGAAAGACAGTTGAACAACTTCTATATCTCAATTCTAAGATAGAAGGATATCTCAAGATCTACTGTGAATGCATTTTCAAGTACAGGAAGACAGCTCACTAAAATCTGAAAATTAATATTGCTTTTATATGTATATAAGTTCGTAATACTGCTAAATGTGTGTGTGCGCATGAGTGTGTCAGAGAGAGCTTACAGCCATTGTGTCTGCAATCGCGTATGCCTCTGTTTCAGATCCGACTGTTTCCATCTTCTCATTCTGATAAATTATTTTATTTAGATGACAGTTCATATAAGTAAAACTATCATACACAGAAAACTGTTTCAGGCAATTTTCAACGGCAACAGTACTGGTACATGAGACAAAAGGAAAAGATTAGTGCAACAAACTAAAGAGATTTACCTGTGTCCCTGATGAATTAATGTAAAGATATATAGGCTTTGATGGATTATCATAATCCAACCACATAAACTGAGCAACAAGAAGCTCTGTAACTGCTGGTACAATCTACAGCACAGATAGAAATGCATGAAAAATTAGATCACCAGAGAGCAGGGTACATATTTCACTACTAACAGAAGATAGAGAATGCAGGAGTTGTCTTACAGGCATGCCTAGGTAGCAGATTCGAGCATCTAATAGAAGAGATGGCAGATCCGGAGGAGCGGATCTAGGCCTCCCATTTCCTCTGCCTCCTCCTCCGCGGTACATGCTCACACTCATACCATACTTAGAAGGTCCCCTTCCAGTTCCATCAATACCTGATAAACTCCACATACCCCCGTGATTTATATAGTTTTGGGAAGAGGATATGCTTTCCTGTTGAAGTGTCAAGAGAATAAGGAAAAATGCGAAAGAAAGAGACGACCTTTGTATATGTGCCAGTGCCACTATCAAACAGTTTGATAGTTTCGTGGACAGCTACAAGAGATAGGTGCAGAAAAGTTGTGTGATGCCTAAGGTTGGAGTCAACGACAGATTTAGATATAATAGTCTAATTTGACGTTCTAAATTTACATATCAATCAGAAATGTAAGCCCCATTACAATCTCAAACTCTTCTCAATTTTATATGTACGTGAAGGATTCATAGCCATGGTTAATGGTTAAGACAAATGTATTCATAAACTGGCTTGAATCAGCTCCAGTTTTTAGTAATAAGAAAATGTAATCTACCAGATTTTTGACATTAATAAACTGAGAAAGATGTATAGCAAGAAGACCTCTGTAACTTTTTCCGACTGCCTACGGACAGGATTATCTTCAGTCATGAACATGTCCATCTGTGAAGGACTGAGGCCATATAGATGTTTTGGGGCATTGTTGTAATTGTCCATCACTACAAAAGATACAATTATCAAAGTTGTAATTATGAACTCACATTCAATACAGTAAAGTGGGAATAACTGCTGACAATTGCATCGCAGTCAATGGTTTATACAAGCATATTAGGTATAAGCTCTGCAAGAAAAAAGTTAATGAATTGATCTAAGTTTGATTATAATTTCGGATTTTTCATATATACACAAATGACAAAACTGACGTAAATTGCAATATAGAAGCTTCAGCCCAAAACCCCCTTTATTAGCTAGATATAGTAAAAACATATAAGTTCAGTAAAATGCATTCAGCAGCCAGCTTCTCATGTAATTGTGGACAATATAGAAGTAGTTACTGGTCTATCAAGAGTCCATGTGAAATCTGACCGACTTACTGCAAACCCAGTGCTAAAGCAAAAAGGTTTAGTAGTTTAGCACATCAACCCACTTAATTAAAGATTAGGAAAAAATTGTATAATTAATTCTGGAAAATCCATCCTTATAAGGCAACCATTGTTTGGACTAATTGCATCATTCTTAAAAGTCTAAACAATCATAATAAGGGTAAGCTATACCAGTAAAATGCAAAATCAAAATTATTGAGTTGGTCTGTGTTTGATCATTTCTTAGATTGATACACAAAACTGACTTAAATTATACTGTAGTATAGAAGCTTTAACCTAGAACTACCTTTACCATCCAGCAACAATACAAGCTTTTAAGATCAAGAAAATGCAGTTAACAGCTATGTTTTCATGTAATTGTGGACAATATAAACCTAGCTACTGGTCTACCAAGACTGACTGTAGAATCTTACTTAATTATTGCATATAAAAACTAAAACAAAAGATCTGGCACGCTAATCAACAAAATGAAAGAAGATTAAAAGATTGTATAACCAAGTCCGAACAATTTATCCCAAAGGGAACTGTTCTTCATAATTGCTCAAGCAATATGAACCGCTACTAGACTAAAATTGTCTTGAAAAAAACCATAACCCGGCTGTCGGTTTGCACTAATCCAATCAAGCCTATCATGTCGCTCTAAAACAACCATTCTGTCCACTAAATGCTAATATTCCAGCCGCTTTATCGTGTACTTCAGAAAACTGGAATTTTCAGCCGCTTAATGACACTTGTACTCATGATAGTTCATAGTAGTTCCATTCACTCACATATACAAACACCAATAAGCAATGAACAGAAACTCAAAAAAGCACAATATCAGCTAGATAAAGAAGCCCCGAAAAACCCATACTAACCCCACATAATTATCACATTTAGCAACAAAAATATCCCCAACCTAGAACCAAAATAGCATAAATTTTGACAAGAAATGGAGCAGAGAATCACAAAAAGAAAAACCCCCAAATACATATATTAGTTACTGACAATAAGCATATATTGCAACAACATACAAAACCCATAAAACCCCACATATATATATTTCATTTTAATACAAGAACTAACCAGCATACAAACAAAACAACATAAATCTGACCCAAAATTGAATCATATATTGCAACAAAAAAATCCCCAAAACACAAAAATAACTAAAAATACACACACAACAGATACATACAGACATAAACATAGTAAAAGCAGAGTTGAGGTGGTGACTAACATCCATCTTTAAGATTCTCTTGTCTGAATTGCTTAGGAATGTGGTCAAAAGAGTTAGCAGAAGCTGAAACAGGCCTAAAACAACACTTATGAAGAATCTTTTTTGATGAGGAAACACCAAATATGAGCTTTGTATTGTGTACAAAAGATGAGCTTTGAAGATATGCTCCACTGCCCATCTCGATTGGAGATGATGAGAGAGGAGAGAGAGGAGAGAGAAGCAGAGACTTGGCCATTTTCTCACTCTACGATTTCTAGACAAGGAGAAGAAGATGAAGGGGAATTATTTGGGGCTTCGTTGCAGTCCACATGTTATTATGGGCTTCAAATTGAATTGGACTGGACTTGTGGAATGATTTTTGGATCTTACCCAAACAATGATAGATTGGACTGATGTCCAAGTTTGATGTGATCAGTTGGGGGAAAGAAATATATAGCATGGCTTGTTTTATTTACAAGGGAGAATTAATATCAGGTTAGTTAGGATTTTTTCTTAGAAAAGTGATAATAGTACTCCCTCCGTCCCCTTTGATATGTCCATTTTGACTTTTGATCAGTAAAATTGGTATATTTTAACTGAAATTTACATGCATTATATAAAAAAAATTATAAAAATTATATCATTAGAAAGTATATTTTGTCTATTTTAATATGCAACTTTCGGATTTTAAAAATAATGAGTAGATTATTGGTAATGTTTACTTAAAAATTGGTCAATTTGACTACTCGAAAAGCAAAATTGACATGTAAAAAGGAAGGGAGGAGTATATGTCTGGCGGGCAGGGGAGAAATGTTTTAACAAGTACATCCTTTTTCTTTTGAATGTTTTTGCTCAGCCCAGGCTTCTGTCGTCCAGGCACACGCTGTTAAGCACCTCTCTCCCCGTTTTCTTTACATTTTTATAGCCCAAGCTTCTGTCGTCCAGGCACACGCGGTTAAGCACTTCCCTCCCCTGTTTTCCATACATTTTTACAAAGCAAAAGAACCCCAATCAAGGAAAAAAAAATTTCATATTCAAGTTTATCCTATGAGTTTAAAATCTAAAAATAATTGCCCCCATAAGTTCGAAATCCTAGATAACGTCTCTGCCGGCGAGCTCTATTTCAAATGAAATTACATGAATATGAAATCAAACGAATAAAAATCATGATAATGAGAAGATTTACGAGGTTCAGGATGGATCTCTCGTCATTTCTCTCGATCATTAGAGTTGCAATGGGATCTACGAGTATTGAAATGGATACGGGGTTCTCAAGGTGTCAAAAGGCTACTTTAGATTTGTTGGGAGTCTTAATGAAATTCGGAAGATTAAGATGGAAATTTTGAAAGTTGGATTGAGTGTGGTCGGGATAGACCCATTAACAGATGATGTTATATTATACTGTTATGATTTTATATCACGAGTGTGCCTTATATGATGGTTGTTTAACCTGTTTATGATAATTTGATGATATTTATTAATGATAGATTTCGTATCGTAATTAATAATAATCAGTGATTGATGAGTCGTGGACTTATTATGCTAAACGTGTGAAACAATTAATCCTATTTTTACTTAGATTTAATCGAATATCATCTTTTAGTATATTTTTCCGTTGATGTTTTTTTGAACCTTTATCGAATAATAAAATTCTGATTTCTTAATTTTTGTATATGTCGACTAGATGATAAACTTTATAGAAAGAATTTATTTGAAAATTGTAGTCTTGTACTTGTACGTAGTCCTTACATAAAAAAACAGCAAGTTTATCAGTTTATTATTAAAAAATCTAATGTTGAATACGAAAATTGATTCATTTATTAAACAGATTTAGGGCGTGTTTGGTTGAGAGAAGCAGAAGTTGTTTCTGGCTTCTGTTTCTCTTGACCCGTTTGTATAAAAAAAGTAGAAGCACCTTTAAGAAGCTAAGAATGCTAGCTTTTCACTCACAGTTTCTGCTTCTTTTCCAAACACTTTATTAACTTATTTACTTCTCACTTCTACTCTACTTATTTATTACAAGTAAGAAGTCTTTTATTTTAAGCTAACCCAAACAGCCCCTTAGACTCATTTATTTTACTTATTCGCTCGAACTCAAGTCTATTTAATTAAAGATTAGCTCGAGATAGTTTCGGTCTCATTAACTCGGCTCGACGTGGATCATTTTATACATACTCAATTTTAAATATCTTATAAATTAATAATTTAGTTATTTGTAATGAAACCTTTAAACCTTTATGTTTCCGAAACCGGACATAAAAATAAAATGATAGAAAACACTATCCTGTGTGAGAGTCAGATCATGAACGTTTAATTATTAAGATAGTTGGACGACATAATTTGCAAGATTATAAATTATTTATTATGAATTTAGGAAAGATTTAAAAAATATTGATCCATAGTGTTCGTGGATAACCAAACTCTACTCAAATTCGGTTTGAAATGATTTGAGTCAAATCGTTCATGAACAAATTTGTGTTCGTATTATTTATTTTTAAGTTGACTTGAACATTAATTTTTATTAGATCAAAAAATCCGTATCAATATTATTTAATATAAAATTTAATTTAATTTACACCATAAAAAAAGGTTATTTTCGATTGCCAATTTTATCCTCAGACTATTTTTGACCAAAAATGAATGAAAAACCGGTCGAAACTATTTAGTCAAAAAATAGTTTGATCAGAAAAGGTCTTATATATAACCTAGTCCAAATAAATAATTTTGGCCCGGATTTGAGTGGCGATCGAAAAATAAGATTATTTTATAATTTTAATTCATATCAACTTGACTCATCTCGAATATAAGGAGGATCAGTTGTTAAATGCATGGGTGAATGGAAGTATGGAAGGGTAACTAGTTGGTTACTTGTTCACTAATTCCACCTTGTAAACTTTGATCTAGCTTGCTACTTGGGTCGCCGCCGACTATTTGTTCAGTAGCTATTCTAGTTTAGGCTTTAGGTAACTGTACACGATATATATTTGAAATTAGAGTAGAGTAGGTAAAGACATGAGTATACTCAATAGAAATGTGAATTAAGCTTGGTCACTAGAATTTGAATGGCCAATAGTATATTGCAATCTTATACTTCTTCTATTGTCTTGAATGTGTTTTGAGAAGAACATTAATCTGTTTGGATAAGGTGATAAAGTGAATGCATTTCAACAAATGTGACCTAACTCATTTCATGGGGGAGTGTAATCACATAATTCCCCTTCTTATCACATTAAGAGTTGTTTGTCTATACACAAAGAAAAGTGTGTTAACAATTGTGATTAAAAGCATGTATCCACTTGGCCTAATTAAGCAGTTGATTACCAAACTGGCTTACTTACCAAACCGAACAGTAACCCAACTCATGAATCCTCAACCCTTCGTCTATTCCACTTGCGTGTCTCCTTGTACGTAAAGTATGTATGTTTAGTGACTGTCTTGGTGTCCACGTGGCATATAATACTATTGTTTATCTTCTGGAATTACATGGTATGTTACATCTCTGTTCATACCTAGCGAGCATCAAGTTTCAGGCCACATGTCCATAACAGGGTGGGAACGAACTGTACCTCGTGGCGTGGCGTGAGAGACAAACGGGGTGTGTGTTGCCCCTTGCTGAAGTTAACGTTATACACATGACATGATCCTAATTATTACTATTATCCTCAACTTAATCTTCTGTCCTTCTGTGTATGTTCACCATCATAATTAGATTTAGTTATTTACGTAATCATGATATTAAGGCTAATATGAATGGTTAATGAGATTGGCATGAGCGATTGAGCATGTTACTACATACACAGATTGTTGGGTATATGTAGTCTGTAGAAGAGGAGAAGTGTAATATCTAGAAAACACATGATATCAGCATATTGAAGTTTTAGCAAGAGTGAGTAGTAGAAAAGTGGTAAACTAAACTTGTACCAGAATTGAACGTGTCTAGAAGATGGTGACCACAATTATAAGAAACTTGAGAACCTATCTTACCAAATTTATGAAATTATTAAATTTTATAGATGTGCTGATAGTCTGTGTAGAAGATAGAAATGCTCAAGTCAATTGTGCGAATAGACGGAATAGTGTAGTAGCCGCCGTCCGAGTGAGACTCCACTGCTATACGCTATATTTAAAATATTACTTATTAATTATGCATAGCTACTATACACACAGTATGTTTTTTACTGTTACCTACAATAACAACAAACATTTTTTATTAAAAAAATTTTAAAAACTGTTTAATAAATTTAAAACAGTTTTTTTTACACTTCCACCTCGAACACTGTTTAAAAGAAATATAGGTTCCCATATTTTTGTCATAAGCCGTTTTTCAATTTTATGAGAAATTATCATAAATTTTACTATCAAATCTCATCAAAAATATTATATTTTATATTATAACTCAAAATATGCAGGACTATCTAAATTTTATCATAATATTTTTTATACTAGTACTATTTCTAACAACACAGCAATGTTTAACCGTAATCACGAACATACAAGAGAATTTAATTACGTAGGCCGGGTCAAAACTATACATTAAAAATCCTATTATAAGATGAAATTTTAGTAATGAAAGATAGCATTTCTCGATATATGAAGGTCAATTAATCTTGCAAATAAATCATTTTCATTAAATAATACTATAATATCTATCAAGATTTTAATATTAATTAAATAATTACTAAAATGTTCTGCTGAGTGTGTTAGAATGCAATACTATGTTGGTAAAAATAAAGTTAAATAAAATGGCACGAGTACTGGCCCTGTGGTTTGACGTTTGACCAGAAAGTGTCAAATATACCCAAGTGGTAGTGTCGCTAACTAGTTCTAGTTGTTTACTAGTATACCGTACCTCTCTGTATAAATACAAAGAGACAGATAAATAAAAGTCGTTATAATTATGTGATTGATTAAATAAAAAAAGTCATTAAAAATACACCACACCTTCTCCACCACTCCAACACTCCTTTGACCAACTTCACTCCTCCCTTCAACTAACTCCTTCCCCACGTCAAAGCTCACTCCTTACTCTTTTCTTTCTTTCTCTACCCCCTTTAATCCTACCTTTATCTATACATTATACGTTGTGTACAGGGCACTAAAAGATATCTTTCTGTTACACTATTACTTTTTCTAAATTTATCAAATAAAAATTATTCAACTTAGATAATGTTTTATTTGAAATTAAATTTCTTGTATATGTGACTAAATTATGACGTGGGATACTTTCAGAAGAATTTTAAAATAATATACCTAAAATTTTCTTGTTAATACGTTTACAGATATGCAGTACAACTAAAACTCCTGATTTATTCGATATTCGTTAATAATTTTAACTTATAGTTAATTTAAAAAAACGTATACAACAAATAATAGGATTAGGAATATATGAAATATTCAAATTCGAATACGTATAGGATATACAAAGAGTTCCACCGCCTTTCCTCCCCACGCAACTTCTAACCTTTTCCACCTCCTTTCCAAACTCCCCCGCCTTTATATATAAACCCCTCCCCCTATCTCCCATTCTTCACTCCCCTCACTTCTACGATCTCTCGCTCTCATCTCTCTCTCAAATCTCTCCCACTCTCATCTCTCTCTGTGAGTTAACATAGCTACTATGGCTCTGGAAGCGATGAATTCACCCAAAATCCCAACCCCTCCGCCCCTCAATAACTACAAGCCCCTCAATAACAACACAAACAGCGCTAGCACCAGCACTACCACCACTCTTCTTCACAATTCGGAGCCATGGATGAAGAAGAAGCGCTCGAAACGACCCCGTTCCGAGACTCCGCCGCCGTCTGAAGAAGAGTATCTCGCCCTCTGTCTCATCATGCTTGCTCGCGGTGGCGCCGCCGCCTCTCCCACCCCTATCCACCGCCAAGAACCACGTGAAGTACTCTCCGATAATCATGACGCCAATACATACAAGTGCGGTGTGTGTAACAAGGCTTTCTCGTCTTACCAAGCTCTCGGCGGCCACAAGGCCAGTCACCGTAAAACCCTAGCCACCGCCGCCGAAGATAAAAACAACAACTCCGCCAACTCCAACGGAACCCTAACTACGAACTTAGGGTTGAACCCTAGCGGTAGGGCCCACGTCTGCGCTATCTGCCACCGCTCTTTCCCTACAGGCCAGGCTCTTGGCGGCCACAAGCGCCGCCACTATGAAGGCAATATCAACGCAACCGCCGCAAGTGGAAGCGCAGCCACCGTGGTATCCTCGTCGTCGGTACCGGCAGGGTCAACTCAGAACCGGGGGTTTGACTTTGACCTAAACCTCCCCGCGTCACCTGAAGAAGACTCGCCGTTGGAAGTGATCGTTGACTTTAGTCGGGGAAGTCAACTTTCCGGTGAGCAAGAAGTGGAGAGTCCCTTGCCTGTGAAGAAACCGCGTTTCTTAATTCCCAATTATTGAATTCTATATTTTTCGATCGCCATTATTGAAAAATTAAATTTAGTTGTCAGATACGATAGCAAATTGTTAGGTATCAAATTTTTGTATGCAAATTTTTACGAGTATGGTTTGTAGAAGGCTTTCTGTTGGAGTACTATTGAGTATTGATTCGTTAAATTGATTGGATTATTTGTTTGTTTATTATTCGGTAAAATTGTAATTTAGATAAAATTGCATGGAAGTCCATGTGAAGATGCACATGTTTAGACATGATTGTAGTTAGCCATTACTAGGTATGTTGCCGCCAGATATAGACTAGCCATAGATCTGCAATTTTTATTTCTTCGCAATCGCAACAAAACACTCCCTCCGTCCCTCCCATTCCTTATCAAATTGGTTGGGTACGGAGGTTAAGAAATATGTATAAAATAGTTGGGCACGGAGGTTAAGAAATATGTATAAAATAGTGGAAAAGAGAAAGAAAAGTAGGTGAAGTGGCGGGACCCATTGATTTTTAACGTATATAAAGAAGATAGTGGAGTAAAAGTAGTGTGAAAATGAAAGAAAAATGGAGAAGTGGTGGGACCCATTGACTATTTTTGGTAAGTTTTGAAATGTAAAGAATTGGATGGGACACCCAAAAAAGAAAGTGTAAAGAAATGGAAGGGACGGAGGGAGTAGTTATAATGATTAATTGACGTTATAAGAAAAAACTTTAAAATCGATGACGAAGGCCAGGCCAGTTAAATATACTCCCTCCGTCCCAACCAATTCTTTACGTTTGGTTTGGGCACGGAGGTTAAGAAATATGTATAAAGTAGTGGAAAAGAAGAAAAGTGGGTGAAGTGGTGGGACCCGTCAATTTTTAATGAATAAAAGAAAGATGGTGGAGTAAAAGTAGTGTGAAAAGGGAGTAAAAGGAGTGTGAAAAGGGAAGGAAAGTTGGGAAGTGGTGGGACCCATTGACTATTTTTGGTAAGTTTTGGAATGTAAAGAATTGGATGGGACATCTAAAAAAGAAAACTGTAAAGAACCTGGTGGGACGGAGGAAGTATCAGTTTTACTCACAGTTCTGTTGGTGAGACAGTTGGAAGCTTGTGCATATATGTATAGCTTGGAGGTGAAGAAACTAAGCTGTTAACTCGATTTAAATATTAATAACTTTGTTGCTGCAGACTGCAGTACTCAGAATTAGGGGTGTCAATGGAGCGGATATCCGGTCCGACCCGGTCCAATCCAGGAGCTAACGGAGCGGATATGGATCACCTAAAATAATATCTGATCCGGAAAATATCCGATCCGATATGTATAGGATATGGATTTAATACGATCCGATCCGAAAAAAATCCGATCCGACTTATATATATATATATATTTATATTTATATTTATATTTATATATCTATGTATATATATACTCTATTAAGATATTATATATGTAAATAAATAAATAAAATTAGATAGCATTTCAACTTGGATAATTGAACTTATTAAACATTTTGTTTGAGAGTTTTGAGTTGCATTAGTACAACCTATCTAAATTTTAAGTTTCTCATATTTTATTAGAAGATTTGTAATATATATAAATTAACGTAGTGTTTCTCAATCCTAAACTTCCGGAATTTATTAAAGATTTGTAATATTTGAACAAGTGTGTTTTTGTATTTTAAAACACTACATTTTGAATTTATAAATTATTATTATAAGTGATTCCAATAAATTTTTATAAGTGAAGAATTTTTTTTTTGTTTAAATATAAACGGAGCGGAGCTCCGATCCGAAAATCCGTGATCCTACGGATTAGGATATGGATCGTGTTCTAAAAAATCCGGTTGAAATCCGATCCGAATCCGAATCCGATAAAATTAAACGGATCAGGATATGGATCATGCCAGATCCGATCCAGATCCGATCCATTGACACCCCCTACTTAGAATTGCCTTTGAATAACAGTTTCATCTGTTTATTTAGTTGTAGCCTCTCTAAAACTTGGATATTGATTTATTCGTGTTGGAGAATTCACCGGATGTATTTAATTGAAATTTTAAATGAATTTTTTATTTTTAACAATATTCAAGTATATATTTAATTTGGATTTTAAAAAATATATAAAAACTATGTAATATTCACCTAGGATTTTAAATTATGTTGTAAAATCTATAAAACTTTTAATATATTCAATTAGGATTTTTAAATTATACTATAATTAATGTGTGTTTACTTCTAGTAACAGATAAAATTAGAGTATAATTTTTTAATTAAGATTTAACGAAAAACACCAAAAAGTGTAATTATGTACATGTTGATTAAACTTGATAAACTGTTTTTGAGTTACTGGGTTTTGACTAATGAAATGCATGAATTTGGCTTAATAATATATATATATTTTTTGATAATTTAGACTTATATACTGAACTGAATTGAATTATTTAAATATTTTATCAAACTTCTATTTCTGTTTATAATATATACTGTTACAAACTTTTACTTATACATCAAGTCATTCAAGCTATTCTTGATACTAGCTTCTTAACCCGTGCAAAGCACGGGCTGTTTTAAATTATTTTTTTGATATAGGTTCATCTCTTTTAAATTGAGAGATAATAATAATAATTAAGCCTGAAATACGACTAACCGCTCTAACCGCTCTCTTATTCTTCTCTCCCAATCTTCAAGATTTCGTTCATCTTTTCTTTCGACTTTGTGCGCCACATGTAATCACATGTTTTGGAAATTTGTGGAGTTTAGTCGCATTCACTATGCCATATACATTGCACACTTTTTTCTTGGTGAATGAGTCACTTGTTTTGAATCTTGCAAATTGATGTTGTTTTATGAGGGAGTTTCGAATGTTTAAACAATTCCTAATTGATTTGCTCTCTCGCTCGAGGGCGCTTTCACGGCATTGTCATTTGAGAATTGTTGTGGTGTGTCTGCTATCAAATGATTACGGTGTAGCGGTTGTCAAAGCGACGCAATTGCCAAGGTTGTCTGAGAGAGTTTCAATGAAGTCATTCCGGTGGAATGCAGTGCGATCAAAGTAGTGAGAGTCCATGGAGTTGTTCTTGGTATATTAGTGAAAATGGGTTTAGAGAGGTCTTCATCGGTGTTAATGTGCAAATCATTGTAAGATTTCAAGATTTTGGGTTCCAATTTGGTTGGCACCCGATCTCTTCTCCCAAGCTTTCAACTTTGCAATCCGTGTAAGTAATGGTTCTTGATTTCTCCGTTTGTTTTCTTCAATGGACTTCACCACTTAAACCGAGAAATTTTTAAGTAAGTCCCATGTGAAGAAGGCCATGGGCTAAGGTATTATAGTTATATTGTATCACACATAATTTTATTTATTATGCACTAAGCCGGGGGTCTCACGGAAACAACCTCTCTACTTTAAGGTAGAGGCATGGTCTGCGTATATTTTAC
The DNA here is from genome assembly GCF_001625215.2 of Daucus carota subsp. sativus. Lineage (NCBI taxonomy): Eukaryota > Viridiplantae > Streptophyta > Magnoliopsida > Apiales > Apiaceae > Daucus > Daucus carota. The sequence continues at coordinate 22,136,459 of NC_030386.2, read as the reverse complement.
CGTCTTTAGACCCTGCTCTAAGCAGGATATACTGAGCACGTTTGGTTTGGTTTGGTTCTTTTAAATTGAGATTATTTATATTATAAAAGTAATTTATATTGTATATTTATTTATATTTTAAGTCATATTATATTGATATCCATATGTACACATATCCTCACTATGATATTTATTAATATATAAATACAAAAAATATACACAGTTTAAAATTTTATTATATAATTAAATTACCACCCACCTAAAATTATTGAAAATTTGATAAAAGAAATGAGATTTTTGTTGAATCAGAGCCCTTGTCATATAGTTATATATTATATTTATACTTATTCTAATATATATATATTCTAAAAACCGGTTGGTTGACTGATTAATCGATAATCAGAAGGATTTTTAATCCGATTTAGTAAAATTCGGTTAAATCGATGATTATTTGGTCAAAACTTGATCAATTCGATGAAAATCAGGTTGAATATTAAATTTTACAAAATTTGTGGGGTAAATTTAAAAATCTAAAAATGATTATATATATAGAGGGTTACTCCAGTGAGAACTTCTTAAAATGAGAACCGTGAGAACTTCCTTAATTTATCATATTTTGGCTAATCTAAACATCAAACTAGTGGGTACCCAATATAAAAAATGTATATAAAACTAGTCTCTTCCTAGCTAGTCAAAAAAAAAAAAAATCAAAAAAAAAAGTCCACTGCCACGTCATCAGTGATTTTTTTAAAATTTTTTTAAAATTTTTTTTTCGGCTAGCTAGGTGGAGACCTTAATGATATGCATTTTTTGTGAAGGTGCCCCTGGCGGGGCCTTTCAAATGAATGAGATTTTGATAAATTAAGAAAGTTCTCACGGTTCTCATTTTAAGAAAGTTCTCATTTGAGCAAGTGCCTATATATATATATATATATATATATATATATATATATATATAGAACAAAGTTCCATGTAGTCCACATATTTACTGTAGTACCGTAGACCACGTATGTTCTGCAACTATAGAATGACATAAAAACATTGCAAAATGTGTTATTTTGCAAATCATGTTCTATAAACATCATTATTTTGTTAAAAATTTTGACAATCCTAAACATTCTACAAGTTAAATAGTAAAAAACATATTATTCTGCAAAACATGTTAAGTTTGCAGAACATATTTACATATTACAGAACATATATGTTCTACTTGTCGAACATAAATGATTTTCAATATTTTTCATGAAATGACGATATTTATAGAATGTACTTCACAAAATAACAAATTTCATACATTTTGCAATGTTTTTATGCCATTCTATAGTTGCAGAACATACGTGGTCTACGGTACTACAGTAAATATGTGGACTACATAGAACTTAACTCTATATATATAATATTAAATTATTTTCAAAAAATATAATGATCATGTTAATATTTATACTGAGTAAGGGTAGATTAGTCTCTTTGAATTAAATTACTCATTATTGTTGTGTTAGACATATAATAGAATTTGACAAAATTCGGTTAAAATCGATGGCTAATTGGACAAAAATTGGATTAATTGGTTGAAAATCAGGACGAATATTAGAATTTACAAAATTATTTATTTATTATTAAAACATAAATATAAATATATAATACATATATATATATATATATATATATATATATATATTGGAGTTTTAAATATGAAGTAATTATTATTAAAACATAAATACAAATATATAATACATACGCCCTCCGTCCCACCAGGACTGTTTGCACGCATTTTGAGACTCTTATAAAGTATAGTTCAATAACGTTTTTTTTAATTTTTTTTTTGAATAAAAGTTTAAACGTCAAAACTTTTTTCAGGATTTTTAAAAAATATATATATATAGTTTATTGCAAAACGCACCCCACTGGATTTCCGAAAATTCACTTTTAGACATATACTTTATATAATTGCACTTTGCACCCTGTTGGTTCGTTTGGCGCGTCACTTTGCACCCCTTCTGTTAAGTTTGACTGTTAAGGTTAAAAGTCTCGGGGGTAGTTCGGGAATTTTTTAAAAAATTAATTTAACCAGAATTTATTTTATTTTTTTGACCCTCTAAACGATATATTTTGAAAAATCTTAAAAAACGAAAGTTGTAGAGAACGAAAAAATCCTTTTAAAACAATAAAATTCAAAATTATTGAAATCTTTTTTGTAATTTTTTAATAAATTACGAAAATCAGAGATCTTGTAAAAATTCGTAATAAATTCAATCAATTTCAAATTTTAATGATTTTTGATGATTCGGAAGACTCTTTCGATTGCCTATAACTTTCGTTCATGTTGTTTCCGCATATTATGTTTCAAAATATTTTCAAAATAATGTTTACAACTCATTTTTTAGTTTTAAATTCAATTAAAATAGGTTTTAATTGATTCTAGCTTCGAAATAAAATTTGAAAGTTATAGGCAATTGAAAGTGTTTTCCGAATCATCAAAAATCATCGAAATCGAAATTTTTTTTTGACTAATATGGCTTATAGCCTTACAAAGTGAGTATCTGTTCTAAGATATTCTCGAGATGAGCCAGAGTCGAACCCATGACCTGGGACAACAGAGGATAAGCCCTTTACCACTGGGCTATCCAATCGTGCTCATCGAAATCGAAAATTAATTGAATTTATTATGACTTTTTACAAGATATTAAATTTTTGTAATTTATTAAACAATTACAAAAAAATTTCAATAATTTTGAATTTTATTGTTTTAAAAGGATCTTTTCGTTCTCTACAACTTTCGTTCTTTAAGATTTTTCAAAAAATATCGTTTAGAGGGTCAAAAAATAAAATAAAATCTTGTTAAATTAATTTTTTTAAAAATTCCCGAACTATCCCTGAGACTTTTAACCTTAACAGTCAAATTTAACGGAAGGGATGCAAAGTGACGCGCCAAACGAACCAACAGGGTGCAAAGTGCAATTATATAAAGTATATGCCTAAAAGTGATTTTTCGGAAATCCAGTGGGTTGCGTTTTGCAATAAACTCATATATATATGATGTAAGTATATTTTTTAGGAGCCTTAAAATGCCTGCCAAAAAGTAACGTAAAGAACCTGTTGGGACGGAGGAAGTATATATATTGGAGTTTTAAATATGAAGTAATTTAATGTATATTAATGGTTAGACATTAATGTCTAATAAATACATTAGTGTTAAAAGTCAATAATGACTTTTATATATAAAAAAATATGTATTTTGAGCAAGTGGTAGTACAGTCACTTTGAATAAAATTACTCAAGGTTGTTGTATTATATATATAATAGATGTGATAAAATCAACTTGAGCTTTCAAGTAGAGTATAAACTATCATATCAAGTTTTGGGCTTCAACACTAGGAATTGCGAGTTCGAACTTGAATCCGACGTACATACTCAAAGTTCTAGTTTGAATGTTTGATACTATTCTAAATGGTTGCTAACAAGATTCCCTCGTTAGTTTGTGAGGCAGCCCATGGAAGACTCTAATTGCCCATCTGCTATGATAAAATAACTTAAATGGGCTGTATCCAGCCCACTACACAGATATCTAGACCAGAAGGAGAGAACAAATAAGTAAGGCCTGATCTGATAATTTGATTTCCGTCTTCAGCCTATTTTCGACCACCCGGTACAAGGTACATAACAAACAAGTAATGGATATGAGTACAACATATTTTTTAAACAAATTATAATATTTATAATAACATACTTTCAATCCAAATATTATTTTAAGTCAAGTCTCTAACATAGGTAATTTACAAACAAAATAAGTCGACAGAAATGGAAAATGAGAGACTAGGGTTTTTTCATTTTAGAATACTTGTCCGGACTCTTATGATGTCGTGAAATTTCTAAGGAACCGTATAAATATTAACTTCCATAAACGATACCCTCCTGATATAATTTTCTTTTTAACGAGCTAACGATACTCTCCTGATATAATTTTTTTTTAACGAGCTAAATACTAGTCGGTTGTTAATTTCCGGATTAGTTATTTACGATAAATATCACAAGATTAAGCTGTGTTTTAATGTGACGACCTTAAATTTGGTAAACATGTTGATGAACAACAATATCTTCCCTACTCATTTTAATAAAAACTAACTACGCTTCCTCAAAGATCGTGTAAGCTTCAACTATGAACCCGTGCTTCAACTACTAAATTACTACCAGAAATAATTCATCACCAAACCCACTTTTCAATGCAAGAAAATGTACTTTGCTCCCCCGTTCCTATCAACTCAACTTCACTTAAGTCTCACTGAGACAACACAAACTCGCCCTAAATGCCAAATACGAGAAGCCCAAATATCAATTTCATTGAGACATTTTGTCGAGCCTCTTGAATGCATAGTCTAGATATTGCCATATTTAGAGTACATTACGAGAATACAATACGTTTTTTAATAATTAGTATAATGTATAGATATTTAAAAAGATATACTTGTATTACATATATAATGATTCAGTATATCTTGCAAATATTTTACATTGTTATGTATTTAGTGGATGACTCTAGAATAATCCAAGTTTCAACCTTTAATCTTTCATATCCACGTAACTTTTGACTTTTGTCAGATTCGATCATGTGAAAATCCAGCAGACTTGTTCACAAGGGTGCTTCCTACAACTTCTTTCGAGAAATTAGTTCACAAGATTGTGATGCGTAAATTTTGAGAATTATGTTAAAATGAGGGAGAGACATGATATTAAAATATGAACAACCCATGCGTGTCATGGGGGGGGGGGGGTTTTTATATATTTAGGGGCTGTTTGGCTGGACTTAAAAGAAGTTACTTATTGATTAAGGGAAAGAAGTGGATTAAAAGTGATAAGTTGGCTCGGAGCTACAAGTTATCATAAGTGTTTGGATATTGGGACTTTTAAGTTATTTAAGTATTTGGATAATTTAACTTATATATAAGTTAGTATATTTTCGTAATTTTGTAATATATTTTGTTTTATTTAAAAATGAATTATAACAATACAAGTCCTTTATAATTGGACAGCGAACACGATAACACATGAATTTAGATAATTATATTACAATATTACAAGGTAGTTATAATAACTATAAAGTGTAGTCATAATAGCATGATCTAAAATCTGTAGTTTAAAGATATAAGGGGGGGGGGGGGGGGGGGCCGGAGCACGCAATAAGAGAAAGAAGTTGGAGCCCAAAAAAGCTAGGTTTGATAGCTTTTTTTGGGCTTCTTCACCTTCAATTAAGTGCTTGAGCAAAGTTGTCAAACGGGCAGTTTTTAAGTGAAGATCATAAGTTGACATGCCAAACACTCACTTAGTGGATAATTCTAGAATAATTCAAACTCCAACATTTGATGTTTCATCTCCATGTAACTTAGACTTTTAGTTTTACAACTTCATGTCTTTTGACTTTATGAGTACATATAACTCTTATTTTGTAGGCCTATAAACATATCCTTACTTGAGCTTGTAATGTACACAAAATTAATCAAATGCATTGTTCTCTTTACTCTTATGCTCTCTCCATAGTCTAATCTATATTAGTTCGTAACATACATGCTGATTTATGAATAATTAACATCAAGATTTTCATTTTAGTAAAGTTAAAAATTTTAGTGATGTGTTAACAATTATATGTGATTTAGAACAAAAGATAGGAAGTAGGAATTTTTTATGAATTTTATAATAAGAATAATATATTCTATTAAAAAAAATCCTTTTTATTCAGTTAGAATATAAATGAAATAAACGTCGTATCTAATTATAAAATCTATTTCATTTTGATTTTTACAATACCTCTTATTTTGTTTCGAACATAAAAAAGAATAGGAGATCGACGATGTCAAATTCCTTTTTCCTATTCAGAAAGCTTTTACGTCAGGAGAGAGTATTATATTTAATTACAAAATTTATTTTTCATTAATTTAGAACATCAAAAATGTAAATTATATTTTAGACTTAAATATTATATATAAGTATATTCTATTATTATGTAATCTTAGTCATTTATTTAATAATAAAATTTAATGGTTTGTATTTATTATATGATTATATTTATTTTATTTAAAACATGAAAAAGGGAGCATCTTCTATTTGAAAAATATATTTTTATTTTATTTAGATTCTAAAAGTATAAATTGGTCGCTGAAGAGAGAACTGCTATAGAACGATGAAACCATAATGTTAATATAATTGCGTTTATATATTTTTTAATGTGTTATTTATCTTACGTTCTTACTTATGAAAAAAAAGTGTTATTTAGCTGTTAGAGAGCAGAGTGAGGAGTAAATGGAGATTAACTGTAAAAGTGGTGTGGCCACGTTAAAGAGAGAGCGGGGGATGAAAAAAGCTGATTGTCAGCTTGGCGTGCATAACATAGCAAGCAAGCATATTGAGTGCGTGTCTTAATTCCTTTAATCAATGCAAATCCCAATCTCAAGTACTGTCCAAAGTAACCATCACTTCTTTTTCACTTTTATCACAAATATCACTTATCAAACATTAAGTCATCTCGAATATTATTTCTAGCGTTTTAAACACTTTGTTTAATCTAAAACATGTACATTGAGGAAATATCTGAATTCAGAAAGCGGTGGTGCTGGTTTTTTCAAAACTGGTAAAGTGTGATGCCCTTAAGCAGCAAAAGCAACTTTTAATCTTTTTAGGTGTGTGAATATACTTGTTTTGCTGCTGTTGGTTGGATTACTTTAGTTCTCACTGGAAAACCATTTGTGTCTTTTAATGCGACTTAATTTTTCTTGGTGGGCAGTGCCTTTTTGCATGCTTTGTTGGTTTGTGTGAAAATGTATGCTAATATTTGCTTTTATCTGAATACTGAATAACCCAATAATTTAAGTTGCATGTGGTGCTAATCTTGTTCACTTTTGTGCTTGATTCTTTAATCTTTTGTTTGATGATTTTGGTCTTTAAGGTGAGGTGGGTTCTTTGTGTTGCTGAATCTTAGTTGCTTATATATGGAAGAGTGAGTTCTGGCCTTTGGGTTTTGGGATTGTGTCTTTAAGCTTATGAGATTCTGAGGTGAGTTACAATTTCTGATGCAAAGATATGGTGTTGATCATGGTGGGTGATTTTTAAGAAGATTTTGTTTTGAGATCTCTGAAATGATTCTTTTGGTTCCTCAGATTTTGTTAGTAGCTGTGTTTGATTGTGCATATAATGAGGTATTTACTTTGGTTCCTCATCTTCTAATTTACTATTTCCCTTTATCTTAGCAAATATATTTATCAAGATAGATGCTTCTTGTCTACCATTTTGGTGGTTTCTTAAACTCATATCAAGATGCTTTCTTGTTGTTGGATTTTTTCAATTTTCTATTGCAAAATCTTATTATGCATATTCACTCCAATAAATATAGGGTTGGGAACTTGAAGCTTTAAAATGGCATTGAAAGTGGATGGTATGAATCTTTAAGCCTTTAAAGTACATATAGGTAATGCTAGGAAGAAGAGAAAACTAAAAAAAATTAATACAGTGAGAGAAAGAATGATAAAGAAATAGAGGGGGAGGTGGTGGGGTGTAGTCAGATTTGTGCTTGTGGCCTTGTGGGTGGTCTCTGGTTTGTGGGAATAATTTAGTATTGAGACTCTGTTGCTTCTGTCTCCTTGGCTACCTCGGTGCGCCCGGGCTCTGTGGCCTTTGCCGCCGACCAAGGAAACACCCACTTCTGTTAATCACTTCCTATTGAAGTGATCCCTTTTAAAAAGAATTGCAGAAACCACATTTCTCTTTCTCTTTGTCAAGATTCGGTCATACTAAGAAGCATATATCCTTTTTCCCTTTCTTGAGATCTATTTTCTTCTCCTGAAGTCCTAAAAAAAGTCGCCGTATATCAAATTTTATGTCCTTGACAGTTAGTAGTTATTTTAGTTGGACTCTAATCGTTGTTGGTGGCTTTGCTAGTAGTTCACTGGGGATGTCTAGTAACGAATGCAACAGTTTGTAATCTTGGAGTGAGCCATTGAGTATCGGGGAAGCATAGTTTATTGAATATATCACACAGCACTACAGCAGATTTAGATCTTTTAGCTGCCAGGATGAAGTTCATGAAGCTTGGATCAAAACCTGATTCCTTTCAAACTGATGGAAAAAATGTTAGGTACGATACTTGCAAACTTAAAATACTCTGATGTCTTATATATGCTGTTATATTTATGTTTACCAAGTGTAAACCTTAATTTATTTGTAATTTTCTAACAATTGTCCCGAGTTCATATGTTTTGAGCAAGTCTTGTTATATTATATCCCTTGGTAGCATGCCAAACCTGATTACTAGGGGTCTGTAAGGGAAGTTAGAATATTGGGTGCTTCTTTAAATCTTTTACTTAAACTTATGTATCAACTCTTAATGGTAAAGTCTTTGTAGCTCTCATTTCTGGCTGTTGACTTATTTGCTTATATGAGTGGAAAGAAAAACTGTGTGATCAGTTTTGTTAACAAGTGCTCATCTATCCTGCCCTTATTTGTATTTTTGTACTTAGACAAGGTTATTTGTTGTTTGTCTCTCATTAGCACTGTTGGAGGTTAAATTTGTTTGAAGCTTGGATATAGGTGTTATAAAACTTCGTTAGCTATATATACAAAAAGAAAGATTTTATCTACTCGCGGTATTTTTAGTTACTTCTGGTTTTTGTTTTTTCTTGTGACACTAATCTGATCTCAAAGATACAAAAGATCTATACATTGCTTTGGGAAACAGACAATAATTACGTGTCGATACATCCAGTGAATGCCCGAACTTCTACCATGTTCTCATATTTTTGTAATCTTATTCTTGATTCTCAAGCCTTTGTTATTGGTTGGTAAAGAGGTACTTTAGAGCTCTCAGCTTAGAAGTTATAATCAGGGTAATGTAGACTTGATGTATGGAGTAATTTAAAAAAAAAAAACAATTTCTATTACAGGATGATGTATTTATCACGATTTACAGCTAGAGCGAAACAGCAAAAACAATGTATTTTATAATAACTCGAAGGCCTGATGTCAAAAATCCTAAAGAGAAACTTTTTAGGATTCAGTTGTGCTGACATTTAGTCCAATATTTCCAATTCCAAGGATTTTGTGGTATGTCTTAAATATACATGTTGTTTTGACTAGAGGCTTTAATCCCAAGACTGCTGTGAAAAGTTTGCTACACATGAGTTGAGCTTTTATCTTATAAATATCTAAAGGTGTATAATAAGCATGTGAAGACTGCCATTTCTTACAGTGTTGATTGCGATGCCTTAAAATTTTTGTTTTAGTGCAGATATGTAGCAACTGAGCTGGCATCTGATGTGGTTGTTAGTGTTGGGGATGTAAAGTTTTATTTACACAAGGTATGTACAATAAACACTCACTTGCTTTACTCGGAGTTTCTTCCATGTTAAACTTGGTGAGTCTCAAAGTTATGGCCAAAAGTCCTGTTAGTCTTTCAATTTTCTTTCTGGAGTCCTGGATTACATTCTCCAGACCCACACTAGAATTTTAATAATAATTAGATTAAATCTGTTGCTTAGTATTTTATGAAGGTTAATACAAAATTTTGTTGCCTAGTTACAAGTTGGTTCAGATCCTGACAACAGATGGTAAGCCTGGTGTGTACAAGTAATGACCCTTCAAGTTGTATGTTTATCATAGTTCCCTCGGCTTAGTGCTTAAAACATATACGGAGTAGTAAACATTGTTTTTGTCAGATAATATATATTTGTCACTGCTTGCTCAAAATTGTTATTTTCTTGTTAAATAAAGTATACATTAAAAGAAGTGAGTTTAACTGCCAGGACGATCATCACATGGGCCGCATGGCAACTAATTGAATCCTTCTTCATTTCCTGATGCATACAAACAATTTTTTTCTTTGCAGTTTCCACTTTTGGCCAAGAGTGCTCGTTTGCAAAAGTTGGTCGGAACAGTGGATGAAGGGAATGTTGATGAAGTTGACATTCATGATATTCCAGGCGGCCCTGCTGCCTTTGAAATATGCACAAAATTCTGTTATGGCATGTCCGTCACTCTAAATGCTTATAATGTCGTTGCCGCACGTTGTGCTGCTGAATACCTGGAGATGCATGAGTCGGTTGACAAAGGAAATCTTATCTACAAGATTGATGTTTTCCTCAATTCAAGCATTTTCCGAAGCTGGAAAGATTCCATTTTAGTTCTTCAGAGCACAAAGTCTCTATTGCCTTTGTTTGAAGAATTGAAGTTGGTTAGCCGCTGCATTGAATCAATAGCTTCAAAAGCCTCTGTCGATGTTTCAGACGTAGACTGGTCCTATACCTATAACCGGAAAAAATTGCAAGAAGAAAATGGAAATGATGGAAACAACAATGGTGTTAGGAGTAGGCTAGTGCCGCAGGACTGGTGGGTTGAGGACTTGTGTGAACTTGGAATGGATTTATACAAACGTGTATTAGTTAATATAAAAAACAAAGCAATTATATCTGATGAAGTGATTGGAGAAGCTTTAAAAGCTTATGCTCAGAGAAGGTTACCAGGCTTTAGTAAGGACATGATCAAGGGTGGTGACATTCAAAAGATTTGCTCAATTATTGAGATGATTGTGTGGCTACTACCTACCGAAAGAGGCTGTGTCTCGTGTAACTTTTTGCTTAAGCTGTTAAAAGCAGCTATTTGGGTAAATTCTGGGGAAATGGTGAAAGATGAACTAACAAGTAGAATTGGTCAGCAACTCGAGGAGTCCTCTGTAAATGATCTTCTGATAAGGAATCGTACGGGGGAATCAACCACATATGACGTTCGTATAGTCAAGAGAATACTAGATGAATTCAAAATGCAAGATCAGAATGGTGAAGCTCAAGTGGAAGGCGGCCATGAGATTGAGGAAGTAAGGAAGCTGGGTATTTTATCAGAAGCTTCTAAGCTGATGGTGGCAAAGCTTATTGATGGGTACCTTACTGAGATATCAAAAGATCCTAATTTGTCATTGTCGGCCTTTATTGATCTTGCAGAGATGGTGTCGACTTATCCTCGTCCATCTCATGATGGAATATATCGAGCCATTGATATGTATCTGAAGGTAAGAGCTCCGAAGGCTCAAGTCGGTGTCATTTGTTGTTGATATATGTCTTGCTAAAGTGTCCCATCTTAATTCATATTCATGAGAAATTCCCAACTATTTTAAACTCTTACACATGGGTTTTTTACTTCAATTATATATGTAGGGAGGATTTTCTAGTAAATAACACACGCAGAACTTTTTTTTCATTTATCACTATTATTGGGTGACCCAAATATATTGATTATGTCGCCTACTACAGAACTCTTAGATGTCAGATGGGCTTCCTAAAGCATGTGGAATCTATTATTCCAATTTTTATGTGTTTCTCCTTTTTGTGCTTGGTGAAGTTTGATTTTGCATTCTTAGTTCAGAATATGCAGTACTTCTCATAACTTTGCAAAATAGAAGTTTATTTGAATTTTCTTTTTATATAGTATTATAATAGCAATTTCAAGTAAGCTGTTTGGGCTTTATATCAAGTAAGCTGTCTGGGCTTTTGTACAGGAGCATCCTCAAATCAGCAAGAGTGAGAGGAAGAAAATATGCAGGTTGATGGACTGTAAGAAGCTCTCAGCAGATGCTTGCATGCATGCCGTACAAAATGAGAGATTGCCTTTGCGAATAGTTGTGCAGGTGCTATTTTTTGAGCAATCCCGAGCAGCTGCAACCTCGGGATGCAGCACTCCAGACCTTCCAAAAGGCATGAGAGACCTGAACAGCGGATCACATGGGAGCTCCAGAACAGCCACCACTAACACAGACGAAGACTGGGATGCTGTTGCCACAGCAGAAGAGCTTAGGGCCTTAAAGGGAGAGATTGCAGCCATGAGATTGGGAAATGGAATAGTGAGAAGCAACAGCAGCAATGGTAAAAGCAATGCAGATAAGGCTGTTACCAGTAAGATGAAAGGGCTGCTTATGTCAAAAAGGGTGTTTTCAAAACTTTGGTTAAGCAAAGGTAAACAACAGGGTGAGAACAGTGGGTCGGATTCTTCAGAGAGCGTTGGTTTAGGCACCATTGAAGAAGCAAAGTCCACTCCTTCAAGAAAAGGAAAGCACCTGGTTTCTTAGTAGAAGAATGTCCCACGCAACTCTTCTTAGTTAACGTTTTTGTATTCCTGTGCTGGCTCAGACATTGTTGAAGAAGCAAAGTCCAGTCCTTGAAGAAAAGGAAAGCACCTGGATTCTTAGTAGATGAATGTTACATGCAACTTTTGTTAAGAGAGAGCTTATCTTAATTACATGTTAGAACTAGCGGGGTTCACCTTCTATTAATGCCGAACCGAAGCATATAATTTGGAAATTTATATATTTGCCAGGAGCAATCTCTACAGTCTAGGAACCCAAGAGGGGTATATGTTGTTGATTGGTGGCTTGTCTTAGAATAAAAATTCATCGAAAACTATATTCATTACTTATAATAACTAAAAGTAAACTTTTTGACATCGGTCACCCGGATTCACCCTAATACTGCTCAATTCATTTCGGATCCACTATAATTTCACTAAAGTAGGTGTCTAGGAATTTTAGACAAATTCACCTCGCTATAGTTTTGGACAGACGTTGTAGGAATTTTAGACAAATTCAAAAAAATCAATATCTGACCCTACTTCCTTGGTGTTACTCAACCCATACCGGACTTACTAAAACCTTGTCATAGAAATTTTAGACACATCAAGAGGCATCAATCATCATAGAGATTTTAGACACATTCGAAGTCAATACTTGATCTCACCCCTCCCAGTCTCATGTAAAAAGGAGATCTCATGTAAAATGGACAGAGGAGTAAACAATACCTTCAAATATTCCTGGACGGAAGTATTCCCGGTTACAACTTACAAAGTAGGACATAATTTAGCACAAAAAAAAAAAAAGCTTACAAAGCAGGATGCTACATGCCCTAAATTAGGTCATAAGCTGCACTCCAGGCTCCAGCCACACCTACGCCCACTTACATAAAATACACGTCTAAAAGACTCAAACGAACCTATTCTTGTTACTCTAGTTATTGCCCCAGGCCCAAGGGGGAGAGGTTTATTCCAGCTAGGTTGTGTCATTCAGAGGTGGTGAGTTAAAGTGACGTAGTTTAATCTCTTTCACACTAAAGTTAGCTAGATTTTCCCTTTTTTATTTGTGGACATACTGTTTTAGCATTTTACAACTTGGCAACCAGTCACATTATTATTCTGAAAAACGAGGTAGTATCAACGATAGGGATTATAAAGGTTCTAAAGTATAGTCCAAAAGTTCCATTTTTGATTTTTTATTATTTCATCTCCGAATATTAGGAGTACTTGAATGTTTCCACCCAAAAAAAAAATGTAATCAAGATTAGCAGGAGAATTAAACTAAATCACGCACCATGTGTATACAGTAAAGGAGAGTGATTACTGAAGTTATGATAACATCCAAAAAGCACACCTTTGCCTAAAAAAAATCCGTTTGTCTGTATCCGAATCATTACTACATCTAAGAACAAACCATAACTACATGAATATACCGGTGCTCTTTATGCACCAAATCTTGTTAATCTTATAGTATTTGCCTAAAAGTAGATATTTAGAGAGACGCTAACAACGTTTAGATATTTTTTACAGCTCTATTTATATGTAAGACTCTTTCGGCCCTATTTGATGTGGACCACTTTCATTTTCTCATGTTTAAAAGAAAATGAAATTTTCATATTTGTAATTATTTAAAAATTTTACAATCACACATTCATAAATTTTACTTTGTTAATATTTACTAATTATACTTTTATAATTAAAATTAAATCAAATTTTTATATATAATAATTATATTAATCAAAAAGATACATGTAATATGAGACGGGGAGGATATAAGTAGTGGGATGAGCTGGGGAGAAAGTGAAAGTAGGGTAGCAAGGATAAAGAAACGATGGTAGGAATTTATAGAGAGAAAGGTAGAGTTGATAAGTTATATCTCAGTGCGTTCCCTACCTTGACGTTTCTGTATCATACTTTCCACTAGAAATTTCGTTGACAAATTTGTTGCACACCACGCGACTACGTGTTATTTTCGTGTTTAAATTCTGATTTTATTTTATCTATTAAGGACTCCGATCATAATTTAAAAGTTACTTAATTAATATGAATAGACATGGTCAACGAAAAATTAAAATTAAAATTAATGCGACATGACATGAATAAAGTTATAATATATAAATCTTAGTATACATAAATATGTGCATACTATATATGAATTTTTTAAAAATATAAAAATGTATGCACTATAAGCTAATGTTTACCCAGCCGCGCCGTCTCCCATCTTCATGTGATACTTTCATGACCTTGAAAGAAAAAGATTTTACCAGATTTGAGAGCATCAGTTGGGGCAATTGCTCATGCTCAGGCTTCTTTACTTGCAGGCGGACACACGTTACAAACACATACACACAAACAACACAATTATAAGTGATTTGCCGTGTACTAGGAAGTGTCTCATCACTGGTCCATTATTCTCCGGTCATAGTTTTCGATTAAACTCGTGGGCTCTCTCCAGAGGATCTCGATCTACTCATCGGCATCTGCAAGAACATCTTTAAAGAACCGATCATATTTGAAAACGATTTATTTTGAGTGAATTTACTCTACAAAATTAAAGTGTACTTTTTCTAATTCACTATCTTAATTGTTTATGTGATACGTTGATATGCAGATATGTTCTTCAAATCTTAATATTATTCATAAAATATATTTTTTGCATTTTGATATTTGCTTGCGTAATAATAAACTCTTTGTAATCTCGACCAAATATAATTTTTTGATTTAGTGTTAAATGTAGTATTTTCGAGATATTAGATTCCGGGTAGATGGTGGTTTGCGGTGGTGATTTGCGGTTGTATTATCTTTGACTAATTTTTTGGCATGATTTATGATTTCAGTTTTTAGAATTGTATTTAATTTTCGGTTTTCAATCGTTAGCATTAAATATTTACTTATTTTGGTTGAAATAGCGGCAAATTTTATCATGCAATATTATTTCCTTTTATGGTGATTGACTCATTTTGTTTATATTTGAATTTTTAATATTAACTTTTTTAGTAATTGCTATAATAGATTAATTGATTGATGCTTTAATTCTAAGGACATTGTATAAAAATTCAAGTTTCTTTAATTAGAATTTCTTTTATCATGTTTAAGTTGATTTTTTTGTACAAATGGAAATTATTTGAATTTTTTTGAAAATGTCTTGATTCTCATTTAATCAGTTAGTAGGTTAATTGTGCCTCTATTGATGGCTAATTTTGTACCATTTATGGGTGGCCATGATTGATGGCATATTTTTGGCTTGTAAGAGGCAATTATGTGCCACTTTGTTGGCTACAATTATATGCCATTTTGTTGGCTTGTTAATAATTGTTATGTTATATTTTTGGTATCTTATCTTTTTTCTTTGTGTCTCACCAAAGATCCATCTTTGGTTGAGACTTTATTTATTTTCCTTTTTCACTACTCGTAATGATATACACATGATTTTAATATTTTATTTATTGGATATATTATCCTTTATTTTTTAATAATATATTATCAGTTATATATATATGGGCTTATATTCTCCCTGTTTCATTTGTTTATATTTTCCAGATGCTTGGAAAAAGACGGGTTTTTCTTTTCGGACATTAAAATTTTATTATCTAAATTTCCCCGGTCATCTTGCATGTCCGATGGTTAGACGATAAGATTTCTTGAATGAAAGAATTATCTCGGTGAATCGCCGAATCATATCTGTTGAGATTCATTCTCATTTTCAAAAAAAAATAAAAATGTATGCACTAACTATAAACAAAGAACTATATTTTGCATGTCTTAACAGAAAATTATTAAAATTCCCTCGGCACTTGAAATAGCCTGTCTTTATTATTCGAGGGTTTCAATCGACTTTCATTGATGAAAATCGACTTTCATTGATGGAAAGTCATAATGTATTCTTCCTTTTATTATTGTTCATCTTTTATTTTTTATTGCGATTTTGTTGTTGTTTATGAAACTTTTTTGATGTTTATTTAATGATAAAAGCTATTATGATAGTTGTATTTATGGTCGTTTGCTCAAACTGCAATGATAATGGAAGCAATATGTATGTACATATTTCTTACAAAAATTAATTGATTATCTGTTTGGAGAAGGAAGAATTCCGCAACGATATAGTTATACGTGTGTTCAATTGTGATTATATACATAAATAAGTGACATATGTCTTTTCATCAGTAAATAACAAAAAAAATAATTTAAAATCGAATACTTCTTGACCCAAGAATCATGAAAACTCGGCCCAAATAATTAAGTTGTGCATGTATTTTATGCGGAGAACCTACTACAACAAGCAGTGACACTTTCTGGTTACTCCATTTCGAAACCCGCAAGTGCACAGTATTTGAATGCATTAGATTCCGAAGTGGACTATGGCCAACTTTTGCTTTACAATAAGAGCAGTAGGTACGATATTTCATACGAACTATGCTTGCCTTGAAAATTGATTTTCTTCAAAGGGAGCAGTCCTCGATCAAAAGTGTACTGTAGTATATATTCAAGAGATCTGGTGAAAATCGAACCTAAATGAGATGTGGAACCCAGGAGGATCCTTTCGAAAAAGTAACAGTTACAAGTCCATTTGCAATCAATGGATGCCAAGCGCGTCAATACATTAATTATTTTTCAAGCACGTGGACTAAAGTTTCACTTCGAGTCAACTTTTGCACCCCCTATATATACCCCCCTCTGCATTTCCCTTTAAACCATCCCACTCCAACACTCAGAGTCCCATACTCAGAGAATTCAATCTCCATTTCGGATTCTCTCTTGATACATTTCTGCATTTATATCTACAACCCGCAACTTGTTAATTAGACTCGATACATCAACCATTTTTCAAACATGTCTGAAAAATCTGCGTCGAATAATTTAAGCATGGAGGTTTCCATGGGCGGTTCCAAGTGTTTCGACGACGATGGTCGACTCAAAAGAACAGGTACGTTCAGGAGGCTTAAGCACCCCGACTCCTATATATTTTTCTATTTACACTAAAAATTAAAATATTTTATATTTTTTGATAATGTGAGTGTGTTATATTTAGGTACGGTTTGGACAGCAAGTGCACACATAATAACAGCTGTGATTGGCTCTGGAGTTCTGTCTTTGGCTTGGGCCACTGCTCAGCTTGGTTGGATTGCTGGTCCAACTGTTCTCTTCTTGTTCTCTTTTGTCACTTACTACACTTCCTGCCTTTTGGCCGCTTGTTATCGTTCTGGAGATTCTGTCACTGGAAAGAGAAACTACACTTACATGGAGGCTGTCCAAGCCAATCTTGGTAACTTTATGCTTTATTTTTACTGTGACTTTTAAGAACTTTTATTTTTTTTACTGTGGTGGTGCTGGTGCAGGCTCTGATTTGCATGTTAATTGTTTCTGCAGGCGGTTTCCAGGTTAAAATTTGTGGGGCTATTCAATATATGAATCTCTTCGGAGTTGCTGTTGGTTACACAATTGCAGCATCTATTAGCATGACGTGAGTGTACCTTTTTTTCCGACTAATATGACTTATAACCTTACAATTGAGTATCTGTTCTGAATTTTTTTTTTGAAATAAACCAGAATCGAACCGAGAACCTAGGACAGCAGAACCGTAAAAAACAAATAAAAATCTTAAAAAATAATGGCCGCTTTTTTTATTTTGGGAAATTTGTATTTTCAACTAATTATGATTTGGTTTATCGAATACAGGGCGGTGAAGAGATCGAATTGTTTCCATGATAGCGATGCCAAGGATCCTTGTGAAATTTCGAGCACTCCTTATATGATTGCGTTTGGTGCCATGGAGATACTCTTCTCACAGATCCCGGATTTTGATCAAATTTCCTGGCTGTCGATTGTGGCTGCTATTATGTCCTTTACATACTCTTCCATAGGTCTTGCACTCGGAATTTCCAAAGTTGCAGGTATTTAGCTACTTTAACAGAAAGCTTTAGTTTGCATAAATTTGAAAATTTAGTACACGCGAAATCTAACATTTTTTGTGTATCCGCAATATCAGAAACCGGTCAATTCAGGGGAAGCCTCACTGGAATTAGCATTGGTACCGTTACTCAAACTCAGAAGATATGGAGGAGCTTCCAAGCACTTGGAGCAATAGCTTTTGCCTATTCTTACTCTCTGATTCTTATTGAAATTCAGGTAAATTTTGGTTCAATTAAGTGATTTTGGTATAATAAGTTACTTTTATTAACATTTATTATTGAATATACAGAACACGCTCAAATCTCCACCATCAGAATCCAAGACAATGAAGAGAGCTACACTACTAAGTGTTGTAGTGACCACTGTTTTCTACATGCTCTGTGGATGTTTTGGCTACGCAGCATTTGGAGACTTAGCTCCCGGAAACCTCCTAACTGGATTCGGATTTTACAACCCCTTCTGGCTTCTTGACATTGCCAACATAGCCATAGTAGTCCACCTTGTTGGCGCATACCAAGTTTACTGCCAGCCCTTATTTGCTTTCGTCGAAAAACATGCTACAAGAATTTTCCCCAGCAGTGATTTCATTAACAAAGAATTCGATATCCCTCTGCCCGGGGGTTTCAAGCCTTACAAGCTCAATCTGTTCCGCTTGGTCTGGAGGACAGTGTTCGTGATCCTTACCACAGTCATATCAATGCTTATGCCATTCTTTAACGACGTTGTTGGCATTCTTGGTGCGTTCGGGTTCTGGCCTCTCACAGTTTATTTCCCAGTAGAAATGTACATAGTTCAGAAAAAGATACCAAAGTGGAGCAGCAGATGGATTTCTCTGCAGATATTGAGTGGAGCTTGCCTAATTATCTCTATTTGCGCAGCTGCTGGTTCATTTGCAGGAGTTGTTACTGATCTCAAGGTCTACAGGCCATTCCAGACCAGTTACTAGTGTTTCTGTTGCAAGAAACCAGGAAATTAAGAACTGAAATTTAGAATTAATGCAGTTCTTGTTCATGTTCATGACAAGAGTAATGAGCAAATTCATCCACTTTGTGGTGTCTTTTCATTCCAAGTTTAATGAATATAGGACAGAGGAGCCTTTTTACTTTTTATTCATGCATGTAACATCTGTGGAATTTTTCAGTGATAATTATCCATCAAAATCTTGTAACTTACAGTTTATTTTAATGAAGTTGTTAAAATTCAGTGCTGAATTTACTCTGCATTCTTATTTCTTATAGTTTCCTTCTGTAGGTATGGAAATGAAGTGCATAGAAATATAATGAAATATATGATAAAAATTGTACTACATCTCTTTGTTATATAGACTGAGAGGCTGTTTAGGTAATTTTTAAAAAAATGACTACTTGTTTAAAGTAAAAAAAAAAGTGGGCTAGAAGTTAGAAGTAAGTCAAAACTTATAAGTCATTAAAATGTTTGGAAAAAAAGTAGAAGTCCTCGAACAAGAACTAGAATTCTCAACTTTTTACAAGTGTTTCTGGCTTTTTACATAAATGCGTCAAAAAAACAGAAGCCGACACTCTAGAAAAAGAAGCCAGAAGCAGGCAGCCAAAACATGCAGAGAGTTTCTGGAGGATTGCGTAGTGTATGTAAATAAGTTCATGATGCTTTGTGAGGGAAAAAGTGGAACGTAATCGTAAATTACTGTTAAAATGAATAAAAAGTGGCAGAAAATTAGTCACAGAACAACAAAAAAGAAAAAGAAATTGTGTATATATAGGTTTTTACGGATTCTATGGATACTCTTCTAATGGTGAATATATAAGTTAAACAATTTTGCATGGAATTTGAGGATAATAAATAGTTATTCTAGTGATTATTTTTCTTTAAAATTTGTGTTATATATCCAAAATTCCAACACAACATAACAAACTTGAAGAATAAAAAGCAAAAAATGGTCAATGCTGACTGTTAAAACAAGCGGGGGTACTATACTACTACTACTAACTACTACTGTGTGATCAATGTTGTAAGAAGTCAAAGGGAACAACCTGGTTTCCCTCTCCTCCGTCAGTTCATTCCAAAAGCAAGTCATAATAATCCATTCTTCACCTCAAAGTCTATACCATGTGCTGTGTGGGGAACTGGGGGTTAATACTAGGGCGGGTAATTTCGGGTTTCGCGTCGAATTGGTATCGGGTTTTCGGGTCGTGTCTAATATTGTCACTCCTAGTTAATACTAAAATGAAGGCTCTTTTATAGGATATCATGTTTTGTCATCAAAATATTAGAAAATATATGATTTTATATAATATATTATATAGATAGTATTATTTTATTAAAAGTCTAAAAAAAATATGTTTTATAAGCTAGACATGTTTTACTAAAGGCATAAAGTGTAAATGTGAATAGTGTTAATAGTGTAACTGTGCAAGTATATGTAATTTGCCTAAATGGAAGTGATTGCATGTATATGAATCAAGTTGGGCATTGGCACTTTTTACCAGTGGCGGAGCCACGCTAGGGCCCAGGGGGACACGTGCCCCCGTGGCATTGGAGAAACTAGTGTGGGTCCTACAAATATTATCACAATCATACTCGAGACTAACCTGTAATTACTTGCCTATTTGCCAATTCTCAAAACAATGACAAAGTCAGCCAATGTACTATTTTTTATTGAAATTAATTAGACTGGAAACTAACACCAGTACTTCAATACCAATACAATCATACATGCATAGAACTTAAAATAGTCCACCAGGTCTGCAAATAAAACCTGTATACATTGTTGTGGAGAAATTTAATTGTATCCCTCTTATACTTGCTGCAACATTTTCAAAACATGAAATCCTGTTACAAAATGTTACCCAGCAATTACATAGTATTATTTCCTATTTCATCATAGTTCATGAAGTGCCCCCCTAAGTTTTTGACTCTGGCTCCGCCACTGCTTTTTACTTTGTAGCATGTAATTTAGTATTGTGCGCTAGGGAGAGGCACTGAGAGATTGCTACCCCACCTGGCCACTTAATAGGCTGGCAATGCATCACAATCAACACAGAAATGGAATGTTTTACTTTTCACATTAGAATCATTGTGGAATTTGGGTCTACTTGTAAGTATTTATAACAGTGGTGTAAAAAGCGGTAATCAGACTTAATCGGTGAAGCCACGGAACAGGGATTAATCGGTGATTAATTGCATTGATCGGGGATTAATCGGATTAATCAGTGATTAATCGGAAATTTAATCAGTTCAGCGAATCACGGAACAAGGATTTACTTTTAGAACAGAGATTGATTAATCACCGACTTTTAGAACAGAGATTTATAACATCAAAAATATAAGTAATTTTGATTTATAAGCTCGTTTTGATTCTTTTGAACTAAGCCAAACACCATCGATATATATGTTTTCTTTATTAAGTGTAGTGGTAATCTTTCGCGGGAAATGCAGAATCTTCTAGGTAGAAATCATACGCCCGCCAACTTAGCTAAGAATCTTGGTTTTTTCAGTCTGTAATCATAAGGTTGGAGAATTGGCGAAAAGGAACTCCAAGATTCAACTTGCAGTAACAGTGAAACACTCCGAGATTCAACTTGGAGTAACAGTGACAAACCAACTATTTATACAACAACTATGACTACTTACTATTCCCACTATCCCATTTTAAGTGTACTGTTTGATTTTTGAATGGTCAAATTAACCAAATTTTGACTGAAATTTACACATATAATATAAATTTTAAAAATAAAAAAATTATGTCATTATAAAGTACATACAATATATTATAAAATGTAATTTTTAATTTTTTAAAATAATAACAAATTTGTTCTTTATGCTTGGTCAAAAATTGGTGAATTTGACTGTTGAAAGTCAAAACATGACACTTAAAATGGAATGGAGGGAGTACTGTATTTAGTATTTATCCTCCGCCAAAACCTTGTAAAAAGGATACGACTTTAATGAATATGGTAAAAAATTTAGAGAAATGTTATATTTAGAGCAGTTTTTTAATCTCCAGAGCAATTTGTAAAAATTTGTACTGAAGTTATATGATTTATGTAAATGTAAAAGTGAGAGAAAATTGAATTTGCTCTGAAAATAACATTTTCCAAAAATTTATATAATATGCATCAGTTTGGCCCGTACTTATTTGATAAGAACAAAAACTTATTTTGATCAAAAAATTAGCGAATTCAGTATATTTTTTTTAATATCAAGTGCCTGTTTGGGCACATTGGCTTCTAAAAAAAGCATTTTTTTTATCTTTTTTGTGTAAAAAGTTAAAAGCATTTATAAAAAGCTGAGAATGCTATCATTTGTTCATCTTTCTCAAACAGTTCAATCATTTATAAGTCTTAATTTAGTTCTCAATTCTAGTTCACTTCTTTACTTTAATCGATAAACACTTTTTTAAGATTACCCAAATGGCCTCATAATTGGTATTTGATCCTTTATTTGTATGAATAAGTCATTTATTTACTTTCTGTCAAAAAAAAAGTCATTTATTTACAAAAAAAAACACATATTTTTGCTGATCTATTTTTAAAAAATAAGATACGACAAACGGCCAATGCAATGGTACACGTCAAGAAATGAGTCGGTACAGACATTAGTAATATAGAACACAACTTCATAATCAACAAACCAGAAATCGCCACAATCCTCATATTAAACTTTCGTTTAAGCAGGAGAAACAAGAAAAGGATTAGGCAAGCGGTTGAATCACCTTTATTCTGAATCACACAAGCATCTTTCTGAATTCAACACAAACGGCACACTTATAGGGGCCGTTTGGCTGAGCTTAAAATAAGTGCTTCTTGTTTAAAATAAATAAGTGGAGTAGAAGTTAGAAGCCAGACAAGACTTATAAGTGATTAAAGTGTTTGGCAAATAAGTAGAAGTCCTGAAACAAAAGCTAGCATTCCTAGCTTTTTATAAGTGCTTCTTGACTTATTACACAAACGGTACGAATAAGTGCTCCTAACTTATAATCCCAGAAGCTTGACTTAAAAGTGTCACACAAACACCCACTAAATCTACCAGCTACCCTTTGACAATTAAGAGGGGACATGCCTTATACTATCTGCCTGCAATTATTTCTAAAAGCCAAAGATATGCAATCGCTTAAAGTCTCCGTCAAGACTGTTGGTTCAACTTTAGTGTTGCAGAATAATAGAGTTGGGTCAATTTGTGGATAATATTTTCGAACATTGCTTGATATTCTTGACCATGCATTTGCGGAAAACAGGCTGATCAAGACTCAGGAGAACATTCTGATGCTAAAGTCTTGGAGTAGGGACGAGGACAATAATCTAATATATTTGCTACTTAATTTTTTGTTACTTTCGATATTTTTCAGAAACCCAACCTAAACATGTTGAAAGATACTCAAGTTTAGGCCCGTACGGATAGTATTACGGATTATTATATGATGATTGTTCGGTGTATTCATTTTACTAAAGAATCTTTTGCCTTGGTAATTCAATTACAAGTTGTTACCTAAAGTCTTGCCTTGTACGAATCATTAAATAAAAATTAAAATACAAATCAATATTTATATTTTTGAGATGATGTATAAGTTTGTAGATCTCGAAATGAATCTCGACCCTGCCCTCATTGAGACCTAAATGGGGTTTTGTGAACGGGATAATGTAAGTATTGACTGTTCAGCTCGTTTAAAACATTTATGGAGTCTTTCTGCAACTTTAGTAAGGCTTTTGAGCCCAAAATGGAATGAGATCGAAAATAAGTCTCGGGCATTTATGATTAGATTTTCTTCATTTGTATTTATAATTTGCATTTACCGATTTATATATGATCATTGATCAATAGCCTTCATCTATACAAATATATAGTTTGTTTTTATAGCTCATTCTATATATATATGGACAATTGATCAAATAAAAACTAATATAGAAACTAGAAACCATTCCTTGAATTACATGCATCACTAGTTTCTATGTTGTTAGTCACTATTTTATACAGTATATTCATCAGTTTTTAATTTTAATAATTGAGAAAATTTACTTATGATTGATATTGGTGGTCGATTATTAACGATCAATTATAGTTATAAAACGTCTATGATGGTAGCAAATGACGGGATGAGATGTGTGGTGATGGTAGATAGTCATTAGTAGTGGCAAGTTATGATAACAAATGGTGATAGGCAAATCATGGTTGTAAGGGAATGCGGCAGTAGTGGAAGGGGTTACATAATGATGCCGGAAGTTTTATCAATGTAATGTAGTATGATTGAAGGTGATGATAATATACGTTGTATATATGTGTGTTTATATATCTATTATTTGTCAGATTTTACATATATAAATTAGTGATTTCTGATATACAAATGAGTGATTTTTGTAGTTAAGAACGTTGATGAGAAACTGATGAGGGATTAGTTTCTAGGTCAGTTTAATTTCTAGCGGAATAGGTCTCTACGTGTGTGTATGAGGTATAATTATTTGATATAGTATTTTGATCAACACAATGTGCATAATGAATGAAACACTATTTAAGATAATTTAGTTAGTTAAATTGTCCTTAACTGTTCCATACACTTGCTCACTCCAATTTTAAAATAATTTCTTACACAGACTAGTCTAAATAAAAATATATTTTCAAATGTACAATATCTTAGTTGAGTTGTCTTTAACTGCAAACATTCACTCCAACTCATGCTTAAACTATAAAACGATTTAATATGTCAATACTAAAATATACCCTTACCTTGACAACTACAAACAACACTCACGTAATCAATTTTCACAAGAACTTCTGTATATCACTAATAAAAATGTATTTAAATAGTTTACAATTTTGAGGATTACATACTAAATATAAGAAAGTGTTCCGCTCTACATTTTATGGGAACCAGTAAGTAAATATATAGTTATAAGAGTGCTTCACTGCCAAGGTGATGTACTTCCTTGGAGATCACATGCACGTGGCTGCTCGCAGTCTAGCTTCCCCCACCGTGCATCAACTCGCTCACAGGGAAATGCCAACTTCCCAAGGCTGGTAAAAGAATTTGAAGTATCAAAAAGCTGGAGATTGTACCATTTTATATTGACATGTCAAGTGCAAAAACTTGTTAGCTCAGTCATTTGCTCATATAGGGTTGTAGGGTTGAAAGTAGAGAGTAAATTGCATTGTTTAGCGAGCACCGACTGAGTTTGAAAACTGGTATTATGGTAAGAACAAAACTCTCCTGCGTGAGGCCATCAACAGATGTTTGGAAGGCCTCATCAAACTAAGCAGTTTATGATAGGACAGCGGGTTGTGAATTGTAGTTAATATGTTTTACTTTCCAGATAATATCAATTTATGCAGTGCAGAAAATTACCTTCTATTTACAACATTGTGTGCACGACACAACCACTGCGAAAACTCTGCTTGAGATCCTGCCTCCACAGGATTTGCTCTGTCAAACACATACAGTTTCATTAATCAAGGGAAGGTTATTTGACATTTAGAATAGGTATATATATGAGCAAGAAACCCAAAACTGAAAGTGTGCATGATAGTGATATATTTTCTTTAAATTTAAAGAGGGACAAAGGCCACAAAGTAACAAATTCATAGAAGACCATAAAAAATCTAACAAGACTTCTCATCAGAAAAAAAAATAAAAATAAAAAATAAACTAAGCAAACCACAGTATGCCAACTCTCATGTGCCCAATGGCGTTGAAGAAGTATACCATTAAGAAGACGTAAAATCACTTACGAGTTTAGTTATGAAGCTCCCATGTTCAGATTAACAATTTTCTTAGATGAACTTGTAATACAAGATGACAAAATGAACAAAAAAGTGTGTTACCTTAGGACATCTTTAAAATGATCTGCACATTCCTTGCAAGGATATATTCGAGATAATATCGCCATCTGCATATGAAATGCAAACTGCTGAATGATTGCATATGAGTATCTACTTGTTGATCAGTTATATTGTTTTAATTAGGGCACTCTGGTCCTACTTCAAACTTAAAGAGCAAAAGATCTGAGATCTTGAGTATTAAGATTCAAACCTTGGAAACAATTTCTAAAACCAAAACAACTGTACAATTTTACTTATAGACCAAACATATAAAGTCAGTAATAACTTTTAAAGTTGCATGCCTGTGCATGAAACATTATCATACCAGTTCTTTCACATCCTTCTTCTGTTGCCTGCTTGGCTTATCTGGAAACTGAAGTAACCACGAAAATAAAGCTTAGAGAAGACAAATAAAGACATACCACACATTATAACAAATGTTATCACTTTATTAAAACAGCGATTTTTAAATGATTGCTTCTTTTCTTTTCTTTTGCAAAATAAATTATTGCTGGTTGTATATCTGTTTCTAATATAATATTAGCGGTATGACCTTTGGTAGTGCTGTAACTCAAGCCAGGACAAGTTCCAGCTTTTCACAATTGAGCTCAAACTTTTTTTATCGAGTCAAGCTAGGAAGCACCGATACTTCAAAAAGGCCGCCGTGTCCGACACGGCGACTCGGCTGAGTACGTGTCCGATTCGCCGTGTGGCGTGTCAGCACATGACACGCGGTCGACACGGCCCGTTAAAAAAAACCCTAACCCATATGTTTTTTTTAAGTCAGCCCATATCTTATTTAACCTAACCCATCTCTTTTATAAGACACAATCAGCAGCAATCATCTTCTACTCCGCATATATACACACAATCAGACAACGCGAATACAAACATATCACTACATCTCTCCATCTCCTACTTTCTTATATATATATATAAACATCTCTATACATCTCTCCGTGTGTTTAAAGTATATAAACTATGAGTGGGTCAATGAGTTCAAGCGCGAATAGCAACGCTGCTGCTGTTGTGGAGGAAATTGATAGAAATTTTCCGTTGTGGAAGTATGTAACAGTGATAGAGAAAGCGGGAAAGAAAGGGGGTAACGTTAGGTGGCAGTGTAACTACTGCAACAAGATTTATCTTGGATCTTACTCTCGTGTTCTTGCACATCTGCTGAAGATTAAAGGCCAGGGAGTGGCTACTTGCAATAGTGTTACCCCTGAACATAAATTCGAGATGGATAAGCTTAATTTAGAGGCTGAAAATTTGAAGAAATCAAAGTCAGTCCATATACCTTTTCCTCCATCAGTTACTGGTACACCAGGAATTGCAAGCGCTGGATTGGAATCAAGAAAAAGGAGTTACTGGTACACCAGGAGAGCTTGCAATTCCTGGTGTACCAGTAACTGATGGAGGAAAAGGTATATGGACTGACTTTGATTTCTTCAAATTTTCAGCCTCTAAATTAAGCTTATTCATCTCGAATTTATGTTCAGGGGTAACACTATTGCAAGTAGCCACTCCCTGGCCTTTAATCTTCAGCAGATGTGCAAGAACACGAGAGTAAGATCCAAGATAAATCTTGTTGCAGTAGTTACACTGCCACCTAACGTTACCCCCTTTCTTTCCCGCTTTCTCTATCACTGTTACATACTTCCACAACGGAAAATTTCTATCAATTTCCTCCACAACAGCAGCAGCATTGCTATTCGCGCTTGAACTCATTGACCCACTCATAGTTTATATACTTTAAACACACGGAGAGATGTATAGAGATGTTTATATATATATATAAGAAAGTAGGAGATGGAGAGATGTAGTGATATGTTTGTATTCGCGTTGTCTGATTGTGTGTATATATGCGGAGTAGAAGATGACTGCTGCTGATTGTGTCTTATAAAAGAGATGGGTTAGGTTAAATAAGATATGGGCTGGGCTGACTTAAAAAAAACATATGGGTTAGGGTTTTTTTTAACGGGCCGTGTCTGCCGCGTGTCGACTGCGTGTCGGCCGCGTGTCATGTGCTGACACGCCACACGGCGAGTCGGACACGTACTCAGCCGAGTCGGTGCCGAGTCGCCGTGTCGGCGGTGTCGGACACGGACACGGCGGCCTTTTTGAAGTATCGGTGCTTCCTAGGTCACTTCAATAATTTATATTATTTAATTCAGATGATAATTGTTGAAACTCGTCATAAGAAATTAAAAATGTATTATTAAATTGTTTAATTTAACAATTCTATATATGAAAACAATATCAAGCTACTAATTTTAAAATGGTATTATATCAAAGTGCCTGCCATTCATACCAAAAACTATCAAGTGACTACCCGATCTCCACAGGGACTCGTTTAAACCACTATAATTACTATATATATAACCCGGTTAATTGTTGAAAAAATATTACTGAAAAAGTTAACAAACAAATGATGTGTTTGCTACAATCTTTTTATATTTCTTTGTAATCTTTGCTTCTAGTTCTTTTTTGTAATCCATGTAACTCACACATCATCTGCTGATTAGGAGCCCATTAAGTTTTATGTTAATTATTTTTTCAAGTTTAACATAGTGATATATATATATAGTGATTCTAGCAGTAAGAATGAGTCCCCACAAAGATCGAGTAGTCGCTTGATATTTTTTTGATGAGATCGGTGGGCATTTTGATATAGAACCCAATTTTAAAAATATTTTTTGACTAATGAGTGATAGGTGATAGCATATAAAAAAACATAAATATTTATAAAAAATTTAAAAAACAAATAGAAAGTAATTGAATTTGAGTTGGGTTCGAGCACGAGCTTGTTGAGTCAAGTTTGAGTTGAACACAAAAAAACTGGGTCGGCTCAAGTCATTAATTGAGCCCAGAATAATGTTTGAGCTCGATAACGTAAAGAGTTCGAGCTGAGCTCAAAAAAGTCGAATCAAATCACAGCCCTAACCTTAGGACAAATGGCGGGTTTATGCGTTTAGCATATTTTTAACAACCTCTATAACACGTTATTGTCTGGCTGCCAGTATGAGTTTGTGTGCTGAAATTCCGAATTTATGATGCAATGTTTTCCGCCTAGAAACTAAAGCGTGTAGTCTGTTTTCAAATTTAATAAAATTTTTGTAAAATATGTTAAACCAGTGTTCTTAATCAATATCTCACTCTGCTATCGAGACTATAATGCTATTTTCTTGCTTTACATATCTCCTTTATGGTTTTAGTTTCCTTATTTGAGTACTTGACTGAAAATGGGGCATATTCAATTAGAAAGAGGCCATGGTATGATATAATTATATATATCAGAATACCTGTGCACCAAGAGTGTGAAGAAACGTCCATGTAGCCCTTCCAAGCTCTTCTTTGGATGCAGGTTGCGCATTATTTATCTGAAACAATTCATAACTTAATAAGATAAGCATCACTAAACAACATTCACATTTGTTCAAATAATAAAAACTTCACATCCATCAAAGCACTTAGCACTACTTCCAAACAAATATCAAGACAGGTCTATGATTCCACATAATCCACTTCAAAACCTGAGTAATTTTTAAATACTACAAATTCTATACAAAAAAAAACTTATTATCCTGAATAATAATAAACAGGGTTGTTGAAACCCAAAAAAGAACGCCACAACCAACAAAGCACATCATTCAGGACTTCCATCAAACAGTTAGAGACCACAGGCTTTTCAAGCTCTGTGCTTTAAAATTCTTCATTCCAATATAACTAAAAATCACATATTGAGCTAGTACAATCTTTAAACTAAAATGGGTTTGGAAAGTGGTGGAGGTACCTTTGAATGAGACTGTGAGGAGTCGGGAAGAGTAGACTGAGTGTTTGATATGGAGATTATAGGAGTAACAGTAGTTTGATTTGATGAGTTGGATCGACACCGAACTAGTTGGGAGAGTTGAGTTCGTAGAGAGAGTGAGATCTTTTCCCACGTTTGCAAAAATGGTTGGAATGGATTTTCAGACATTGGTCATCAACAGGAAGCTCAAAATTTTCCAAGTCACTAGTTTAGTCAGGGACGGAACCGGCTCTTAACGACACTTAATCCGTGAATATGCGGAAGAATATGAGATTAGCGAGTTAAGAAAAATATATTAATTGGTAATTGATATATTTGATTTATTAACTTTTAAAATAATGATCTGTACAGCAAAATATACAAATTTTATATAATATTATAATGTAAATTTATTAGCTCAAAATCTTAAAAACTGATTTTTATAATAAAATTTACAAAATGGGAGAAAAATATTGATCTTAAATTTCTTATATAATTATAAAAATATATTTTTGAAAGACGTAGTTAAAATATTTATTCGATTAAATTTATCGTTATATTACTGAGCAAATTTATAAAAAAATTATAAATTTTATAAGTAAAAGTGTGTGTGGTTGGCGTTGCCCAATAATTTGGAAACGTTTTCCATACTTGAACGATGCATTGAGTAGTCATTTATTCACTCAACTCATTGGCGTTGGCGTATGCTTCTTTCTCACTTTCTTCAACAATAGAATTATAGTACTACGCTTTCCCCCTCTTACACTCATTCATTACACGAAACATGCATAACCAATCACCCATTGACCACCAAATGTATGCATGTTTTGGTCCCCTTTGTTCATGATACTGCTGCAGTAATTCTTGGTTGCTGGTAAGTGCAAGATTTTACTGTGCCTAAATATACAGTACTTGTAAAGATAGATACTTTGACTTCTATAAAGATCTCACCTTTAAGTATAGGCTCTTGATTGTGTAGACAAGTTTCAGTCTTTGATGGTCCAATTGTTTGTATTTTTGCTGAAATCTAGATCAACCCTTTAAAGGGTTATAGCAAACATTCAGTTTTGAATATATCAATCATGAAAAAGAGATTTATTCTTGTGGAATAGATTGTTTGGGTTGTATGTTGCTGAGTTCTTTGGTCAAACTTTGAAGAGTTGTAGTAAAGATTCAATCTTTGTTAGTGTTTGAGGATTTTTTTATCATAGTACTGTATACATTCAATTATAGGGGGGGAAAAGGTTGGTGAATTCTTGCTTTTTGGATGGGGGAAGAAGAGGTTGGTAATGTGGAAAATGGAGAAACCAAGATAAACCCAAAGCTTACTTTGTTACCTTTAATTGCTTTGATTTTTTATGAGGTATCTGGGGGTCCATTTGGTGTAGAAGATTCAGTGAAAGCAGGAGGCGGTCCTCTTCTTTCTTTGCTAGGTTTCTTGATTTTCCCTTTGTTTTGGAGTGTCCCGGAAGCTCTGATTACAGCTGAGCTTGCCACTAGTTTTCCTAAAAATGGTGGCTATGTCATCTGGATATCATCAGCTTTTGGCCCTTTTTGGGGTTTTCAGGAGGGATATTGGAAATGGCTTAGTGGGGTTCTAGACAATGCCCTTTATCCGGTTCTGTTTCTTGATTACTTAAAGAGATCTCTACCGATATTTAATAATTTGATTGCTCGGATTCCAGCTCTTCTAGGAATTACAGCTACTTTGACCTATTTGAATTATAGAGGTTTGCAGATTGTTGGGGTTTCAGCTGTTCTGCTTGCAAGTTTCTCACTATTGCCATTTGTAGTTATGGGTGTCCTTTCGATTCCTCGTATCAGGCCTAAACGGTGGTTAGTTGTGAATTCTAAGAAAATAGATTGGAGGGGATACTTCAATAGTATGTTTTGGAATTTGAATTACTGGGATAAGGCTAGTACGCTAGCAGGAGAGGTTGAAGATCCAAGTCGTACTTTCCCAAAGGCACTCCTTGGTGCCGTTGTAGTAGTTTTTACTTCATATTTGATCCCATTGCTTGCAGGCACGGGGGCTGTCCAAACTAATTCAAATGATTGGAGTGATGGATATTTTGCAGAAGTTGGAATGTTGATTGGAGGGTTCTGGCTCAAGTGGTGGATTCAAGCAGCTGCTGCAATGTCTAATCTGGGATTGTTTGAAGCAGAAATGAGCAGTGATTCTTTCCAACTTCTTGGCATGAGTGAGATAGGAATGCTTCCTGCTATATTTGCTAGAAGGTTGGTGAATACTATATCACTGAAGCTTCATTTGTTTTGTTCAACTGGTTTGTTTAGTGTTTCTTTCAGAGTGAGGGCCTATTATATACACTCTTTAGAACTGAAATTGAACTCAGACTTCACCAGTTCATTAATGAATCGAAACAATGAGATTATCGCAAAATATGGTAGAGCAGGGGAAATGCCTACTTTTTAACACTGTCCAGACTAAAGACAAAGACGACCAACTACATATTGTTTGGTTAAACTTATGTACCTATTAGACAAAGACGTCTAATAGGTAATAGGTAAATGTATGTGTAACGCTAGTTGGAGTTCTTGTAGGTCTGGTAGTGATAATTGTTTCAATAGTTGTTTGACAAATTAATATAGAAGTCTAACGGAGCTTTTAAGTTAAATAATTTTAATTCAAAACTAATTTGTTATCAAACTTTTGTGACAATATCTTGTGTTTTGATCCTTTTATTGTATGCTGCAACATAGACAATGGTTTTAATGATGGCAGTGGCTTTATTCTCGCGGAGTTTATGTTTGTCATGACAGTGTTACCAGCACCTTCTTCGTCTTTATTTGCAATCTTGTGAGGGGAGGGGTTGAATTAAACTTTATATTAACAGGAATTTGGCTAATAATATTAACATGGACTCTTTATGTATTTGAATTCTAAAACATCGTAGGAATTTTATAGAGTTGTTTCGTAAATTAAATTGTTTGAGTTTTAAAAATTAAAAGAAATAGTTTTGTTGGCGATGGAATTCTATTGTATTGTTACATTATAAAATCCTAGCTAATATGGAAGTCTTTTCATAGTAGTATAATAATTATTATCATTAAATAAAAAAAATTATATGATGATAAACAAATTTTGGTGCTTTAGTATTTGGTACTTCTCATGTCTTACTTGAAGGGGTTTCACTATAGATTCTTTATTTATTCTCTCTCTGCAAACTTGTAGGTCAAAATACGGAACACCAACTATAAGTATCCTGTGCTCGGCTACTGGTGTTATCTTCTTGTCATGGATGAGCTTTCAAGAAATTTTAGAGTTTCTAAACTTCCTCTATTCTATAGGGATGCTTCTCGAGTTTGCAGCTTTTATAAATCTGAGAATCAAAAAGCCACATCTTCAGAGACCTTACAAGGTTCCTTTAGAAACATTTGGTGCAGCAATGCTTTGTTTGCCTCCTACAGTGTTGCTCGTTCTTGTTATGTGTTTAGCCTCTATACAAACATACTTGGTGACTGGTGCAGTTATAATAGTTGGTTCCATTTTGTACTCCATTGCTATTCTTGCAAAGGACAGAAACTG
Organism: Daucus carota subsp. sativus; assembly: GCF_001625215.2. Lineage (NCBI taxonomy): Eukaryota > Viridiplantae > Streptophyta > Magnoliopsida > Apiales > Apiaceae > Daucus > Daucus carota. Next base: position 22,103,358 of record NC_030386.2, on the reverse strand, counting down.
GGTGCACTTTGAGGCAGAACAGTTAATAAAGCCTTCTGATTGTGATATTGAAGGCCATCCGATTCTATCAAAGGAACATCAGGAAGTTGCAGATGAAGCTTCGTTAGGCCTTCTTTCAGACCCTTCATCTTTGACAGAACAGTTGCCTCCAAACCCAGAAGCGGGAGTTTCCAAATCCGAATAGGAGCTCTCAATACAGTGTTCATAGTCCATCCAACAAAGTTTTGAACCAGTAATGTCTTGTAGACTCTTATATACTTGATTTTGCATATATAATTGTGTTGAACAAATAGCATCTGTGTTTGTTATTACCATTACCAGATGTGAACAATCCAAACCCCACAGATTTTTTTAAACAATTCTTGGGCCATCTTCTCATTCATTTGAGGTATCAAACCTGTAATGCCTTCAGCCTGGAAATCTGTTGTGCCTCCTCTGGCAAGAGTTGTGTGCACAAGAGTAAGTCCAATGATGTCCGAATGCCTAAATTCTCGTTCCTTATTTTAAAAAGTCCGTGTGTTTTCTCGCAAAAATGCACAAGTACAAATCATTTTACTAGGTCTTCATGATTCATCTTTTGATTTTTATTGTGATAACCAAGAAACAGTTGTCATGTGAAATTTGAAATTTAAAGAATATTGTAGGATGCAATTGGTTTAGCATTTTTTTGCCAAATTTCATTATTATCCAATAAAAAAATTGTCACTTCCACCCCTACAGTCCTCTGCCATTATAATTCACACATATAATTATTTTTAAAGAAATGATTTGCCAACAGTTATTTAGCTGGAGAAAGAAAAACTTTACCGGCTCCCGGCGTCTTTGACGCCCTTGCTACAATGCTAATCCAACAAAGGCCACAAAGAGCGTATCACACCTTTTTGCATCCTTCACAAAAAGGACTGTACAGGGGGTGTTTGGCAACCCAGCTTCTCAGCTTTTTTACTAAAGAAGCAGAGATTGTGGGGGTGTTTGGCAACCAGCTTCTCAGTTTTTTTACTAAAGAAATACTGTCTGCTTTTTGTATGCTTGTTTGGAAAATAAATTTAAGCATTTCTGAAGGGTATTAAAAGCTCAAAAAAAAAAGCTATGGATCCTAACTTTTTATAATCCACCATATAAATACATACACTTAAATAACTTATAAGTCACGGTATCCAAACACTTTTAATAATTTATAAATTCAAATCAACTTTTCACCTATAATTCAATTCTTTACATTAGGCAATAAGCCACTTCTTTTAAGTTTACAGACTGCCGTGTGTATCACCACCTCCTTTTCACATTCTGCTTCACAAAGAGGACAAGCTCATGACATGTCTCATTTGTTCCATTATAATGGACATCCTTATGTCACCAACCTGGAGCAGTAAAATTTTCAAAATGATATTTGTAGGGACGGACATTCAATTGGGTTAACAAGATTTCACCCAATTACTTGAAAAAATTTCACTTCAGTTAATCATATTTTAGAATTCATTTCGGTTTTCAGTATATATATATTTTTTAAATTTCAGTTATTCAGTAATTATATATTCTAAAATTTAGATTACCAATCCAAAAGATATCTTTACCACAACAAATACAACAAACTCATACCACATTGTGCTCGACGCACCTCTTTACCAAAGACCATAATCGATACTTATACCACGTTGTGCCAGGTAAAGAGAAGCATCGTCTATAAAAACTTTAACCAACCCTCTATCAACAATTCTAGACCCGACATCGAACTCAAGATTCTCAAACACTTTGGATGGTTTACATACATTTAATAAAGCCAAACCTTAAATATCAAAATAAGTCAATAAAAAGAGTCTAACTTATCACATTTCAACTTGTAAGTAAAAAAATTAACTTATAAGTTCATTAAAGTAACAAATGAGCTGATAAGTCGTAAGTTAGGCTATAAAAGTCCAGCCAAACATGCACATATATCTTCCTTGAATCAAATCAATGATATATGATACTTATGTTTATATTCCACTAGTACAGAAAGGTTGAAGTTCAGATCTGCAGTGCAAGTTGTACAGCATAAATACTGAGTTGATTTCAAATAAATTGCTAAGAACATACTCTAGAAAAGTAAAAAAAATATAAATTACAGAACCAATACGAGGGTGCCTGTTTAATCGAGTAGACGTGGGCTTATCTAGCTTTGCTTCTATTGCACTTCTACCATGGCCTCTACCAGAATCCACAATTTACAGGGTGTGATAATCAAATTTCACAAGAGGTGATGGAATTTTGCAAAAACAAAACTATACAAAGCTCTAGAAAACCTGGATTATAATTGGACTTATGTGACATCTGGTTTCTCTAAGCTTGCCATGTATGTTAAGTACACAGTCCACAGATACGCAAATGAATTGCTTACTAATGGCTGAAAAACAGAAGACAAAATTAGATTACTTGTAAATTAGCTGTTATTATTTCACAAACATATATTTGATATCACATACCTGCAAATGAACAGGAATAAATTTAAATGTCACAAAATCACAAAAGGGCCAGTACATGACACCACTTATCATTGTAGGGACCAGGTCTCGCTTTAGTCTGGCAATGATCTCTGGACCACTTTCACCTGAGATTGTTAACATCATAATAATCAATTCAAAAGAATTAAAAGTCTATAACTCAAAACACTTTTCTAACTTCTGGCTACAAAGTATGTTTCTTGATTAGGTTTGCAAGACTAGTTTCTTTACAACTAAGAAGGTAACACGTAATACCTTGCAACCCAGCGTTCACCGAGAAGAAACCTGAAGTCATTGCTGGTCCAAAAATTGTCTGACCCATAACAATTTTAATTAATGTCGTGGCAATGTCACGCTTTGGGAGGACCTTTGATACTGTATTGAACCAAAAATGCATCGATGGTCCAACAAAAATTAACCCAATGCTAGCCATGCGCAGTGTTCTCACTAGATCATAAGGCTTTGTAGTTTGCGGAGAAATCATCTGAAGGGTTTTCAAATTTAATGGAATTCAGACAGAAATGCAGTCAGATAAGAACAAAAATCGAGAGCGATGATCCATTTAATAATTAAATACTAACTATGGGAGTCGAACCTGGCTGTAAATTTATAAATTAAACAAGGCTAGCATATAATCATAATTAAATGGCATTTAATTACTCATGTGCGGTAAGTCATATAAAATTTGTTAACGCTTTGAAGAAAAAGTAGGCTAAAAAGTTAAACACTTAAAAACAAGTGAGGCAGAAACACCTGAGAGGGATACAAATCTATATCCTGTTTAAAACTTTGTTTGGGAGTGTTGTTGAAAACTGTTGTGCTGTCTAGAATAAGTGGTAAAAAAAGTGTGGCAGAAATCAGATATCTGTTCATTAATTTTATCATTTTTTTTTTTGATATTTGCATGTCTTGAGACTCTTGACAGTTGAGATCTGCTTCCCGCAAGCTAAAAAGCACATGGGGGTTTGCTCTAGCGTTTAATCGTTTATACCAAAATCACTTTTCAGAAAACTTTTTCAATTTTACCAAACAATTTTTAACATGTTTTAAACTAAAAGCTGCTTGCTCCAACAACAATATCAAACAGGACCGATGACAGACACAAGTCACACAACTTAGGTAGAAACACCTTTGAGAAATACAAAGCTACATTCTTGTTGAGCCCACAGAAACGTGACCAACTGTATGATAATCCTAGCAGTGATTTGCCGGACAAGAACTTTATTGGCCGGAGTAGAAATCTCCATTGCCAAAATTAAGTTCCAAGTCATTCACAAGTTAAACTACAATATCGTGAAGCTCCGTTTAGTGTCCCAGGGAAACAACAAACTTTTTGTGACATAAGAAATGGCAGGCCTGGTAATTTAGCACACCACAGTAAACACATATACAATTGTATACGTAAAATACAGGTATAGTTTTAATTTCTGGTACACCATACACTGAAGTACACAAAAACGAAGTACACAATAAATTTAGTGTTGGATATGGGTTTTCATTCTGCATACAAGACACGAAAGCACGCGAAATTGATATATATATTAATTAATGATTATATTTTTATGTAACATATGTTTATTTATATGGGTGTATATTTTTAATTAGTAAACACGAAAACACGACATGAAAAGTATATGATACATTCAGATTAAAGATGAGTTTCACATTTAGGGACACAAATCTATTTCAACATGGATATGGGTTTCAATCTCAAATACATTGAACACGAAAGTACACAATGGTCAAGTTATTCAGGGTCAGGCCTAGTCAAGGCAACAACAAATGATAGCCAGATTTTTCTCTAGTATCATTGAAAAGTTTGTATGATAGAAATCAAATCGCACACCAATTATAAAATTTTTCCAATACTAGATACATCAAAAACCAAATGCAAAGCAATTCGAAAACTAAGTTTGCCGACAATTTTTACTTTTTTCGACAATACATAGTGTACTGTAACAAAGCATAAAAGAACTGTGGGTGTTGCAAGTGTATCAAAGCCTGAAAGAACTGGTGTGTGATCAACGGATACTAATATCTACCAACATCAAGTGAAAGGAAAGAACTTCAAAAGATGACACAAACCAAGTCCAAGATTTAACCTTTACACATATGTATATTTAAACAAATGCAAACATATAAGTTTGCACAAACAAAGCAAGCTAATTTCAATATCTACCAACACCAAACGAAAGAAAAGAACCTCAATACAAACAAATTAAGCCCAATGCAGTCGCAAACAAAAGCTTGATTTGGTTGTGTTTGGATGGGCTCTCTAAACCCAACTTCTCGCTTATAAGTTAAAATCAATTTATTTGTACAGTTCTTGTAATAGTCTTATAAGTTAACTTTTGACTTAAAAGTTGAAATCTGAGAAGTGGAAAAATCTAACTTGTTCACTTACTTGTTTTTGAAATTTGACTTCATAAGAATGTACTATTACTCGTACAAAATATATTTTTAATATTACATTATTATATTACAATATTTTATACCTACCAAGTTATAAATTACCAATAAATTTATTCAATTTGATAGATTTAAATTTTACTTTTCACTTACAATTAACTTCTTGCTTACAAGAAATAAGTAACTTTTTTTTTTAAGTTAAGATAAACGGCCCAACCTACCAACATCAAGTAGACATACAAGATAGTTTCAACATCTACCAACATCAAGTTATAGAAAGATACTTGTTCATACCAAATATGTCCAAGATCCCAGCTTAATACACAGAACGTATACACACATCACATTTTAATATCAATGCCTACCAAACATCAAATAACAAAAAAAAAAGGTTCATTAAAGACCAAGTAATCCCAAGATTCAGCCTTTACCTAAAATGTATGCTCAAACATAAAAGATTAATTTCAGTATCTACCAACATCAAGTAATAAACATAAATTGAATATAAAGGACATAAGGCAAAGATTGTAGTTTTACAGAAAATGTGAATACCTGAGATGAAAAATCAGCAGCAGTATAAATAATTCCAGAAGTAACAGCTTTTGTGAGGATTGGGCGTGACTTTATCAACCCCAAGTACCACCCCACGAACCCATTTTTTGACGAAGACGACGTCGTTGAACAATAACGTGAATTTATCAAATTTGAAAAGCCCAGTTTGTTCTTAGAACGGGTGACAAAAGCTCTTGACTCGTTGATTCTGTACAGCTCGTTCTTGAATATGGGGGCTTTGATTGATTGATTGTTATATATGTAGACGCCGGAGGTGTATTTTTTGAGGCCATTTTTAACAATTCCGGCAAACATTGTTTCTCTCTCTAGAGATTGGGTTTCTATTCTCTCTCTAATGGGTTTTAGGAGAGAGAGATAGGTTTAAGGAGGAGGCTCTGATAGGGAGCTATTGCGGCGATCATGGGTCTTCTCTTAATTAAACCCCCTATTTATTTAATGGCCTGCTTTAATCTCCTTTTTGTTTTCTCTTCATGTTTTCATTAATTTTGTTTTAATATTAGTATATCATATTATCATTTTCGAAAATGTTATGCAACTCAAACAAATCTCAAAAGTTTTCTAAATTTTACGTGTTATTTTTTTTAATTGAATATCAAATCAAATAGACATGAATCTCTTGTACTTAAATCAACCGCATCGATATAATTATTTTAAATTGACGCTTCACTTATTTAAGAATGTATTTAAGAAAATAATTTGGAATCTGTAGTATTATCATAATTTTATATAATACACTATATTAACGGAGTTGGTCTTGTTGTTATAGGTGGGAAGAAAATGGCCTTGAATATAGTATCGGAGAAGATGGCTGTGAGTTCTCATTTTGTAATCCAAAATACAGGGATGAGCAAAATCGAACCAAAAACCGAATTATCAAAACCCGAACCAATTAAAGACCAAACCGAATAAAAACCGAACCGAATAATATGGTTGCGGTTTGGTTTTAATTTTTTGGAAACAGAATACAAACCGAACCGAACCAAATTAAATTAATTATATAAATTTATATAAATATATTATATATATCATTTAAAATCTGTTGTATTTAAACTTGGTTTAGTTCTGGTGTTGCTCCTAAAACATTGCAGAATGTCCTTAATGCAAGCAAAGCCATGAAAGAGCATGAAAAAGCAAATTCTTGGTGCATCTGTGAATTCTTATAAGTGTGGATGATATTTGTACCCAAGCCAAATCATTTCTCTGCAAACATGTTATTGATTTCTTTTGTTTTACCTTTTTATCAATTTTTCTGTGTAAAATTGCTATTTAGTCAGAATAGGTTCAATGGTTCATACAAGTGGGCTCTGCTACTGTTACTAGTGTTGAGAGACCATCCAAGTATGTTGTTGAAGAGCCGGGTAACAGGCCAAGTATGTTGTTGAAGAGCCTGGTAACAGGTAATTTGCTATTGCTGAAGCTGCAGTAGTATCATACATTTTAAATTGAAAACTTTAGTTCAAGCATATTTATGATTAAAAATTTATGGGGATATGTAATTTAATTTAATTTGGTTTTAAAACCGAAACCGCACCATTATAAACCGAAACCAAAATCAAAAACCGAAACCGAACCAACGGTGTTTGGTTTGGTTTTGGTTTTTGATTTTAGAAACCGAATAAATATGGTTACGGTTTGGTTTTCGGTCAAAACCGAACCAAACTGAACTACGCTCATCCCCACCAAAATGTCATATAGTGTTTTACTCAATCGTCTTACATTTTGTACGGTTTTTCACATAAAAACGCAACACGGTCTAGCATCATTTTTTTAAAATCTTAACATTAAATTATCCAACCCTTACTCATTCCATCCCACTTCTTTTATCTTATTTGACGTTTTGTTGTCAAACTGATCAGACTTTGACCGGCAATGAGTAATTATTCCGACATGATCTCAAAAAATTGAAAAATACGTCCTAAAATAGAATGAATGCAGATTTTAGTAATATACTTTTTACACATTTTTATTATTTAATATACGTAAATTTCAATCAAAATTGAGTTAATTTGACGACAAAAAGTTAAACAAGACAAAGGAGTTGGGACGGAAGGAGTGCAATATAATAAAAATTTTCTATTTATAACATGTCCCTTATATCTTTTTACTAAAGAAATTTTGTCATAATATGCTATATACATTATTTTGCATGAGTTTTTGAAAATAATTACATACACAAACACATTATAAAAAATAAAAATATACTCCCTCATCTCAAAACACTTGTCCCTTGTGACTTTGGACCAATAATATTGATTATATTTGAACTGTGATTTATATGTATTATATATTTGAAGAACCAAAAAAATAATCATTTAGAGAATACATCTAGTCTATTTTTTAAAATAATATATTAATATTTTTTTAATATTTAAAATTGGTCAATTTGAATTTAAAAAATAGAAAAAAAAGTAATTTTGGACGGAGCTAATACCATCTCATAATGCGGGAAGTACAATTTATGAGATTCCTGGTATATCCCCTTGATACCCTCTTTCACGTGATTCTCTTTTCTTGAGTTCTAATCTCGTGGACTCCGAAATTTTGGAAACAGTTTTCCAGATTTAAATAAAGGCAAGATTGGTCAAATATGTAGGCATGCATTGAATTGGTTAGCAGTCAATTTAGTTGAAAAAGGAAAATATCTCCACAATTCAAAATACCCGGACTGCACCTATTTCATAAAAACGAATTTTGAAATTGCAGCCCGGTAAACCAAATTTTATGTATTATCTGTAACTTTTATTTATAGCATGACCTATTGAATTTGATGCTCAGAGCTGGTATATATAACGGAATGAAGGCCAAAACAGAGTCACTACTATGACAATGGTATATTGTAAATGAAACAACATTTTTGGTGTGCAGAAGAAAGAAATAAACAATACCATGCTTTTGGAGTTTTGGCTGTGAAGAACTTGCAATCCACAAATGAACCTGTCTTTAACGTAGGTTCACAACTCTGAATTTTATTTTACTTTTGTAAACTCACGACTCTGTGATCTTATACAGTAAAATGTCTGACAGAAAGACGATATTTGGAGCATTATAAACTTATTGGCAAGTTCATACAAGCTAGATACATTACGTATACATGATAACTATTATTACATTGTGGCAATCCAAGCAGACATTTAAACCTTGGCACAAGTTTTAGCATCCAAAGTCATAGGGTACTAGCCCTTTTAGCTCAGGTCCGTTAAGCCTATTGTTCTTAAAGCTGCAAGATAATAGCAGAGGTCCAGTTACTAAGATTTACAAGAGAAGGTCCAACATTATATCAGATAATTATTTTTAAACAAAATAGCAAACTACAAGTTCTGATTATGTCTAAGGTCATTTACTCTCGTCCTGACCACTAAAAAACAAGCTACAAAATGCTCAATATCAGAAAAAAGCTTGCTTGAACAGGGCTTCAATAACCTTCTTGAAGTGTAAAGTGCTTTACATCTTTTAAATTGATACATTAATCTCCATATACGAAGTTATGCGTGCAAACAAATAGTCACAAAGGTATTGACGTTTTTGGGTGTTCAAATTTTATTTCTCAATTCCAAATACAACTTCTTCTTATAAGAATTAATATATATACATATAATGCAAATGATACAGTTAATAAGGATTTAGGAGCAGGAGGTGCACATGAGTAATACAGGCAAGTTTTACCCAACAATGATGATAGGTTGATCAATCTAAATCCTTTGTATATACAAACAAGATGTTCATGTTAAATAGGTTTGAACTTTGAAGTAATAAAAACGTTACCTTTTTATGGGGAAATTTGCGAAAGGGCCATCAACAGGTATTGTTCCACAGAGGTTGTTATTAGACACATCACTGAAATACAAATAAGGAAACATAATTAACAAGTTCTCATTTACACAAAGTGAATGATGCTTTTTCTAACTCATTTTCTAACTGTTACTTACAAAACTTTGAGGTTGGAAAGTTTGGATAGTTTTCTTGGAATAGGTCCAGATAGGTTGTTATCATTTAGCCGTCTGTAATAATAAGAGCAAAATTAATATTGAAGCAGAAGATTAACGCAATTTAACAATCATGGGCCTAATAATAATCACAACTTAAACAAGAAAATGCTTACAAAAATCTTAGAGACTTCAACTTAGCAAAGGATTTGGGGATTCTTCCTTCAAATTTGTTGTTATACAAATCCATGCTGATAAGGTTTTTCAATTTACCCAACTCCTTTGGAATTTTTCCATCAATGTTATTCCGATACAGTTCCCTGAATTCAATAGAGTAACCATAACTTCACCAAAAAAGCGTAAACTACTGGAAAAGAGAAGTGCCTATGTTCAATTATAAAGACCCTTGGACTGTTTATGTGAAGTCATAAAGCAATTTGCTGCAATGAAATATTCAATTTTTTTTAAGGATCCGTGTTTGTGAAAACAAACAAATCAAAAAGACAAAAATTGCATAAATCAGTAACAAGTAAAACCATTTCTTTCTTTCTTATATTCGATCAGTTGCAACTTGCAAGCATGAAATTTAACAGGCAAAGACAGTATATTTCCAAAAGAATGTTTAAGGTAATACAGCCGTACAGGTATTGGAGGTTCTCAAGCTCACCAAGCTCCGAACCAAGAGATCCTGAAAAATTTGCATTGCCCAAGTCCCTGAAATTAAAAAGAAAAAATGTTAAGGATATATTCTTCAATTAATTTACTTAATAAAAGGTTGTAAATAACAAATTACTAGTGATTTGTGCTTTGTATCCAACAAGTTACTTGTGATTTGCATCCAATATACCATTTCTCATTGTAAATTGGTTCTCATTTCGGACAAGCCTAATACAATATTATCTACTTTTACTGCAACCATATATCTGAGACTGACACTTGATTTAAGATATATGAGAGAAACAGCTATTTCAAATAAAATTATTTATACTCATTTTTCTGCCAAATTATTCACTTTTTTTGGTAATAAATGCTCCAACACCTGTATGGAGTATTTGAATTCCATGGCACAAAAGTCACAAGGCCAAAAGAAAGTGTTAACCCCTGATTGCAAAACTTGAGTACCCAAGTGATCTAACAGCTCAAATACTTGGCACTTCAAATGAACGCTACACAATCCTTTCTAACTCATTCTTTTCACGAACTTCATCCTAGAACTTTCGAGCTCTTTCATTTATTTGTTTTTCACCTCTTACCTCCTAGATAATTCTCTCCCTCCATGATATTGTCCAATTTTTTTCCCTTTCAGTTTCAACCAAGTGAAGCATTAAGCTTTTGAAGAAGTGGGTAACAAAAGATAACAAGAACACAATCAACACATAGGCAATATGATAACTTCAATTTCATACCTTTGTATTAAACGTATAACAAATGATTAATAACAAACAAAAGTGCAAGAAATATATAAAGTTGCAATGATCTTACAAACGAGTAACAGAATTTTGATTATCACAAGTAACATGGAACCAGGTACAAGGATTGACCAGTGTTGGATCCCAACTTTGTAGAACATTATTAGGGTCAGAAAGTCTAGTTCTTAGGACATGTAAAGCATTTCCTGAAAAATATCACAGGAACATAATTTAATACAGGGTATCTTGATAAAATTCAAAAAACTCAATCCAAATAGCACATACAAACTAAGAAAGTATGATGGCAGTGATTGAAATTTACCTTCAGAGTTGCAGAGGACGGCAGGGACAGATAGCAGGAAGAAGAGGAGAGCAAAAGTTGCAGCCATTGTAGAGGGGGGGGAGAGAGAGAGAGAGAGAGTTGGAACTTTAAAAGTGGAAGAAAAAATTGGAGAGAGAGAGTTGGAACTTAAAGTGGAAGAAACAAATGGAAAGAGAGGGGGAGAGAGAGAGAGAGAGAGAGAGAGGCTGCTGATGAGAGAGGGAGAAAGGGGAGTTGAAACTTGAATGGTCAATTGTCAAATAAACAAAAACAAGATTAAAGATTGTGTGTGTACTGCATAATCAGTTACTGTGTAAGATGAAATAAAGTCATGGCGTGTGAAGTGGGGTTCACTGACTAATCAACAATGACCTCAATTTACAAGACTTGCTGTCTTGTTTTTACTGTTGCTTCTCGTGTTCGAGAAATAACTCGGAAAATCTTGTCCACCGGGGATATAGTCATCTACTTATATTTTTGTTTAATCAAGCAATCTATTCTACTCCCTCTGTTTTTTTATATGACGCTTTGACTTTTGGCACATATTTTTAAGTGCTTTGACCGGGTGGTTAAAAATATTATTTTTTAAATTTTCTTTTTCTGAATAAAAATTTTGATTATATATTATTATTCAGAAAAAGAAAATTCAAAAAATAATATTTTTAACTACCCGGTCAAAGCACTTAAAAGTGTGTGTCAAAAGTCAAAGCGTCATATAAAAAAACAGAGGGAGTAATTTGTTTGGTTGATCAAACAACAAAAAACTCATGCTTGTTGGAAAAACTGTAAAGTACGACCATTTCAAAGTACAGTAAGGGGACCAATTGTTATGGTCCCAATCTCTCAACTTAAGTGTGTACAATTTTATCTTGTTTTGGTACAGATTTTATCTTGTTTTGGTACATTTCTTCTCCGGTCTCCACAGGTATCCGTATGTCTGCAATTGTTCTCTTAATATCTATAATATAGAATATTGATTTTATAAATTATAGAGAATTAAAAAGATATTTTATTTCAGTTATGAACGTAGAAATCGAGAATGAGACTAATCGGTTGATGAACGAATATAAGATTTATCCATGATTTATCAGAAATTGTTCCGATAAATCGAGAATTTTTGGTAAAATTCGAGTGTAATCGATAAAATATTTTTTAAATATTAACCGAGGATTTTTCAATAAATCGAAAATATTTAGAACACTGATTTCAATGATATTCTCTGTATTGCTTATTTATAATTTGAAATTAAAATTAAATGGATCACTTAATATTAGTTTCAAAATTATAGGACAAATCTATTCTTTTCTTTTACATATTATAAAGTCGCTGATCAGTAATAAAAAAAGGGTCATTAGCATGCAATCCATTGAATGAAGACCTGGAGCGGCATACCCAGATAAATAAGACTATAAAGGTTTCTAGTATATGTCGAAAATCTCCCAGATTCTGTTCTCCCTTCCATCTTTCACATACTTGACAATGTATAAAAAAACAATGCTAAAATGAACTGCTGCTATATTCAGTTGCTCTATAAAAGAAAAGTACAGTATTTTACAATTCAAGCATGAGAAAGCTTGTATATGTTTTTGTAGAACTACTGAATAAATATCAAACATAAGCTATGTAATATAACAACTGCTAAGCAATATGAAACCTCCTTTCTGAAACCACTGTGGAAGCATGTTTAATAAAGATGTCACACATGCTCTGTAGCTCTCATCCTTTCCTCTTCCTCAGCTTTTTGCCAAGCAGCCTAAGTAAAATAACGCATGTATGAAAAAAGGTTCTAATATTTAGTAGCAGTACAGCAATAAGAAGACGAGATATAAACACTTACCTTATCACGTTGAAGCCGAGATTGACGGGGGAGTATGGAATTTCCTAAGCTTAGCCCTCCCCATGCTTGCTGCATTTCTTTCTCCCTTGCCTGGCGGCGAGTTGCTGAATGCAGTATCTGGCTGTCTGATTGCTGAGCAGCACTTATCTTTTCCCTCTCGAGCCTGGACTTGGGTTTAATCAATATTTGATCCAAGCTTCCTTCGCTGCTTTCCAACTCTTTTTTAGTTTCCCTATTTTTCTTTATATTAGTTACTTCTTGCTTTTTACCATACTCCAATTTCTCTTTCTCAAGCCTGGACACATGTTTTATTAAAACTTTATCCAAGCTTTCACAATCTGCGACATTGCTTCCTTGATCAGCTTCCACAGGAAATGCTTTCGTTTTTTCCTTTTGCACCCGATGAACTGGTGGTTTAACCACAATCTTGTCAAGGCTACTTTCACATCCGTTGCTAGATTCTAGTCCTTTGTGATCAAGCGATAGAGCTTCTGCAGCTTCCAATATTGATTGTTCATTGGGAATTGACGTCTCAACTGAAAAATCTATAGAAATTCCATTTTGTGTTGTTTCGAGTTCCTGATTTAGATCAATATTTTCTTTCCCCACTTGGCCTCCAAGAGAACATGTTGAATTCTCCACAGAATCTGCGATTGAAGGCTTCTTTTTCTTTCCGTTTCTTGCTTCCAGGACTTCTCTTTCAAGTCTTGACATGCGCTTGACCAGAGCCTTTTCTAAGCTTGGAAATTCTGACCCATCTTTTTGGGTCTGGCCAGATGCCCAATTTTGCTTTCTTTCAGTTTTCTTGCCATTCGATTCATATAGTTTACCATTTTCCCTTTTGGCCTCTTCAATCTCCTTCTTAAACTTTGAGACATGCTTTCTTGTTAGCATACTTTCAAGGTCAGGAACAACCACAGCTGAATTATTACCAGTACCAGTACCCTTATCTTTTTCATCTGCCTCCCTTTTTCTTTCAAATCTTGCTTCTTGGACTTCTCTTTCAAGTCTTGACATGTGTTTCACCATAGTCTTATCCAAGCTTGGAAATTCTGAAACATCTTGTTGTGTCTGGCCAAAAGACCAATTTTGCTCTCTTGCGGCTTTCTTGCCATTTGGCTCATATAGTTTACCCATTTCCCTTTTGGCCTCTTCAATCTCTTTCTTAAGCTTTGAGACATGTTTTTTGTTCAAAACACTTCCAAGGTCTGGAACAACCTCGGATGAATTATTACTCCCTTTTGCAATCATAGGATCCTTAACAAACATCTTCCCAGAGTTCTTCTTTGCCTCTTCAACTTCCTTCTCAAGTTTAGACTTGTGTTTTACAAGAATACTACCCAAGTCGGCAGTTAATATACTACCACTGGAACAGACCTTTTCATGATCTGGTTTCTCCTGTTCTTCTCTATACCCTTCTTCACCCAGCTTGTTGATTTTGGAGTTCTTGGCTTCTTGTACCTCTCTTTCAAGTCTGGTCAAACGCTTAACCAAAAATTTGTCTAGGCTTGGAATTTCAGTCTCAACTTGATTATGCAGCTGCACATCAGTATGATATGTCCTTGTTCTTCCTGCCCCAAAGGAAGACACTCTCCTGGGAAGATTGGCAGCTGGTGCATGATCAGAAGCAGCACCTAAGTTATGCTGGTCGATGTTCTCCGCTTTGGCAAGAACAGCGCTCAATCCGCAAGTTGCAACAATAGTGGCTAAAGATGCAAGTTCATCATCTTTTAGGCATTTAATTCTCTCTAGCATCATGTCGACAAGCTTTGCCTTGTGATGTTTTTCTGGGAACTGCCTCTTGTATTTTCGTTGTCTTGCCTTGCCAACCAATGCTACGGCATCAACATCTTGAGAGCAAATATTAGCATCGACCGATGCTGATTCAAATTCAGACCCAGTATCAGATTCACATTCTGAAGATAACCCTTCAAGATTACTGTCATCTGTATCTGGATTATGACTAATTGTTCGCAACATCTCCTTGATTTCATCTTTAGATGTGCAATTTGCAAGATTAATAAATGCAGCTTTAACAGCTGCAGCTACTTGTTTATCCACCTCAAATGCAGTTTCAAAAGATGTCCTAACAGTATGTCTGGTAGAGTCCCCTCCATTTACATTCAATGTTTCTATTTGATAATGTTTTTGAGAATAATCTGGTATGTCGTACATGATCACACCAATAGCCTTTGCAGCTTCAAATGCTTCAGCTGCAGTATTTTCTGCTTTGAGCAGCATAGTTTCAGCTTCTTTGGTTTCAATCCTGTCAAAATTTGTTTTACCAATTAATTAGTCAAATAGCAATATATAAGTGATACACTTTGGAGTCAAGGGTTCAAACCTTATTTTTGCTAGAAAGAAAAGAGTAAATGTGGAACACCTCAAAAAGGATAATCTATACCCCAAATTAAGTGTCTATATAAACAACATTGTTTCTTCTTTTTTATGCTTGAGATGCTAATCAACCCTTGAGCATTTTTTTAGCAGATTTGTGCGCTCCAGCCAAAACAAACCACTTCAGAAACAGATGGTTCAAATGCATACCTGGATGCTTTAAGTATGCGGCACCAAGAAGCCTCAACCAACGCAGCCTTTCGAGCCTCCAATGCCTTTTTCGCAGCCTCTCTTACTGCAATTTTTTCTCTCAAAACTCTTGAATAATGGGGATTTGAATCCCCCAGTGTTTCATCAAGAGTGGATCTCATCCCATCTACATCCTGGAGCATTTTTATTTTCCTTTTTAAGTACGATTCAACCTTCGTGCGTGGGAACCAGTTGATGGGTGAAACTTTACGGCGGGAAGGTTTTTTAATCTGTGATGTAACTTTGCTGAGACCGCTCAAGCTTGGATGGCTATCTCTAACTGTTCTTTTCTGCAGGTTCCAATTAACACGGATAAGAGAATAGACATGAGAAGAAATCAATAGATTCTAGGATTACTGACGCAGCATGTAACTACGAGAAGTTGCACTATACAAATAAGAAGATAGCCATCCTGCACGATTACTATCGATCACGATTCGGAAACTCAATTAGAGAATAATGTGATAAGAGAACACGCATGCGAAGAAATCAATGGATTCTAGGATTACTGATTCAACATGTAACTAGGAGTGGTTGCACCATACAAGTAAGAAGACAACCATCATGTCACAATCACTATCGATCCCCGTTCAGAAACTCAGTTAGAGAATAATGTGATAAGAGAACAAATATGAGAAGAAATCAATAGATTCTAGGATTACTGATTCAACATGTAACTAGGAGTGGTTGCACCATACAAATAAGAAGACAACCATCATGTCACAATCACTATCGATCCCCGTTCGGAAACTCAGTTAGAGAATAATGTGATAAGAGAACAAATATGAGAAGAAATCAATAGATTCTAGGATTACTGATTCAACATGTAACTACTAGTGATTGCACCATACAAATAAGAAGACAGCCATCCTGTCACAATCACTATCGATCACCATTCAGAAACTCTGATTAGAGAATGATGTGAAGTCGTAGAAAGCATGAATGTGTTATACTGTAATATGGCCAAAACCGAACAGACCAAAAAATTATGACTATCAATGTTAATCAAGTTGAAAATAATTTAGACCACAACAAACAAATTCAAATACATTGTTGTAGACCATCATGTTTTTTTACCATACTCCTCTGAAAGTATATCCAAATCAACAAAATGTAAACCACTTGAACGAATTCAAACAACATTTATAGAACTGTAAATATATCCGAACCAAAGATTAACTTATGCCGGAAGATAATGCAGCATAAACATGACTCTGATGCTAATAACCCATATAATTACTGAGACACTTAAGAAAAACATTACTAACACATGTTCAAATACCTCATAATATGAGCATTATTTATAGACTTAAAACAATCCATTCACTGGCAAATTAAACATTACCACACAATGACACAAAATTGTAAGTTGTAATAAGCCCTTCATCTATGCCTTAATCAACCAATACCAAAAATTTTCAGTAAAATCATGTTCATTTACTAAAGAACAAAACCAAACACCGATATATCCCAATTCCACACACAAGTAGGGTCCAAGAAGAAGATGTAAGCAGCGTAGACATATCAAATAATCTAGAATGACATACAAATAATAAACTGAATCATGAAAAACAATATGGACCAAAATTAAGAAAGCCTGCATAGACTTAACCCAATTTTTAGGGTTTATAAATTTGTCCCAATCAAGAAAAAAAACAAAACCTCAAATTAAAAAAGAAAAGCAAAGCAAAGAGACTAAGATAATTGAAGAAGATTAGAAGATCATACCTTTCCAGATTTAGAAGAAGAAGAGCGAGGAGAGTCAGTAGAATCAACTGAAGATTGATGATTCTTGAGCTTTTCAAGACAACCCATGTCTAAACAACCAAGATCCATCTCGTATATACCGATGTTTGAACACAAAAATCAAATCACTGGAACTGGGTACAGATTACTTAACTCCTGAATTTTAATAAGAGATATTTCTGTCTGTATGTATCAAGAAACAATGTGTGAGAGAGAGAGAGAGGAGGGTATGTATAATAATTTTTAAAATGAAAACTATCCGTTAAAAGATACTCCGTCCCTGTTCAGTAACGGTCCCTTTGATTTATGTTTTGTTATACAAGTAATTAAGTTCAATTTTTATGTGCATTTTTGAATTTAAGATTTCTTAACGAGTCGATCGATATCTTTATGATATTTTCATATCCAAATTATTGAAGACTTTAATTTATCTGTCTTGTTAACGTAATCAATGGATGCAGCTGATTGGGTGTTTGGGGTGGGTTTCATGGTGTTTATTATTTATACCGTACATAAAATAAATCATATCTTATATTAATCATATTGATTTATTATTTCAAAAAAAAAATCATATTGATTTATTATATTTTTGTCTTCTCCGAGGAGTGGATATTATCCATTATCTACGAATTTTGAGTTAAATTATTTATTACTTATTTATTTATATAAAAAATATAATATTTTTCATATAGAAATATATTTTTATAATATATGTATCAAATTCTTATTATTTTCGCATATTAAAAATTTATCAAATAGTTTACATGAAATTATAATATAATTTTATTTTGATTAATTTAATAGGTACGTATAAATTTATATAATTTTGTAATGTATGTATGAATAGAGTGCGGGTCAGACGCAGGACGAAGGACATAATATCTATATCCACTTTTGTCCATATTTTTTATTTATATAAAAAATAAATTTATATAAGTTTGTCATTTTGAGCACAAATTTGAGTGAGGCTCAGCTACGTGCTCGTGGCGGGTTATGCTTGGATTATGTTCTCCTCCGAGAGAGCTTTCCAATGCATGTTTATTCACTCAAAACGATTAAAGAATGGATGACTTATGATGATCCAAAGTTGCTTCCTTGGTAGTGGAAAATTGGAGAGAAAACTTGAGTCCCGCATTGATTCAATAAAGAGCATTTAAAGGCTTTATATAGCAAGACACTTTGGTAGTGTCTAAATGCGTTACTAGTGTATTGCTCCACCACCTACGTGCGCCCAGGGGGGTGCAAATTGTGGGAGTTCGAGGCAAATTTCGTGGCTTCGCAAGCCTCGGGCTTTTCCGCGTGTGCGACCTGCGGACACGAATGCAGCAAAATCTGGGCCCGAAGAATTTTTTTCCACACAAGTCTTGCATTGCCTATATATATTCATTATAGTTTAGGGTTTTATACACACGATAATACACAACCTCTCGCATCCAAAAAACCCTAGCCGTCGGTGATAGTTCTCAGTCTTGTTCTGGTTCATCGAAGGTGCTTCTTGCATCGCCAATCCGTTTTATCCTGGGAGGCAATCGTTCATCATATATGTTGAGGGCGAAATACGCTTTAAGGAGACAGTTACGCACTGGACTCGGATTCCATTCGCATATCCTTCGTTTATTTTCTGTCTCCTTACGTTCTTCTGATTTTGTATGCTTTGCACACACGTAAACAGTTCTGATTTATTGCACAGATTGTATAACAATCTTAAAGCATATTTGTATATTTGTTTTACATCTGTGATTGAGTTGCTTTGTTTGCATGTTGGAATACAGACTTAATGGAGATTGTTAATGGTGTTATCCCCACGAGCGATACGGCTGTTGATTCCAACGCACTGGTTAATCCAGATGGGAGTCAGACGTAGCAGTTGCAGGCTAACCCCAACGCACTGGTTAATCAAGATGGGGGTGTGCCACCTGGTTCTGGACCTACGCCTGTGGGCGTAGGTCCAGACATGGAAGCACTCCGACTATATATGTCGGAACTATGTGCTTAATGGTTTGACTGGACCGCTGTATGATTTGTACAGTTCGAAGGTTACATCTAAGGACTTATGGGAATTACTTGACCGTAAGTATAAAACCGAAGATGCCGGTGCCAAGAAGTGGATTGTTGGACGCTTTCTTGACTACAAGATGGTGGATTCCAAGACTGTTGACAGTCAGGTGCAAGAATTACAGCTGATTATTCATGAGATGCATGCCGAGCGGATGGGTCTTATGGAATCTTTCCAAGTTGCCGCTGTAATAGAAAAATTGCCTCCTAGATGGAAAGATTTCCAGAACTACCTTAAGCATAAGCGAAAGGAGATGACTATGGAGGATCTAATTGTTAGACTTCGCATTGAAGAAAATAACAGAGGATCCGGAAAGAAGACTATTGCCGCTGAAAAGGCAAATATGGTGGAGCATGCACAAAGCTTCAAGTCTAAGAAGACCAGTTCCAGGAAGGGGGCTAAACTGGCACCCAAAGGAGGAGTTTCGAAGCCTTCGAAGTTCCAAAGAAAATGCTTAAACTGTGATAAAGTTGGTCATAGGTCTGCTGACTGTAGGAAGCCTAAGAAGACAAACAAGAAGAAAGAAGCAAACATGGTTGATGACATCTCCAAGAAGATAGGTGATATAGACCTTTGTGATACGGTCTCTGAGGTGAACCTGGTTGGATCTAATCCGTGAGAATGGTGGATTGATACAGGAGCATCTAGGCATATTTGCTCCGACAAGGAGACTTTCTCTAGCCTTATAGCTTCTGATGCTGGTGAGAAGCTCTACATGGGAAACTCTGCGACTTCTACTATTGAAGGGGAAGGCACGGTGATTCTGAAGATGACCTCTGGGAAGAATCTGACTTTGAAGAATTTACTTAATGTGCCTGATATTCGCAATAACCTTGTGTCCGGTTCTTTGTTGAGTAAACATGGCTTTCGCATTGTAATAGAGTCAGATAAAGTTATTTCGTCTAAGAGTGGTATGTTTGTAGGTAAGGGCTATGCAACTGATGGGCTGTTTAAGCTCAATGTAATGTCCGTTAAGGACAATAATGAAATGAAGATTATAGAAATGTACAATCTTAGAGATTTTACAAATATTTTTAAACTCCAAACATAAACAAGAAAGTAAATGAGATATGAAGTTGATAAAACAAGTTATTTTAATAACTTCAGGTGGATTTGTTATTCCATTTGAGAGATTTCTATATTGAAAAATTATCAATGTTAAAAACAAAACTGCATACATATTGAGAACTGGGAGTTTGTTTTTACAAAATATTTCCTAACTGTTCAAAGAAAAAAAAAGTTCAGATGCACTGTACTCTTTTAGTTGTACATATGTTATATATGTAGTGCTAATTGATAATGTTGCTTCAATATTATCTAGAGTATGGTGATCAACCATTAATCATCCCAACTATATTCAAAGTTCAACTAGACATTAATTGTGTAACCAGTAATCCGAAACTTAATCATTCATTTTTTTTCTTCATAATATCTTTTTCTTCACATGAAATGCAAATTAATTATGCGATCGTCGTGATCAACACTCATATATCTCGTCAGCTATTATTACATTCAAGGGTATGCGATAGATGTAAAGTGGATTTCAACTCAAATATCGAATAATCAATGTAAAGAAGAATTATTTTGTAAACAGTCAAACAACTTCATCAGTATGAGGATATTAAGAAAGAGACTAAGAAAAAATTGTGGAGACTGCCAACCGTCCAAAATTCACAATATTATATTAATATGGAGCTAATGGATGTTGTGCATTCCAACAAGTGATATTCGTCCTGAGTTGGGACCTGATATGTGTTGTTTTATAATCTCATTTGAATTATGACCAGATATCGTGGATGACTTATGTCGAAAGTTTTCTATATTAAGGTGGTCGTGCGGCGTGTCCAGCAAGAATATTAGTCAGACGAATCGTGAGACATTATAAGAGTTAAAAAATTGTTGGGTCTTGGATTGAGAAGGATTTGTATTGGGTGCTACCTAAGTCCCACATTGTTAAGATAAAGAAGAATTATTTTAAATACAAGCAATCACAAAATTCCATTAGTATGAAGATTTTCTGAACGAATTTAAGAAGAAATCAATTGGGTCTTGGCAACAGCAAAAATAGTCAATATCACATTACTACACTTGGGAGTAGTGATGTATTTTCCCAAAATTTTTATGATAACATATTTTTTTCATTTTTGATTCTAACAATTACCACATTAGAAAGATTTTCAGGACAATGTTGTTGAAGATATATGCTTTATTTCTACTCTGAAATAGTAATGGGTGATTTCAATGTTGTTGTTGAAGTTAATAATAAAACTAGCATGAATTCAAACATTTTCAAAAGTACTAACAAGTTTCAAGGAGTCAAATCTTTATTTAGCTGATTGTTGGTGTTAAAGGATGTTAGCGAATTAAAAATATTAATTTTTTCAAATATGGCGTGAAATGATTCTTCACGCATGATATCTTCAAAGACTCTAGTCTGGATACATGTATCATTTCCTATGCAAAAAAGTTTCAGATGCATAAATTTCAGCAACTGTTAATCATTAGGTCTTTTAAAAGATCTTGGCAAAGTTGATTTTCGAGAATTTTTTGGATATTGTAGGGCTCAAGTTTGCTTAAATTTGTAAATTTTATTTAGTGATGAATATATTTTTTAGAAAAAAGTCAAGTTTGTGCACTTTTAATTTCAAAGACAAGTTAATATATATTTAATCAATACTATCGCATGTATTTTTCTTTCGGTGTCTCTTTTTTTTTTTGTTAACAATCCTTCACTACAAAGGATTCCTTCATATAAATTAAACCACCATGATGATTGATATGGATTTGGATAAAAACTTACATATGGTAAAACTATTTTGTCCCGTTGAGTTATCCTTTTTAATCCGAATTTTTTGTGCTTGTGAAACTTATTAAATCATTAGACATTAATAGTTTTTTATACTATAATTGAATTAGTAAATCAGATCGTAGGTTAATTATTAGTCGGTGTTTAAATGAAAATATATCTGTTAATATTTCATATTCTTATTAAAAACATCACGCATGTCAAGGCAGTAAAATAAGTTAATCTCCCCATGCCAGTGCCAACCTTTTTGTCTAAAATTTTATAGTATTTAAAATTTTGTTCCGTGAGGCATAACTTGTAGAAGTAATTGCATATCGCACCCCCTAAGTATCGTTCAAAAACGATAGAGTACCGATACTTTAAGAAACTCAACTCGCACCCCTTATCTTTACTTCTCAAAACCAAGATGCACCCCATGCCGTTAACTTCCGTTAACTCAGTGCACTCCGTTAAGTCAGTATATATAATTGCAATTCGGACCCCCTAACTTACGTTCAAAAACGATATGGTATCCATATTTTTGAAAACTCGAATCGCACCACCTATTTTTACATCTCAGGAACGATACGCACCCCCTCCGTTAAATTCCGCTACCTTCGTTAAAATTCTCCTCCGTCTCAATTTACATGTCCCTTTTGCTTTTTGAGAAGTTAAATTGACTAATTTTTTACTAACTATTTGAAAATATGTATTTATTATTTTAGAAAATAGAAAGTTACATATTAAAATAGACTAGATTTAATTTTTGATGATATTTTTTTAAATTTTTTTGATCAATTTTTCCAAACAAAATAAATAAAATTTATATATTTTAATCAATAGATAAATTTATGTATTATTTATAATAAATATCACATGATATTTATTTTTTATATTTAAAATAGTGTATATTTTAAGTACCTAATACACATGTCACTAAAAATTTAAAATCATTCAATATGTAAAATCATTTTGACTTGGGGATAACTTAATTAAACAAAAATTTTAAAAAAAATATCATCAAAAAGTAAATCTAGTCTATTTGTTTTCGCAAATAATAGAGGGTCCGAATTTAACAAATAATAGAGGTAATTGCAATTCGGACCCCCTACTATTTACCTCTATTAAAATAGGCTAGATTTACTTTTTGATTAAACGACAAGAGGCTTATATAAAAAGCACATTATACATAACTTACGTTCAAAAACGATATTATACCTGTACTTTTGGAAACCCAAATCTCACTACCTATCTTTACAACGATACGCACCTCCTCCGTTGAATTCCGTTACCTTCCGTTAAAATACTTTTCCGTCTCAATTTACATGTCCCTTGTCAAATTGACTAATTTTTGACCAACTATTAAAAAAATATTTATTTATTATTTTAGGAAATAGAAAGTTACATATTAAAATATACTTTCTAGCCTGTTTTAATAGAGGTATCTAGTCTATTTTAATATGTAAATTTCTATTTTCTAAAATAATAAATACATATTTTCAAATAGTTGGTAAAAAATTAGTCAATTTAACTCCTCAAAAAGCAAAAGGGACATGTAAATTAAGACGGGGGAGAATTTTAACGGAAGGTAGCGGAATTTAACGGAGGTGGTGCGTATCGTTCCTGAGATGTAAAAAATAGGTGGTGCGATTCGAGTTTTCAAAAATATGGATACAATATCGTTTTTGAACCTAAGTTAGGGGGTCCGAATTGCAATTATATATATACTGACTTAACGGAGTGCACTGAGTTAACGGAAGTTAACAGCAGGGGGTGCATATCGGTTTTGAGAAGTAAAGATAAGGGGTGCGAGTTGAGTTTTTTAAAGTATCGGTACTCTATCGTTTTTGAACGATACTTAGGGGGTGCGATATGCAATTACCTTTAACTTGTATGGTCATCTTCCTCCTGTTTCTTAAATCATTTATGCATAACGGTGAAGTGTACACTCGGAATTCTACAAATGGAACCAACAGTTGCTTAGAGACAAAGAGAGTGATTAGAGGGCGGAACAAACATAAAATTTTTTAGGAGTACGAAGGAGTTTCTTAGACCCAAGCACTCGAATTATTGGCAAATATTGGAATGTCACATCGATTTGGATACATGCAGGCAAATATCCTGAATCCAAGTTATCTCATTAGCCAGATTTTGCTTCCTACAGTGTAGGGCTCCAATTCAAGATGGAAACCGTTTCCCCACCAATGATCGCGTCTTCTGATAACCGTTTTCCTCCCGCTAATGATCGCGTCTTTTATAGACTAGTCACCTTCCCTAATGATCGCGTCTTCTACAGGTAAATTCTGTGTGAATAATATCACGAGCTAAGGTAACTCACACACTATTTTTATGATTTTATCTTGTGCACAAAGCTGGGGGTATTCACGAAAACAACCTCCTCTCCTGCTAAGAGCATAGTTGCGTACATTCGACCCTCCTCGTACCCTGCTCTAAGCAGGATATAGTTAGATATGTTTGGTTTTATTGTTATTAACACATTAAACTGTTGTATGTGAAATTTTTATATTTCTCTGTCTTAAATTTATATTGATGCAACTTGTAGAATTGCTTAGTGTGAAAAATTTTCCAATGAACTTAGTCAATCCTCGGTTAGTTCATATCCTATTATGTGAAATGATATACTTATAAAATTTATTTTAACAATAAAAAATACTTGTATGGGATCTTGTTTTTTCAATGGAATTCGAATTCCAAGTACATCAGTAGCATTAAACCAACTGAGTTCTAGCTTCCCATGGAAAAATGAAAGTAAGAAACTCGTTCCAAACAAAAAAAGGAAAATAAGTAATGTATATCTAAACTCCAAAGTGACTAAAATAAGAAACAATGAAATGGCACTATTAAAAAACGTTACATATATGACGAAATATCTCCCAACTTTACATGCTTGATATATTTCCCAATTGTTTCTTCACATTTATCCTGTTCATCCCCACCGAAACAACAGAGAGATGATAAATAACAATAAATCAATCTGCTAACTAGAAAAAATACATTAGATTCTGTCGCTGTCGAATTGTAATCTTCTCGCCCCTTTCCACTCTATTTCAATTCACTCTATATACACCCCCATGTTATTATATATCATTGTAATTGATGTGATTTTTTTTGAATTGAACAGGTTAGGGCACAAATTGAAGCCTCAATTGCTGCATGACGAGCGCTTCTGAGCTTTTTAATAACCGCAGGCACCGCTTCGGCCGGAATTCTGAAGTCGCAGATTTTGATTCCTCCTCCGGCGCCGGCGATAGCCTCTCTTCTTATCACGATCGCCGTCGCCATGGCCACCACAGCCACGGCGCTCGCCGCCGTCATCATGATGGCGACACCAGTGATGTCCCTCGACGAAGCGAAACTCACATTAGTCGCCGGGCTACTTTGGTAAATTAATTGTCTTGTGTTGTTTATGAAAGTTTCAGTTTTGTGTTCTTAAGGTATGCTTGATTAGTTAATCGTCTTGTGTTGTTTATGTAAAGTTTTGATTTTTTTTATATTTTTTGCAGGTATGCTTGATTATATGTGTATCATCTTGTGTTGTTTACGTAAAGTTTTGATTTTTCTTTTTCTAGGTCTGCTTGATTATATGTATGCCTGGTTGTCTGCTTCATTATATGTATTTTGGCTATAAGAGTGCTGTTAGGTTATTTGTGATGTAAGATTATTGATGTTGATTTTGGGAATGATGTTGTTTGATTCGGGATCACGGGATTGTGGGAGTGTGAAATGGCTTTAAATACTGTTTGTGTTGATAAGTGGGTTCAGGTGAGGAAGGATAATGTGAATGAAGTTGGTTAGGGTTTATTTAAGTATGGCACTGGAGCGCGGGAAGTTTAAATGAAGGAGTTCCATAAGAAATTTTAAAATTTCTGTTTAGGTTTTTGTTTCCTTCCGGAGAGATGTACCAGCCAGTAGAGAATTGACATTAGGCAACTTATCCGCCACTGATGTGCATGAAAAGGATTGTGTAGACCGTTGCGTTTTTATATTTGCCCCCTTGTAACGTATGACTTACAATATAAATGGAAAGGATGATGATTGACGGCATGTGACGTGGGATTTTAGGTCTTTACTTGCCTGCTATATGATTATGTTATTACGAATTGTGAATATCCACTGTAGATGATCCTATTAGTGGTACCAATTATATGATTGGCTTGGAACAAAATTTTGAGCAATATCAATTTCAATTATCTCACTCTTATTATTTAATATTTGCCATTGAAAACTCTGCGAATATTACTGATTATTGAAAGACTGCTGCTATAGTAATTTAAAATATCATTATCCCTATGTATCAATCTATACACTACAAATTCTCATCTTATAACACTGAAGCTGCTTATAGTTATATGTAGGCATAGAGTTGGCGCAAGCACGGGCTAATAGGAAACCTTAGACCCGGAAAGTAATAAAATTAAATTTTAAACTTGTGCCTTTGATGTTAGAACTAGTAACAAATTATCAATTGATTGGCTCCTAGATCATTGCATTCTTCGTGTATTGACTCTCGCAGTTGCAGCAGCTACAGTCATTCAGCTGCAACTCAGAGTGATTGTTTACATCATGTCATTGTGTTTGCATCTGTCTTCTGCCGTTTGCATCACGTTGTCGTGTTTACTTCGGTCTTTTGCTGTTTACATCTCTCTTTTGCTGTTTATTCCTTTTTTGAAATCTGTCTACTAAAGACCGGCTTGAGTGTGTATAGTATCTGTATTCTCGCAAGAACTATTCCTTTTTTGTATAACTTTGGCCAACTTTTCAAATTTGTTATTGTTGTATCGTAGATATGGTTGTCATGATTGTTTAGTTATGCGGCACTCTATCTTTTATTATGGATTACTGAGGCGCACTAATTTTTTCAGGAGCGTGAATTTGTTAGATTTGATACAGGAGGTGGCTCTTCTAGCAGTCGGTTTATTCCAGCAAATGTTGACTTGGAATTGCTTAGAAGCATACCCAGCATACCCATGCGTGAGAGATTTATTCGGACTGATAGGCTTCCTGGAGATGTACTGCTTGCAAGAGAAAGGCTTCTTGAGCGACTAAGAGGCATTCAATTAAGTGGACAAAGGTTTGTAATACAATCTGTTCATTATTCTCTTGGCTGTGCTGTTGCTGTTGTTCACTTTGGATATAAGTTGAGCTGCTTTTGTATAGTAGTTTTAAATTTGTGTTAGTAAGTGTACTGGTTGTCCTGACTGATTACTGATGTGTTTAGGGGCTTATGATTAGGAGCAATTAATCTTTAAATAAGGTGTTGTAGACGGGATATGAGAATTCTTGTGTCTCTTGGCTGTTGCTGCTGTTCACTTTGGATATAAGTTGAGCTGCTTTTGTATAGTAGCTTTCAAATTTGTGTTAGTAAGTGTACTAGTTATCCTGACTGATTTCTGATGTGTTTAAGGGCTTATAATTGGGAGCAGTTAATCTTTAAATAAGGTGTTGTAGACGGGGATATGAGAATCCTTGTGTCTCGTCATAGTAATGAGTTATTGTTGACCCAAAAATAATTAGGTAGCTTTCTCTAGGATTTTTGGTTTCTTTGCTGTCATGTTCTTGATGCCTTGTTTAGGTTTGCAAACATATGAGTTGATCAAGTTATTCATTAATTGTAATATCTGGTCTTTGTCGTATTAAATTGTTCAATGTATTCTTATCATTAACATCAAGGTGACATGCTATATTATGTAGAAGTGAAAGTTTCACTCCGATATCTTATTTCCTTGAGGTGATTGTAGGGGAAACGTAACAGCTGCGCCCCTTCCCTGGCAAGCAAATGCGAGGGATATTGAAGTCTGGCGCATGTTTAATGGACTTGTCTCAGCTGCCAGATCTGAATCAGCTACCAGATCTAACTCGGACATGGGATCATCTGAATCAGCTACCAGATCTAACTCGGACGTGGGATCATTTATAGCACCGGTAGCTCCAAAACCCCGTCCTCTTGGACTTACTCGAGATGAATTTGATCTTTTGCACATTGAGGTTTTCACCACTACAGAGAAGAGTGATGAAGAAAATATCTCTAGGGCGTCACTCGAGTGTAGCATCTGTCTGGAGAATTTTGTGGAGGGAACTGAACTTGTATGTTTGCCTTGTGGGCATAAATACCATCGCTATTGCCTGTTTCCATGGGTTCAGGCTTGTGGGGACTGCCCTTACTGTCGAGCAGCTATAATCGTAGTCGACACTGAATTAAAGCTGTAGAATGACCTGCGTATCTTGTGATGGCAGTTTTCATCTGTCTCGTATCTTATACTTTCCGACTTAGACATGTACTTTGACTCCGTGACGGTGTAAACTTAAACGTAGACCAGGATGTTTTGTAACTTATCCTTCTGCACTTTTTTGTCGTTAATCTTTGTGATGTTATAAATTTATGTAATGCTATATATGCATATTTAACTGGAAGGTTTAAATTATGTCTGTATATTTGGGGTTCTACATATTGTTATTCTGTATATTTGGGGTTGTACATATTGTTATTCTAATTGTGCAGCGCCTGGCCGTCGTGCCTTTAACAAGACTTGGACTTCAGCTTCCCTAAGGTGAAGGCACTATTGCAATCTGGTACCAAGTTCCAAACGTGGAACAGCTATAGCAGTCTGGCCATTTCATTTCAAGGTATAGTCTTCTCGGAACCTGTATTTGGGACCAATGGCTCAAAATTTCCTGAAAGTGACCTGTTTTCTTTTTTTCTTTTTGGGGAACAAACCTTTATTTTCTTTCTTCCAACTAATGTGTATAACTCTATATACATTATGTGTAGTATATTACACACATCCTCAAAGGAAAAACATGTTAAAGTGATCATCTGCCATCTGGAACACATTTTACGCAGCGGAATCTACAGAAATCAGAATCTTTTTGACGGGAACGAAAATCAGATTTTTATTGCAAAATGTACAAATCTTGGAATCCAGAAATCCGTATATTTTAGTGTTAGCATCCGGCATCTCCAACACTACAGAATCTTTAACTAGAAATAATTAACATATTATAAATAAAATTTTTAGAGATTTCTTGAACAAAAACAAGTCAAACTCTAATGGGGACATTGTTATTTTTCTGATTTTAGCGATGTTGATTATATTTTGCCAAACTCCGGAACAAGATTACATATTATCAATTACAAAATTATAACCCTATTTTTATTCAAGAAAACTCGAAATAATATTATAATAACATAACTATAGTATCCACCCTCTGAATCGAGAGAATCAAGCTCTTGCTGCTAGGCTCAAGAGCTTAACTACTGCAGGTTACACCTTTAGTTTTGAATTGCACACAGTTTTATTTTTAACTAAACAAATGAGAATAAATTCTTGGTGATATACATATGTTTGCATCTTCTTTTGTTTGACAGACCCTTATAAACTGGTGAATTTGCAAGCATGCAACACAATAAGAAAATCCCAGATCACATCAAATGCCAAAGCCTTTTTCTATTACCATGTACTCCCTCCGTTTCAAATTAGATGTCCACTTTAGAAAAGTAACACAGTTTAAAAAAAGTGAATGTTCACAAATTAATTGCATTAAATGATCATAATATCTGCAATGAGATTAATCTAGGAAAAACAAATAAGAGATATGTGAAGCAAAATTGACTTTGGAAATATGATTTTGCATTGAAAGTTGAAGTGGACAACTAATTTGAAACACATTTTTTTCTTAAAAGTGGACATGTAAATTGAAACGGAGGGAGTAGTTTATTCAAAACAACCAGAAATCTCAAACACAAGAACAAAACCAAACACATTGAACATGAAAAACACCAGAAGATAGTTCTAACTAAGGAACGATTTTGGAATCTTTAAGCTTATCTATCCAATGAATGAATGAGGATTTAGAGTTCCTAAAACCCAAGAATCCATGCTCCTTGCTCTTGTTCATAGTATCTAGAGGATACTCAATGCCAAGTATGTAATCAACAAACCACCACACTCCAATGTCTTCTAGTTTAGTAGGCACCAAATTATACTCTTTAACTATCTCATCCCAAACACTCTCTTTATCCTTCATCAGCTCTACTAATGTCAACCTCTCATCGCCCTCAAATTCTCCGCATTCCACTTCAAATTGCTCGGCCAGCACCTTCCAGAAATGCTTCCACTTGAACACGTCGCCATTACTGCAATTAAACGCTTCATTCTTGGCGTATGGATCCACTGCAGCCCATATCTCTTGCTCCGCAATCAAGTCAGCATCCGAAGCTTCTGAATACAGACTCCAAGCTTCCTTAGTCCCTGGAAACCTCAGAACCGTACCCTCATGTTTGCATATTGCAGCGTAAACACTGAGAGTACAGATCATATTCATCATACTGTGAGGCGAAAAACCAAATATAGTTCCAGGCCTATGGACTGACCAAGTTAAACCATCTTTTTTCTTTACTTCCTCAAACAAGATGTCTTCAAGATTATAGTAAAAATTTGGAGATTCTAGCCTTGGAAGATCTTCGCTATATGGAGGATCATGTGCTGCTATCCCGGATGCCTCAAAAGACCCGAAGTAATGCTTTTTGCCAGTTTGCAAACATATATGTTGCAGCTTTGGTGCATTTGGAATAATGCAATTCAACACATTTCTAAACATTTTACTGTTGATTTCGCAATTTTCAGCCTCAGTGGATCTACTAGCCCAAGTGACATAAAAGAGGTGAGTGACGTCGTTGAGGCGGGAGAGGCTGGATTGAGTTTCCTCAGGATTGGAAATGTCACACTGGATGTACTCAACAGGGTGGTTCGCATCCCATGGTGGTCTTGGACGACGAGCAACGCCATAGACTTTCCAGGGGCCTCCCGGGGTGTCAGGGAGAGGGAGAATCTCAGCCAAACTGTTGCCAACAATGCCTGTGATGCCCACAACTAAGGCCACACTTTCATAGCTTGACGGAACCTTATCTTGATTGAGAGTTTTCTAAAATAAGCATACATGTGCATCAAAGAATAAAATAAATCAGTAGAAAATAAAGAAAGACTTGAAAACTTATCTGAGAACTACAGAGGTATGCATAAACTTGAATGATTTAAGAAGATGAGTGAATTAGAGACAGAGGATCACCCTTGCAGCGCCAACTGCACCGGACCACCACCAGCTCATTGTTTGTTTTACTATCTTAGGCTAGTGTATTTGGGGATAAGATATATGAGAACATCTATATAGATACAATGAAGTAGAAAAGTAATGTGATCATAGACTTTTGTTGCTGAAAATTTTCAAGAAGGTTGGCGAGACGATAAGGTTGATTTTTGTTGAATCGTTTACAGCGGTATTTCTTTATAATATCCGATTTACTGATCATCTTTCTTGTCTTTTTCCTACTGGAATAGTTGAAGCTAAAATAGCTATAAGATTGCTTTCATTCATATTGACACTGACCAATGTAATTTCAACCAAATAAAATTCGGAACTTCACATTCCGTATCTCTCTGGTCATACTCGATGCATAAATCTCCCGCATTAGTATCTGTTACCCAAAAAATCGAGTACCATTTACTAGAGAACCTTGCAACCTCAAGGAACCCCCCACTTTCATTGCCTGTAAAGATGAAATCTGTATGTCTAAGCTGTAACTTTCTTTCAGACAACACAAAATCAGACACCTTCAACATGAATTAACGAGAACGAAGTTAAAACTTAAAACTAGGGAACAATTTTGGAAAATTTTAGCTTGTCAATCCAAGATATGAACGAGGATTTGGAATTCCTGAAACCCAAGAATCCATGCTCCTTGCTCTTGTTCATAGTATCCAAAGGATACTCAATGCCAAGTATGTGATCAACAAACCACCAAGATACAATATCTTCTAGTTTAGTAGGCATCAAATTATTCTCTTTCACAATCTCATCCCACGCACTCCCTTTATCCTTCATCAACTCCCCTAATGTCAACCTCTCATCGCCCTCAAATTCTCCGCATTCCACTTCAAATTGCTCAGCCAAGACCGTCCATAAATGCTTCCACTTGAACACATCTCCATTACTGCAATTAAACGCTTCATTCTTGGCGTATGGATCCAGTGCAGCCCATATTTGTTGCTCTGCAATCAAGTCAGCATCTGATGCTTCTGAATACAAACTCCAAGCTTCCTTAGTCCCTGGAAACCTCAGAACCGCACCCTCGTGTTTGCATATTGCAGCATAAACGCAGAGGTTACAAATTATATTCATCATACCATGAGGCGAAAAACCAAATATGACTCCAGGCCTATGGACTGACCAAGTTAAGCCATTGTTCTTGGCCACTTCCTCAAACAATATATCTTCGAGATCATAGTATAAATTTGGAGCATCTAGCCTGGGAAGGTCTTCGCTATACGGAGGATCATGTGCTGCAATCCCAAAAGCATCAAAGGAGCCAAAATAATGCTTATTCCCAGTTTGCAAACAAATATGTTGCAGTTTTGGCGCATTTGGAATGATACAATTCAACAAATTTCTAAACATTTTACTATTGATTTCGCAATTTTCAGCCTCAGTTAATCTACTAGCCCAAGTGACATAAAAAAGGTGAGTGACATCGTCGAGGCGGGAGAGTTTGGATTGAGTTTCCTCAAGACTGGAAATGTCACACTGGATGTACTCAACAGGGTGGTTTGCATTCCATGGTGGTCTTGGACGACGAGCAACGCCGTAGACTTTCCAGGGGCCTCCCGGGGTGTCAGGGAGGAGGAGAATCTCAGCCAAACTGTTGCCAACGATGCCTGTAATTCCCACAACTAAGGCCACACTTTCATAGCTCGACGGAACCTAATCTTGATTGAGAGTTTTCTAAAGTAACATACATTTGCATGAAAGATTTGATCAGCAGGAAATAAGGAATCATCACAAAACAAGCATAAGCAGAATGACTAAAGAAGATTAATGAAATAGAGATTCGAGGATTAATTACCCTTGCAGCGCCAACCGCACCGGACCAGCACCAGCTCATTGTTTGTAAGCTAGTGTTCGCTCGTGAGGATCTTGAATTTAATAAGATGCATGAAAACATACAGACATATATATACACAATATCAAGTAGAAAGGTGACGCGATTATAGACAATGTTGGCTAGACGATAAGGTTGATTATGTTTATTTTTTCTATTATTTCGAAAAACGTGCTTGATCATCTTTGTTGCGTTTTCCATTCGGCAACCTGCTGCAGCCAGAGGATTTAATAATATTACTCTAAAGTTGAGGTCCATTTATATTTGATATTTAATCAAGAAAAGCACCAAGAGGCATTAAATTGATAAACCAGAGTCACAGTCGCCACAAAAACATTAGCAAAGGGCTTACACCATAAATAGAATATCATAAGCAGAACTTTTCACCCACATAGCCAAAATTCAACAGCTAATACTTTGCCGTGCATTCAGAGAGCATAGGTATCCTGACTGTCATTACTGATTAACTAAACTAGCAGAACCCCATTTACTGATTTACAAAAGAAAGAACAGGTCCATATACCCCCCCTGCATATAGCTGTTACTCAAAGAAAGTGAGGACTAATCAAGCCTGCAACCTCGAGGAACCCAACACGTTCATTGCCTTTGAAAATTTTCTTCAGCTTCTCATCGCAAATGATTATCTTCTTGTTTTCAGGGTCCTAATTAACAACAAAGGCATAATCAGGTTAGCTTAATTTTATGAGGATCAACTATATTTATCAATATTGCAAGGAATCAAGGACGAATGAAAGTAATTAATTAAATGAAATTTAAATCAACTATAACCAGAGGCGAAGCCAGGAAAAAGTTGCAGGGTACATTAAAAACACAGAGGGAAATTTGAACTGCTAAAAATGAGACTTTTGTGTATATCGCTGGCTAACAAAAAACAATATGTTTGTTTGGCGAACGAACCCACATTTCTCTGCTGAACTGTGCCCATAAATCATTCTAAATCAATTCAACAACTACAGCACTGTTAACAATTATACATATAACATAGTTATAAGCTGAAATTCAGGGTGCTCGGAAGGACCCTCTTTCTTACTGCTCCGCCATTGACTAGCTAGAATTTAGGGTAGTCAAAACGACCCTCTTCCTTGGTGGCTCCACCACAAATTATTACTTGTTTCATTCCAAATTACTGTGGAAGGACCAAACCTTATCAGCTTAATGTTTCAATGTTGAAATACAGAGCAAATCAACTATGCTAACTAACACCAGCAATCAATCATTAAAACGAGACAGGTCTTCCCTGAAGTAGGACATAACTTGATTCTACATAACTATGAATGCAAAATATACTTGCACTATTCTTTAGGTTTTTATCGAATCAACTTGGTGAACGCCTATTGCCAGTCTGTGAGGCTGTGT
This sequence comes from Daucus carota subsp. sativus, assembly GCF_001625215.2. NCBI lineage: Eukaryota > Viridiplantae > Streptophyta > Magnoliopsida > Apiales > Apiaceae > Daucus > Daucus carota. Next base: position 22,068,901 of record NC_030386.2, on the reverse strand, counting down.
TAAGGTCTAAATAAAATTTTGCCAAGATTGTAAACATCTTCAAGAAACATGTAAAATTGCACATCTATCTGATAGGTGACAGGGCAGTATCATAGATGGTAACAAGGGTAAAATAAGAGACTGATTAAGAAGTTTCTTTGTATAATCACTCACCGAGAACCAAAGACTGTTTTTCATTTCAAATTCAACAAAATTATTTAAGTTTCTAGATTTCAAGGTAACAATAACATAAGACCAGCTCCAATTTAATCATTCATCTAGTTCACAGGTAACAATGAAAATCCAATCAACTAAAATACAGTCTAATGTACATGGAAAAAACAAAAACAAACACTACACATAATTACATAAAGGTCTTGTAAAGGGTGTATAAGCAAAAACTAAAACTATAGTTGAGCACATTATTTGCTTATACATAGCAGGTGAAAATTATGCATAAGTCAAGTTTTAAAAAAAAAAAATCTTATCAACTTGAAACAGACAGTAAAAATATATCCCACCATTAGCACGAATTCCAAACACAATACATACCAAGAGGTAGGGAGAGAGGGAGAGAAAGAGAGGGGGGGAGGGGAGAGAGAGAGAGAGAACCTGAAGGTTGTTCTCCTTGATGTAAGCCCAAATGCGCTTAAGAGCTTGAGTACGAGGAATCTCGGGAACACCAACAATAGCTTGCATTTCTGGGGTGACAGGGCGTGGCTTCATTATACCCCTGGGCTCTCTCTTCTTTGCCGTCTCACTCTCAGTCTCAGTCTCTGTCTTCTTACTTGTAGCCGCAACAAAAGTACACATATTCACACGACGAGGAAACAAACGAACACTGCTCACCGGAAACCGATAATTAACGAGGAGCGTATCGGCAGCCTTTCCGGCAAATGATGCAGACAACGCAGCCGCAGACATCGTAGCCATTTTTATTTTTTTGCCAAGTTGGAACAAGAAGAAAGGTTGTAGATAAGAATGTGAAGAATGAGGGTTTCAAATTCCCTTTGGGCTTGTCTTTAATTATTTTTTCACGCTTTTCTAGGCGAGATTTCGTAAACTAAACTGGGCTTCGGGTCTATACTACTATTTGAAACTAGTGGGCTTTCTTTCCCCTGCTTGTTCGACCATTGGACCTCACGTTTATAACCTGATTGGTCATTTCGTTATCAAATGTAAAAAATTTCGAAAAATTCCTGGGACCTTGGGCAGGGTCGCAGCCCGCAGGGAGGTGGTTGAAATTGATCGAATACATTATACATATGATAATATGGCTCAACTATCAAATTAAGTATTCCCTCCTTTTCTATTTACTACTTTCTCCTTTGATATCAATTACTAATTTACGTATAATATATAAGATTAATATATTCATGAGTGATTTTGTTGGATTCGTATTTACGAGTACTTTAATATGGTGAAATTTTTATATTAAATACTAATACGAAATTAAAGATATCAGCGATCAAAAGTGTATGTTGGTAAGCGTGATAAAAGGAAATAGGAAAAAGTATTAGAGCAACTCCAATGCACCCATTCCTTACATATATTTGATCTACATGGACAAGATTTGAGGATTGAGAACAAAAAGAGCTCATCCAACGCAACTCCCTATCCCCTATTAATTTTAGGTGAGAGAAAGTTCAACCCCTTATTTGAGGGATGAAAAAGCAACCCCCTATATGCTCCATGTCATCACCAGCTCATATCTCCTCTTATTTTTCTGTTATTTATTAGTGCAATCTTTCTCTCTCTTTGAGTTGTATATATAGATTTAAAATATAGGGAATCAAATAGGGAACACCGTTGGAGCAAAATAGCATTTTGATCCCCAATATTTTAGGTAACCATTAATATATAATATTTTAGGGGTTGAAAATAGGGAATTGCATTGGACTTGCTCTTATGGGACAGAGGGAATAATATTTATAAATTTTTAGACAAATATTGGTTACATACCAACTTATACCTAAAATTTTATAATATGGTATTTGGGACATGAGTACACGAAGAAATACGCTTAAAATGTGATAATATATTCTGAATAAAAGACAAATTTTATTATGTTGAAAGAAAGTAGTATATGCTAATACACATAAATTAACAATTTTGAGCTGATTCTTTTTATGGTCTGTTTGAAAAATTGAATTTCATTTGAAAAACTAAATTTGATTAAATAACAGTTTGGGGATTTGGATTTCATTTGAAATGCAGACATTTAAATATTATTATAAATTTGAGAATTTAAAATGACAACTCAAATTCCGTCATTTGAAATCAAATAATTGTTTCCAAACGGCCTCTTTTTTTTTCTTTGACGAAAAGCGAAGAATTTAATAAATAACTGAAACCCAGCCGAGACAAACCCTCGAACTGTCAATTACAACCTGATTAAGAAACAAAAAACGAGCTAAACATATAGCCGCTTTGTTTTCAGATCGCTTAACAAATAGAATATTTAAATTCTTTAAACTAAAAAATATTACAATCAAATCTCGAACAATCCAACCTACATCAGTTTTGAACATAGTAGTATCGCAATTGACCTTCACATAAGCAGCAGCATCTGTAGCCCAATATTCAGAATTATCAGTTACATCAACCGATATTGGATCAACAAATGACCCCAAAAGATGAACAATTTTATGTCGTGAAAGGTGAGCTCTTACGATATTCACCACCGTTCCATATCTGATACAAGCCTTACGAATTACCCAAAATATCATGTAACTCCTTCTTAGACACGTTACCGAGACCCATAACAAAACACACAGAAACAGCAAAACAAACACAAACATCCCAAAAGATGGGCACGACCTTGATAACAAGGTACTCAACAAGAATTAACCCAAAAGGATTAGATCTTGGTTTTATTTATAAAACTAATAATATGAGAGAAGATGGAAGAACGAAGATGATTAATCAATAGAGGGGATGAAGGATGAAGAGCGGAGAAGCGGGGGTAGAACTTGAAATCGACTCTCAAAACGGCAAAGCCTAGTGAGTTACATGGTTGAATCTATTAATTCGAAAAGATATCAGTAATGAGTGCTGTTGAATTGTCTAAATTATTTTAACAAATATAAACAAGTCAACTATAAAATGAAATTTCAAATGTATCCGTTTCTTTTATATATATAGACAAATCATATCATCCGTCATTTGAAAATATGTATTTCATTTGAAACAATAAATTTTAAATGATAGAACTTGAGTTGTCATCTATTTTAATATTTGAATGTATGAATTTCAGATGAAATTCAAATTTAAAATCCTCAATAGGGATGTGTGTTCAAGATTCATATAGTCCTGGGCATGGAACGGTGTATAACAGGGTAACCTAGGGGTGTAAACAAACCAAACTATTCGTGAGCTACTCGAGTTCGGCTCGGAAAATATTCGAATTTGATTCGGTAATAATCGAGCCGAGCTCGAGCTCGAGCTATTTGGATGTTTTACCGAGCCGAGCTCGAGTTTCAAATTACTCGGCTCGTAAGGTTCGCGAGCCTTATCGAGTCTCTATTATTTTTAATTTTTTTATTATAAATATATTTTTACAAAAATATTTAATATATTATTTATAATTTATATATTTAATTGAATCGAACCCGAATCGAACCGATCATATTTCGAGTTTTTGTCAATATTTGGTGACTCGATTCGAGCTTTCGAGCCGAACTCGAGCCTATCGAACTATTTACGAGCCGAGTTTCGAACTTGAAATTAAGGGCTCGGTCGAACTCGAACTCGAACTCGAGCCCCGAACTTTTTAGTCGAGCTCGAGCCGAGTCTTGCGGTGTTCGACTCGGCTCGGCTCGTTTACAACCTATGTCAGGAACGGAACACGAAGAAATCAAGATGACTAGAATAGGACGGAAAGCATTATTACTGACATATTGCTTTCAAAATTATGGCCACTGCATATATATGCTCCTGCCTCCTCTATGCTGCTTTTCGTTATCTTGTCAACTTTATTTAAATTAAACAATACAGCTCTATCAGTAGTTGTAGTCGATTTTCATGTGTTGTAAATTGTAAACCCTTGAGCTTTAGTTCAAAATGATTCATCTTTTAAGATCAAAAAGTTAATCGTGTTGTGTAAATCACAAGCTTTCAATTTGAAAAGTAGTATTACCAATAGATTAATACTAATTCTTATAAACCACACTCCTTTATTACAGTTGTCATACTGGCTACTTGCTATTGGGATGTTATGCATCCACACATGGACGAGGGCAAACCACCCACCAGTCAAAAATTCAAATTTGATAGAGATTATTTCATATTCTCTTCCAACATACCAAATAGTAATCTAAATTTATTATTGTATTTTGAATGAATATTATTTTGTGATCCAATAAATTTATATTAATCTCGCTCATGAAAATACTAGATCTAGGGATTTGATAATTAAAATAAGGAAATGCTTTTAGCTAACAAAAATTGAAGGGATCAAATCCAAATCTATTATGTAAATGATAAACTTTTTTTTTTGAAAATATGTAATTAACTTTAATCAGTTTTAATTTTAAAAGCCCGTCTTCCTCTCAAACAAGCCCTCGCCTGTCTTCCAGCAACAGCACAATAAGTGGGCCACGAGTTTTGGACGTTACTCGCAAGTAAAGGAAATAAACAGCTAGTGATCTAGAAGTGATATTCTTCTATTCGTTTACTGATCTGTTACGCTCCGCCAAACAATGCGCTAATCAACCAGCTGTTTTATTTCTGCCGGGCCCATTGTCACATGCAATCATTGCAAAATGCAAATTAGTGTTTTTTTATTTCACATGTTCGCAAAATTGTGATCTAAACGCAAAGAAAATGAAAATGAAAAAGGTGACAGAACAGAAGATGAAGAGACCATGAATGACAACCTTGAATCCTCGACATGACTCTGTATTTGCTTCTTCGGCGGACAAGTGGTTTGTGAAATAAATAAAATTAAAGGAAAAAACATTCGGAAAAAAAATTGTAAATGAGGTCGTTTGGCACACTTAAAAAAGCAACTCCAGCAGATTCCCTATATCATGTCCTAAGTCCAATTATAAGGAATGTGACATAAATTAGTACTCCAGCAAATGTTTTAGAAGTGCCTTAAATCACTAGGATCCTCCTTCCATGCCTTATTAATTAGGCACCACTAGTCATGCCTTATTTGATTTCTTTAATAAAAAAATCATTTCTCTCTCTTATTGTAACTTAATTTCTCTCTCTTCCTTCCATCTTTTATCAATCTCTTTCCAAATTTATTATTATTATTATAATAATAATAAGGAATGAATTATAAGGATCATTGTTGGAGTCGAAATACAAAATCTTGTCCTAAATCACTAGGATTCAATATTTTATAATACTAGTTGAGAAACCGCGCGTTGCGGCGGTCTACAAAAATTATATTAATGATTCAATATTAATATTTGTAGAATAAAATAATTTTGTGGCTGTCTATAAAAGGTATATTAATGTTTTAAAATTAATCTTTGCAGGATAAAATAAATTTATATTATAAAAATCTTAATGTAATACCAATACTAATATATAAAATTGCAAAATTGGACTATAATTTATAGCGAAAAAATTTAAATAAATTTATACATGTAATTGACAATTTAAAGCATGACGAATCTTAATTTATTTGTTTTTTTTTTAAAAGTAATCATGTTCTTACATTGTCACCTTCCTCCAATTTTTTTTGGATTGATTGTGCACAAAAACATCTAACTCAAATATGTGAGATATCGGTTTATAACTACCCTTACTTGTAACAACCTTTATTTTTTAATACTGTATAAACAACCTTTACTTAAAAGTTGCTTGAACGGAGCAAACAGATAATGCATGTATAATTTTTTCTTGTGCACAAGGTAAATCATATAAAAATTAACAACAACAAACATGTATCAACCATCAATATCATGTCAAGACTATATTTTTTTCCCGTATTTGGATTTGTCGATTCCAATATAACGGTCTATAACTACCTTTGCTTGCAAAGGTGAGAGGTATGTTTGTGGTATTGAGAGAGAGGAGGTTGTGTTTAGATGATCCAAAACCCTACGATCTACAGAATTATTTAGGTGCAGAGAGACTTGTGTGCTACTCTTTTCCATAATTAAATAATCGAAACAAAATCATATTAAAACTTTCAAGAATCAGATTATAACTACCTTTGCTTGCTATGGTGAGAGTTAGGTTTGTGGTAATGAGAGAGAGGAGGTTGTGTTTAGATGATCCAAACCCAATAATCTATAGGGGTATTTATAGGTGCAGAGAGACTTGTGGGTTACTCTTTCACATAATTAAATAATCTGAAACAAAATCAGATTAAAATTTTCAAACTACTATATTCCATAAATAATTTGTCTTTCCCATAATTAAATAATTTGAAACAAAATCAGATTAAAACGTTCAAGCTACTATATTCCATAAATAATTTGAAACAAAATCAGATTCTGAAACTTGCTTCAAATATACCCGAAACTAAAATAGGTAATTCTAATTATTGATATTTTTCTTCCAAAAATTCTAGAAAATTAGAAAAATAGAACGGAACGTTATGAGAGGCGCCACCTACACGCCCCTCAGCTTCTCCTTTATATAAGTAAGTTGAGAAGCCGCGCGTTGCGGCGGCCTATAAAAATTATATTAATGATTTAATATTAATATTTGTAGAATAAAATAATTTTGTGGATGTTTATAAAAAATATATTAATGTTTCAAAATTAATATTTGTAGGATAAAATAAATTTTATATTATAAAAATCTAGATGTAATATCAATACTAATATATAAAATTGTCAAATTAGACTATAATTCATGGTGAAAAAATGAAAATAAATTTATACACGTAATTAACAATTTAAAGTATGACGAATTTTAATTTTATTTTTAATTTAAAGTACGACAAATTTTAATTTTATTTGTGTTTTTCCTGAATACAAAGTTCAACAACAAACATGTCCGAAAAACAAACTATATATTATAAAATAATGACCAACAAACATATATTACTAACCGTTAATTTATTGATATCATCTATTAATATCATGTCATGTCAAGACTATATTCTTTCCTGTGTCTAGATTTGTCGACTTCAACACAGAGGTCTATAACTACTTTCACTTTCAACAACCTTTATTTTCTTTAATACTGTATAAACAGCCTTCACTTATCGTTGCAGAAGAACGCCACCACCGAGTTAGAAATCGAGCAAAAGAACTACTAACACCTTCACTTATCGTTGCTGAAGAACGGCACCATCGAGTTAGAATTCGAGCAAGAGAACTATTATGAGAGAGAGATAGAGTTGTGGTATTGAGTAGGCTGAGCAAAAAACTGAAAAAGAACCGAAACCGGTAAAAAACGATTAAAACTGATTTGGAAAAAACCGAAACCGAAAAATTAAAAACTGAACCGATATCATGGGTTCGGTTCCGATTATTGGTTAAAACCGAATCGAAAAAAACCGAACCGAATAATTATTTAAATAATTAAATAAATATATTTATATATACAATTTATATGAATTTTAAAATAAATATTAAGAACCACAGGTAAATGAGAGGGCTGGGACATAATTCTATGATGAGTTGCAATTTGTTTGAATTTATAAATCAACTCAAGTCTTCGCTTCGTACGAATTATGAAGATACCATGTGATGATATATTCATCCAATATCCCCCATCATCTTTTAAATTTACTTTGGCTCCTGGTGTTTCTGATCTCAGTAAGAGTTTCAGTTTTACACAAAGTGAAGTGATCATGTACAGTTTTCTTCTTCATGTCCACTAACCGATCAAGACTCAGACGTGTTTTGAAATCTTTTTTAATAAATAAGTTGATTATTACGTATATATTACGCATATTAATTAGTCTTCTTCGTATATTATTTTTAATTTATAACTTTGTCGGTTTTATAATCGAAACCGAACTGATTAAAACCGAATCAGAGTTTTTAAAACCGAATCCGAACCGACGGTTACGGTTTTGGATTTTAAAAACCGAGGATATATGGTTGCGGTTTCGGTTTTATCTTGGAACCGAGCCGAACCGGGGCTCCTCTAGCTTTCCCCCAATATTGAGAGAGAGAGGAGGTTGTGTTTAGATGATTCAAAATCCTACAATCTATAGGGGTATTTATAGGTGCAGAGAAACTTGTGTGCTACTCTTTCCCATAATTAGATAATCTGAAACAAAATCAGATTAAAATTTTCAAACTACTATATTCCATAAATAATATGAAACAAAATCAGATTCTGAAACTTGCTTCTAATATACCCGAAACTAAAAAAGGTAGTTCTAATTTCTGATATTTTTTCATCCAAAAATTCCAAAAAATTAGAAAAATAGAACGGAGCGATGTGAGAGACGCCACCTACACGCCCCTCGCTTCTCCTTTATATAAGTATATTGATTTATAAGGAAGACACTAAGACACTGCTCGAGATGCTCTTACCTAAAATAAAAAAAATGAATTAGAAGTAAGATTTGTAGAAAATTAGAAACTCTAAGAAAGAGACTAGCATTCACAACTTTTCAAAAATACTTCCACTTATTTATACAAACAACAGGTGAAGAAAATCAGAAGCCATATGCAGAAGCTTCTTCCCCGAAACAAACATAACTTTTTTTTTTTATCGAAACAAACAGACGTTATAGTCCTGGACTTAAAACTTTATAGTATAAAAATAAAAAAGTATATTAATGGCAAGCCCCTCTCTCAAATTAAAAAATTCTTTAATTTTATATGGAGATTTGATGGACAAGATTGCAAGCATGCTTCCGGGCACAAATTTCTTTAACATAGAAATACTATATGTCAGGTTAGAGCATTATACTAACATAGTCCAATTTTTTTTATTTTAATAAATGAGTTAATTCAATAATAAAAAATCATACGACATCAGCATAAACAGTCGCGTCGAACAAACAAAATACACAAACAATCACTGATTAATTCATTCTTCTTGGAGATGAAATTCCGTGATTTGTTGAAAATGATATTTACATATGCTTCGCCATTTTCGCTTCTGTCATAACCAGTTTGAGCTATCGACTGAGAATACAATCCCGTAATAATTTTTATTACTAAATCAAGCATCATACTCACACAAACGATGAGAAAATAACAAATTAATAAACAACTGAAATAACTTCGACATTCATTACTTGAAAATAAGATAAGCTACCAACTCCAACCCATTGCCTTGTTTGGTTGTCTTAGGGCATCTCCAACCGTGATCCAAAAATCCAAATTTAGACAGTTCTGCCCTAAACCACTCCAACCGTGGACTAAAAAGTGATCCAAATTTGGATCAGTGAATAGTACCAGTCGAAATTTGGATCACTACTATTCACTGATCCAAATCTTTTTAATATTAAAATAGTATTACTTTTATTATTTGATGATTTTTTAATGTAATTAAAGATAGATTAATTAATATTAGAATATAATTAAAACTACGATTAATTATAAATTAAATTTTCAAAAGATATAAAATTTCAACAATTTATCAATCGCTACAGAAAATTCAAAGATAAATATTACCCATATTGAATTTCGAAATGCAGTAATTGAGCATTTGTGGGAAAAATATACTAATTTCGAGAATTAGTATTTTCATGTATTATTTTAATGCTTTTAATTTATTTTTATGTACCACTTTAACTTTTTTGAATTATTTTGTAATATTTTATTTTGTCTAGTCGTTAATTGTATTATTATAATTAATGATGAAATTATTTAATCATTTTTTAAAATATTTAAAATCAAAGTATATGTATATTATAAGGACGAGTGAATTTGGATCTATATTTGGATCACATGGTTGGAATAGGATTTGAATCCCGCTCTAAATTTGGATCATTTGGTGATCCAAATTTGGATCTATGGTTGGAGTTGCCCTTGGAAATCTCAATGGTTGTCTTAGAAATCCCAGCTTCAAAATTTGTCCAAAAATCTGCAACCTAGTTCTATTTGTAACACCTTAGTCTCATGTAAAGGAGTGTCAAGTATGTAGTATAGTTTATAAGTGCAAGTACTACTGTTAACTGCACCAATAAATAATGATTTTTTGGATTGTCTGTAATGAGCTTGTGAATTACTCAAATTGTTGTAATTAAGCCAATGTATTTTGATTTATTTTCAGATTTGAAAAAAAACTTAAGATTTGACCAGATGTGATATTTAGAGCCAACTCTCGAAATATTGATTACCAACCCGTGACAGAATCACTGATTCTTCAAATTCGATTTTGGATGAACATGAATATCTAACATCGCATTTAAAATGAATCTTTTCATCTTCCAAAAAATTCTCATGAATAAAATTTCTTGCAAATGTTCTTTGTATTAGAATTCATGTAACATCCTTGGGATATAATGACACCCTTAAAATAGAAGATTCCATTATTTGAAATTTAAAAATAGAAATGATCTATACATGTTTGGAAACAATCTAACTTTTTAAACTTCATTGATATAACAAATATTTCTAGATTCAAATGGGAGTGTTTGGCCGCATTTATAATAATCACTTCCGAACTTCTTTTAACACTTTAAATTATTTATACTTTTTTCCTCATTGTTTGGCAAGTAGTAGTGTAATTTTTGGATTTTTTAAGCTAGAAGTTGTAAACTAAACATACTACTCCTTCCGTCTCCATAATACATGTCTGTTTTGTAAAAAATTTTGTCCCGTAATACTTGTCCACTTTTAATTTCCAATGCAAATATATTGACATTATTTCAAAATTACATCCCCTGAAAGTTGTATAACAATAAATAAGGATTGAATAAGAGTCTACATTCATGAATTTATTAGAGGTGCAAGTGAGAATTTTTTATCTAATTAATATTTTCTTACGTGTAATTTTTTCAACATGTATTGTGGTACGGAATAGTATTTTTGGGCTTTTTAATAATTTGCATTTCCCAATACCTACCGTATTTCACATTTATAAATTCGGCAACGCTCTAATATTTGAGAACTATATTGAATACATAGTATTTGTAATTAATGAAAACAAATGTTTGAAAACAATAATTCTCCGACAATTTAAATATGTTTAGATCGAACTGAACTCAAAATCAGATATATAAAATTTTGATTCTTTAGAACGACAATATTGATGGTCCCTGGAAATAGGCAAGCCGTAAAAACAAGACACAAACACACAACGTGGCAGGGAAGATGAGACGGTGATAGTACCCCACTAGACAAGCCAATTCACGGACAACTAATCAAACGGTATAAATCGATTCTCAGTTTTTCACATAAAATTATTTTCCCCAACAACTCTATTTCTTCATACTCCTATATATAAATCTCACCCCATTCTCCACTTATCATCTCCACGCCGCACTCAACACAAAAACCAAAACACTCCTATCTTCTAAATCTCTCTCCCCCCATCTCTCTCTGTCTCTCTCTCAAAATGAATCGCAACACTCTCCTCCTCCTCACATTCACCTGCATTATCGTCGCCGGCGTCGGAGCCCAATCTCCCTCCGCTTCTCCCACCGCCACTCCAGCCACCCCTACTCCCACCGCCACCCCAGCCACCCCTACTCCCACCGCATCTCCACCAACTGCCACTCCTCCCACTGTAGCTGCTCCTCAGGCCACTCCTCCAGTCAGTTCACCACCTCCGGCCACTCCTCCACCGGTGAGCTCACCACCTCCAGCTGTTCCTCCACCGGCTGCTACTCCCCCTCCTGCTGCTGCACCTGTCGCTGCTCCTCCCGCCGATGTTCCCGCTGCGGCGCCTACCACCGTGCCTGCTTCTCCCTCTCCGGCGCCTATGCTAGACAGTCCTCCGGCTCCTCCGATGGGATCTCCGGCGCCCAGTGCTGGTGATGGATCTCCCGCGGCCACTCCTTCTTCACCAGATCAGGTACTTTCATATCTATATATCAATATGTGTGTGTGTATTTTCAGATTTACACAATGTGCGTACAGATCTGTGTTGACATAGCTCAGATCTGGTGTTATGTCAAAGTACTGTGCACTGTTTAGTTCAGTTTCAAGTAGTTTACTGTTTAAGTGAATTCTATTTACACGGCGCATGATAGTTAGGTTGCATATTTATTGTCCAACAAGCGCTGTCTTCTCGTGATTCGTGTACAACTGTACTTCATTTGTGGTCCTCTAATTGACCATGAAGCGACAACTCTTAGAAGGGTTTATATGGGTATACGGTAATTAAAACTGTAAAAAAAAAATTAAATTTGCTACCGAACAATTTTTTAACATGTTGGAAGTAGATGTGCTCTGTGATCAATTACAGAAATTTAAATGATTCGGTTTATCTTACCTATAAGGTGAATTTATCTATAAAAGAAAATTAAGTAAGAGACAAGGTGTTGTTTCTTTTAATAGGGATTCTAATTTGAACAAAACATCTCTGTTGTAATTTGAGAAAGCAAAGACAAGGAAGGCAGATTAATTTTTGGTATTTTGTACCAAACTTGATGGGTAAGTGAGATCTGTATCTTCAAGCAAGGACAAGTAAATGTCATTTATCTTTTTGTGGTTTCTTTTTCTGGTCTTGGTAAGAAATGAAACTAATGAAGCAAAAGTGCAAAACCGACTATTGCTAACATTACATAATTTACATTACCCCGGTTCAGTTTCGATCCCTTGTTCTGGAGCAACCTTCTGTTGATTCATACCTCGGCTTAGGAGTTCTAGACATTACTAGTTAAATCAACTAGTTTACGAACATAGCATTGATTGTTTGACGAGTTTAATTTGCAATGTCAATCAAATGTCTGATAATCGTTTCTTCCAGTGACAAATACTACACATGTCATCTTGTTCTCGTACTAATACTTGTAAAATTCCCTTGCATTGCAGAGCGGTGCCCAGAATCTGATGTCCATGCACAAGACGATCGGAAGCTTAGGCCTTGGATTTGCTCTTCTAACTCTCCTGCACTAGATTTTTTCATTTCTGTAACCTCTACTTACGCCATTTACTTGCTGCGTGGACATATCATTTGTTATTATTACTCTATCCCATGCTAAGTCGGAATTTTTTCTGACCATCGGTAGTGGGATTATTACATTCAGTTGAATTCTTTTGGGAGGTTTTTGAGGGCAAGCTTATGATGTATTAAGGATATTTCTTTTGAATGAGATTATTGTACTTACCGCTTCCCATTATTCTTGTTGACATATTATATTTCTAGCAACTCTCATCGTTTCGTTTTGTTATATTTGGAATAATGATTTATGATTTATAATGGTATGAAATAATGTTTGATATATTGATCTACTATGTTTCAACAGTGATCATAACAATCCACGAACCAAGCATTTTACAATGGCCGGTCAATGATGGTAACTGTATCTTAAAGTTTGGTTGATGTAATAAAACTTAAAAGTCAAGTGAGTGTCATGCTTAAGGGTGAAGTGATTCATTTCTAACAAATGCTTCAAGTTCTCGCGACCCATCTACCTTCTCATTACACACTGTCCTTTTTCCGTGCTTCAGTGAAACCATCAGGGAAAATTTTGAGCGGAGGGAATAGAATGAAAACATTGTAAACAATACTGCAGGAAGAGAGAAATCAAACTGAAAATAGGAAATTGATTTTTTTTTTTTTTTTTTTGCTCTTCTTGTGCTGAAATATATAACTGAATCAGCAAGTAGTAACTAGTAGTAACACGTAAAGTGGAAGAGAGATGGAATTAGCGAATTCATACCATCTTTCCTTCAATCTCTATTATCTCCGTCTTGCACTAGAATTGTGAAGTTCTAATTCTGGTGGACTTGATTTCTTGGCTGATGGAGTACTATTTTTTCAATCCTAGGATTCAAAAGCTGAAGTTGAATTTAGAGGTACCATCTAAGGATTCGATGATACTTAGGGTTGTAATTCGATTCGAGTCGAGAAAGTCGAGTTTCGAGCCCAACCTAATTCGAGCCAAATTTTCAAGCCGAGCCGGCTTGTTTAGCTAATCGAGTCTAAAAGTTTGTCCGAACTCGACTTGCTTAATTTCACAAAGTCGAGTCGAACCGGCTTGTTAGCTAAACGAGTCGGTTTTGATGAGTCGAGCAAGCCGATTCGTATAATTTTACACTTAATCGAGTTGAAACCTTTATCCAAACTCAGCTCGTTTAATGCTACTAGTCGAGTCGAACCTGCTTTTTTAATTAAACGAGCCGGAACCTTTGCCCGAATTCGACTCGTGAGCCTAGCAGAGCCCAGTTAAACGAATTCGAGCTGGGTGAGCCGCCCGACTCGAATTTCAACTCTATATATAGATACCTCATAGTATGAATATAGGATAGACTGAAGTAGAATTCGAGTGGCTAAATCCGTTTATAAAGCTTTTATTTTAACGCTTTTATTGATATACAGCAAGGGTAAATTACAAAGCTATACCCATTATTTATCAGCAAGACAACAAGTGATAGAAGGAAGTAGTGGATACCTCAGCCATCTGACAATCCATAACACATGAGCTTCAGCCCTCATACACCTTGCGAAACTTAACCACAAGCGGTTCATCAGCCAATGCCAAGAGAATCCCCCCATGTTGCTCATACACTCCAACATTCTTGCAAACCGGTTCGCAAGGTGTAGCGACACAATTGACCGGTCTACAATACACAATCTTATATCCATTCCCCTCCTTTTCAATTCTGAACGTCCCGGGGAGGGATTTACCACTATGCTTGCCTCCAACTCCTCCAATTGTAACAAAATATCGCGCTCTCAAATTGTCATAACCATCCACCTTCCAGTATGATGATTGAGCGCAAGCCTTGGCCGGGCTGGAGAATTTTATAGTTAAATCAGTAGAAACACGTACAGTATGCGCACTCGCATCCACTCGATTAAAAGTGACTCCGAGGCCTCGATTATAGACACTGAGCTCTTGAGCCACATCGAGTGGGCAAGTTTTGTTCCGAGTGGAAGCTATTGTGATGCCACCGTGGCCGCGTGAAATTGGAAGTATGTAGTATCTTATGCCAGCGATCACTTTCTGCTGCGATTTATCATACACGGTGGGTGGGAGGATGGCTGCTGCGAGGTATGAGCCGTAGAGAAGAACGATTAAAATGCAGGTATTTGATTTCATATTGTGGGATGTTGATAAGTGAGTGAAGATACAATGAAAGAATTGTGCTACTTATAGATGACGATCATGATGATATTGATCCACATTTTAAAGCATATGCTGATAACCGACTCCATGTTTCCAATACTAGCTGCTGCTGAATAGAGTGAACTGTGTGAATTCGTATCAGCGGCTTTAACACATCAAGAAAAAAACAATTACATCGTGCTGTTTCTACTGTAAGTAACTATTAGCAGTAAGATATTGCAAACCAAATATATAGGTGTGCTTGACCACAACATAAAACTATAGGTAGCACTCGGTATTACGGGGATGTTTGCCCAGGCATAAAACCCTTTATAAGTTCGAAGCACTTATTCGTAGCGTTTGTATAAAAAGTCAACAAGTACTTGTAAAAGGTCGAGAATGCTGAAAACTGTTTGGGTAACCTTAAAAAAAGTGCTTCTTGCTTAAAAATAAAAAGTATAATACAAGTGAGAAATAATTAAGACTTACAAGTGATTAAACTGTTTGGGAAAGAAGTGAAAATGCTCAAACAAAAGTTAGTATTCTCAACCTTTTAACATTTTACAAGTGCTTCTGGTTTTTTACACAAACGGATCAAGAAAAGTAAAAGCCGTCTTTTTATCAAAAAAAGCTAAAAGCAGCCTTGACGAAACAGACACTAGTTTTTGTTTCATGACTTGCGCTTATTTTCCAAACACTATAATTACTTATAAGTCTTAACTTACTTATAACTTCTGCTTCACTTCTTTATTTTAATTGAGAAACACTTATGTTATTTTCACTCAATAAACTAGTGCAATATATCTGTATTCTGCCGCCAGAATTATAAAATAAAATTAAAAGCTGCACTCGACCTAAAGTTATCTAGAAACCGCAATTGACTGCATCAGTTTATTAGTATGATCCCGAAAGTTGTCTTTATATGGTGCAAATCGCAATGTTTGATAAGTGAATGGAGATGCAATGGAACTATGGAAGGACTGTTCTACTAATAGATGATTCGCTCCATATTTCCAATACTAGCTACTGAATATGATGAACTGTGTAATTACTGCGACATAAAGAAATAATCGCAAAAGTAATCAAATACATTGTGCTGTTTCTACTCTAACTATCAGCATCAAGATGTTGAGAACCTGAATACTGTACAAAGGTCTGAAGTGTGCGCCAGATTAAAATATCATTTAGAAACTTCTTGTGTATTTATTTAGAACATCAATTTGACCTTGTTGGACTTGCCTAACTTCTCTTCGCATCATTCTTCGAAGGGGTATTCGATTGAGATTTTAATGAATTGTTTTTAGTCTATGGATTTTAATGGATTGTGTCTGATTTTGATTTTGTGCGGATTCTTGATAAAATTTCGCAGAGTTGATAGGATTTAAACACAATGTTTCAAAATCCCATTGATTTTGATGTGATTTCAAAAAACTTAAAATACATTGAAGAATGCCACAAAATCCATCATTTTATAAAATACAAAAAAATCAATCAGCATTTGAATACCATCAAATTTTAATGGATTTTAAACAATCTCAATTGAATATCATCGGATTTTAAAACATAATTTAAAATCTCAATTGAATACCACCAGATTTTGTAGCATAATTTGAAATCCCAATTGAATACCTCAACATTTTAATGGATTTCAAACAATCCCAATCGAATACTCTCAGATTTTATGAATGCAAAAAAAAAAAATGCTTTAAAATCCCAATCCAATACACCACTCGAATCATTTCTTCTTGTGTTAGAATTCTACCAATTAATTTTATATCTGTTGACGTGTTAGAATTCAAATTTCTACATATATTTCTAATCACAAATTATTTGCATGATATTTTAAAAGATTTGTTTAGTACTCCCTCAATCCCATCCAATAATATATATTAAGACACGGGCTGTATACACACATTTTAATTCTTCCACAAAATATATTTTTATCACTCATATTCTAGATTTATATTTATTTTTTAATTCTAAATATATTAAAAATAAATTATAAAATAATATTTTATACAAAATTTAAATTAGATGTAGAATAAAAAATAAAAAAATATATAAATCAATCAATATATATATATAAAGGAGGATGCGGGCGTCTCTAAGATTGCTCGATTCAAACCTCTGAATTTTCTTGATTTTCGGAGAGAAAATATAGTTATAATTTAAAAAATCAGGTCCAAGAATTCTAAAAGTAATACAACTCTTTTCTTATTTAATTCTAAAGATAATACAATTCTTTTCTTTTTTATTTAGTATTTCTTATTGATAACTAAAGATGATACAATTCTTTTCTTATTTAGTAATCCTAAAAAAAAAAATAGGTTTATATTTAAAAAATCAGGTTCAAGGATTTCAAAAGTTATTACAATTCTTTTCGCTTTGGATTCTAAAGGCAATACAATTCTTTTCTTATTTATGAATCCTAAAAGGAGTAGGATTATATTCATTTAAACTAACAATCATAGATAAAATACAATTTGCCTTCAAAAAAAAAAAAAAAATAGATAAAATACAATTTATATTTAGGATTTGTAGGGTAATACATATAATTTTTATTTTCAATTTAGTCTTATAATTTTTTTAAAATTTCGCATAAAAAAAAGGATTGTAAAGATATTAATCATTAAAAAAACTAATAGCAAAAAAATTGGAACCATAAAAGAATAATAATTTTTAACCAATAAATAGGAATCATAAAATAAAAATAATTAACAAAAAAAATAGGATATATAAAATAGGAATCATATATTGATTTTATAATAATGTAAATGATTCTTGATTAGCATTGTGTTTGACGGGCACGGGAGGCAGCCCAAACTAATTTTTATCTAAAAAATAATAATTTTTCTATTAGTATTATGTTTGACGAGAAAGTGGCTAATATAATTTTTATCCATGTTATAATATTTTTTTTGTTAAAACGGTTCCATGGTTCAAAATAATTTTTATCCAATTATAATCTTTAATTTTATCATAATTAAAATAATTTTTATTAGTATTGTGTTTGACAGTAAGGCGACTCAAACTAATATCTAAATTATAATACTTTGTTATTAGTATTGTGTTTGACAAGAAAGCGGCTCAAACTAATTTTGATCTAAATTATAATATTTAATTTTATCATAAAAATAATAATTATGGATTAATATTGTCTTTCACGAGAGGCCGGTTCAAACTAATTTTACTATTAGTATTGTGTTTGACAAGATGGCCACTTAAACAAATATCTTTACTAATTATAATAATTTTTATTAGTAATATGTTTAACGGGAAGATGACTCAAATTTTTATGTTATTATGATATTAATTCATATCAAAATTTATAACGACGCTGCGAAGCGTGGCTTTAGGTGGCGTCTCTATAAACTCTCCGTTTAGTTTTTCTATTTTTCTGAAAGAAAATAGGTAAAGTAGCTAAAATACAATAATCGTAAAAGAGATATAATTTTAAGTAGTTAAGAAATAGGAATTTTAACAAAAATATAATAGCTAAAATCTATGAAATTCTAAGTAGTTAAGAAATAGGAATCTTAAAAGAAAAGAGAGATAATTCTAAACAATTAAGAAATAGAAATCTTAAAAAAATATATAATAGTTAAAATCTATGAAATTGGATATATTTATCCGATTATAATTATAATTTTATTATAATGTAAATGATTCTTGATTAGTATTGTGTTTGAGGGGAGGGCGGCCCAAATTAATTTTTATCTAAATAATAATAAATTTTCTATTAGTATTATGTTTGACGGAAAAGCGGCTAAAATATATTTATCTAAGTTATAATATTATTTTCTTTATTAAAACGGGACCACAACTGAAATTAATTTTTATCCAATCATAATCTTTAACTTTATCATATCGTAATTTTAATAATTTTTATTAGTATTATGTTTGACGGTAGGGGTAGGGCGACTCAAACTAATATCTATGTTATAACTATTTGTTATTAGTATTGTGTTTGACAAGAGAGCAGCTCAAACTATTTTTATCTATATTATTATATTTAATTTTATCATAATTATAATAATTATTGATTAATATTATCTTTGATGGGAGGGCGGTTCAAACTATTTTTTTTATTAGTATTGTGTTTGACAAGAGGGTCACTTAAACAAATTTTTATAATTATTATAATATTTTCTTTATTAATGATATGTTTAACGGGAACATGACTCAAAATAACTTTTATGCAATTATAATATTAATTCGTATCAAAATTATAAAAAAATCATAACGCTGCCGCGAAGCGCGGCTTTATGTAATACAATTCTTTTCTTATTTAATTCTAAAGATGATACAGTTCTTTTCTTATTTGGTATTTCTTATTAAACTCTAAAGATGATACAATAGTATTTCTTATTGAATTCTAAAGATGATACAATTCTTTTTCTTATTTAGTAATCCAAAACAAATAGGATTATATTTATTCAAACTAATAATAATAGATAAAATACAATTTATATTTAAGATATGTAAAGTAATATATACAATTCTTATTTTCGATAAGATATATTGAAGATATGTTTAACGGGAACACGACTGAAAATAACTTTTATGGAATTATAATAGTATTTCGTATCAAACTTTATAAAAAAAATTATTTATTAGTATTGTGTTTAAGGGGAGGGTGGCCCAAATTAATTTTTACCTAAATAATAATAATTTTTTATTAGTATTATGTTTGACGGTAAAGTAGCTAAAACAATTTTTTGTCTAAATTTATAAAAAATTCATAACGCCGCCGCGAAGCGCGGCTTTTTTCACTAGTATACTTATATAAAGGAGAAGCGAGGGGCGTATAGGTGGCGTCTCTCACATCGCTCCGTTCTATTTTTCTAATTTTCTGGAATTTTTGGATGAAATAATATCAAAAATTAGAACTACCTTTTTTAGTTTCAGGTATATTAGAAGCAAGTTTCTGAATCCGATTTTGTTTCAGATTATTTATGGAATATAGTAGTTTAAAAGTTTTAATCTGATTTTATTTCAGATTATTTATGGAATATAGTAGATTGAAAGTTTTAATCTGATTTTGTTTCAGATTATTTAATTATTTAATTATGGGAAAGAGTAGCATACAAGTCTCTGTGCAGCTATAAATACTCCTATAGATTGTAGGGTTTTGAATCATCAAAACACAACCTCCTCTCTCTCAATACCACAACCCTACCTCTCTCAGGTGAAAGTTCTTTTGCTCGGTTTCTAACTCGGTGGTGCCGTTTTCTGCAACGATAAGTGAATGCTGTTTATACAGTATTAAAAAAATAAAGGTTGCTGTAAGTAAAAGTAGTTATAGACCGCTATGTTCGAGTCGACAAATCCAAACACGGGAAAAGAATATAGACTTGACATGATATTGATGGATAATATAAATTAACTGTTAGTGATGTATGTTTGTTGGTTATTATTTTATAATATTTGTTTTGTTTTTTCGGACATGTTTGTTGTTGTTAATTTTTATATGATTTACTTTGCATACGGTAAAAAAATTATTCATGTATTATTTATTTGCTCCGTTCAAGCAACTTTTAAGTTAAGACTGTTTATACATTATTGTTACAAGCAAGGTTAGTTATAGACCGCCATCTCACGGATTTAAGTTATATGTTTTTGTGCACAATCAATCCAAAAAAACTGGAGTAAGGTGACAATGTAGGAACATAATTACTTTAAAAAAAACACACAAATAAAATTAAGATTCGTCGTGCTTTAAATTGTTAATTATGTGTATAAATTTATTTTTATTTTTCCACCATGAATTATAGTCTAATTTTGCAATTTTATATATTAGTATTGGTATTACATCAAGATTTTTATAATATAAAATTTATTTTATCCTACAAATATTAATTTTGAAACAATAATATACTTTTTATAGACAGCACAAAATTATTTTATATTACAAATATTAATATTAAATCATTAATATAATTTTTATAGGCCGCCGCAACGGGCGGCTTCTCAACTAGTTAAATAAGACGGAGAAAGTATATTTTAACGGATTCTTTTACATGGCTATAAGTTGAACCCAACTACTCAAGTATGATTGGGCGGGCCAGTTCACTAGGAAAGCAAAATTGAGATATTGGAGTTGGACGGGCTAATGCTTGTGTATTTTAGTCTCAGGCCTAGTTATTCACGTTTGTGTTATTTGTCACAGCCCACCTCTTCTTCTACTAAATGGCCTTAAAGTTATTAAATTAGTTATTATATTAGGAGGGGGTGCCGATTATATTTTAATAGAGTGTTTTCGGTTTATGAATTTCAATGGATTGTATGTAATTTTTATTTTATGCGGATTCTTGTTAAAAGAAGAGTTTTAACTTGCATTTTAACCGAAATCCCTACTTCTAACACAATCGGCAACACTGGAACTTTATCTTCACGAAAGACGTAATCGTGAGGTTCCGTTTCTGCACACAATTCAACTGAATATTATTCCCCATAGATGTAGAAAACCCAAAATACGATTTATGCTCAACATAAAGAGCCGGATTCGGATCTTGTTTTAAAACAGGCTCGCCGGCCGGCGATCTTGCCGATCTTTGACCATCTAAACGGGCAAAGGTTTTTGTGAGGAGAGATGGTGGACAGGTGACGATAATGGGTGGTGATGAGCTCACGGCTCTTTGTGAGTGTTGGCATTTTCTTGTTCGGGTTTATCATGACCCGAAATATACCCGTTATAATTTCTAAAATACACATCTGCCCTTGCTCTGTTACTTCCGTTAAGACAGATTTAACGGGAGCCAATATTTTAAAACGCGGAGTCGAACTCCAGCCACACTTCTGTAAATTTTAAAATTCAGCTACATTTTTGCAAATTGGTGTAAAAAATAGCAACAACTCTGAAATTTACTCAAAGTTTTATATTTTAAGTTACCATCTCAGAATTCGATGATACCTCATAGTACGAATATAGGATAGACTGAAGTAGAATTCGAGAGGCTAAATCCGTTTACAAAGTTTTTATTTTAACGCTTTTATTGATATGTAGCAAGGGTACTTTACACAGCTATACCCATTATTATTTATCAGCAAGTGATCAACTGATCATAGAAAGTGAAGTAGTGGATGCCTCAGCCATCTGACAATCCATAACACATGAGCTTCAACCCTCTTACACCTTGCGAAACTTAACCACAAGCGGTTCATCAGCCAATGCTAACAGAATCCTCCCCTGTTCCTGATACACTCCAACATTCTTGCAAACCGGTTCGCAAGGTGCCGCGACACAATTCACCAGTCTACAATACACAATCTTATATCCATTCCCCTCCTTTTCAATTCTGAACGTACCGGGGAGGGATTCACCACCTGGCTTGCCTCCAGCTCCTCCAATTGTAACAAAATATCGCGCTCTCAAATTGTCATAACCATCCGCCTTCCAGTATGAAGATTGAGCACAAGCCTTGGCCGCGGACCTGACAAATTTTATAGTCAAATCAGTAGAAAGACGTATAGAATGCGCAGTCGGATCCACTCGATGGAAAGTGACTCCGAGGCCTCGATTATAGACACTGAGCTCTTGAGCCACATCGAGTGGACAAGTTTTGTTCCGAGTGGAAGCTATTGTGATGCCACCGTGGCCGCGTGAAATTGGAAGTATGTAGTATCTTATGCCAGCTAGCACTCTCTGCTGCGATCGATCATACACGGTGGGTGGGAGGATGGCTGCTGCGAGGTACGAGCCGTATAGAAGAACGATTAAAATGCAGATGTTTGTTTTCATATTGTGGGATTTTGATAAGTGAGTGATGATACAATGAAAGAATCGTGCTACTTATAGATGAGGATCATGATGATCCACATTGTAAAGCATGTGTTGATAAACGACTCCATGTTTCCAATACTAGCTGCTGCTGAATAGAGTGAACTGTACGTGTATATTCATATCTGCAGCGGCATGAACACATCAAGGAAAAAACAATTACATCGTGCTGTTTCTACTATAAGTAACTATTAGCAGTAAGATATTGCAAACCAAATATATAGGTGAGCTTGACCAGAACACAAAACTATAGGTAGCACTCGGTATCACGGGGATGTTTGGCCGGGCATAAAAGGCCGGTTTTGAGTTTATGAGTTCGAAACACTTATTCGTATCGTTTGTGTAAAAAATCAACATATACTTGTAAAAGGTCGAGAATGTTGGAAACTGTTTGTGTAACCTTAAAAAAAGTGCTTATTGATTAAAATAAAAAATATAATAAAAGTGAAAAATAATTGAGACTTATAAGTGATTAAACTGTTTGAGAAAGAGGTAAAGAAGTGAACTAGAAATGAGAGGTAAATTAAACTTATAAATGATTAAACTGTTTGGAAAAGAAGTAGAAATACTCAAACAAAAGTCAGTATTCTCAACTTTTCAACATTTTACAAGTGCTTCTGGTTTTTTACACAAACGGATAAAAAAAAAGTAAAAGCCGTCTTTTTATCAAAAAAAGCTAGAAGCGGCCTTGACGAAACAGACAATAACTTTTGTTTCATGACTTCCGCTTATTTTCCAAACACTATAATTACTTATAAGTCTTAACTTGTAACTTCTGCTTCACTTTTTTTATTTTAAATAAAAAATACTTATTTTAATCTCACTCAACACATTAGTGCAATATATTTGTTTTCTGCCGCCAGAATTATAAAATAAAATTAAAAGCTGCACTCGACCTAAAGTTATCTAGAAACCGCAATTGACTGCATCAGTTTATTAGTATGATCCCGAAAGTTGTCTTTATATGAGTCTGGATCCTCGGTCTCTGTCCCCTTGTATGTCTCTTATTTTCTATTGGTCAGTTCCTTACTTTGCACGTGAATCATAGTTTTTTCACCGTTAAACTTTTTCAAATTTATATAACCTACATTTTTATTATTAAAATATATTTTATATAGTTTAATTTTATTTATTTTTTTATAAAAAATCATGTTGAATATAAGATTTATTTTAATATAATAATATATACCCAAATTTTGCATTTTTTAAACTAGAAAAGTAACAAGTATGTGCATAAAATATATAAACTAATTTCATCCTACAAATAATAACAAGACCCCCTTGCATGCACACTAATATTTTTTAGCTAAAATTAGAATTAAAAAATATAAATGATTAGAATTACATCATTTATATTTTTTTGCCACATATCATTTATATTTTTAATATCATTGAAATAATTAAAAAACATTAATTTATTATTAAATAACAAATTGACCGATTTTATATAAAAGGCTAATTTTAATTATAAGATTACTGTGCATGCAGGGGGCCTCGTTATTATCTGTGGGATGAAATCATAATTTATATTTTTTATACACATATTTTATATTTTAATAATAAAAATGCAGGTTATATAAATTTCAAAAAGTTTAACGGTGAAAAATTATCAGAGAAAAAATAAAGAGAAACTATGATTCACGTGCAAATTAAGGAAGTGATCAATAGAAAAGGAGACAGAGGATCCAGACTCTCTTTATATGGTGCAAATTGCAATGTTTGATATGTGAATTTTGATGCAATGGAACTATGGAAGGACTGTTCTGCTAATAGATGATTCGCTCCATATTTCAATACTAGCTACTGAATATGATGAACTGTGTAATTACTGCGGCCCAAGTTTGTAAACAAACCAAACTCTGTAAACAAACCAAACTGTTCGTGAGCTACTCGAGCTCAGCTTGTAAAATATTCAAATTCGATTCGATAATAATTTAGCCGAGCTCGAGCTCAAGCTATTTGGTATCTTACCGAGCCGAACTTGAGTTTCAAATTACTCTGCTCGTAGAGTTTGCGAGCCTTATTAAGCCTCTACTATTTTTAAATTTTTTATTATAAATATATTTTTACAATTACATTTAATATTATATATATAATTTATATATTTAATCGAATCAAACTCGATCCAAACTGATCATATTTCGAGTTTTAGTCAATATTTGGTGACTCGATTCGAGTTTTCGAGCTGAACTCGAGCCTATCGAACTATTTACGAATCGAGTTTCG
Source organism: Daucus carota subsp. sativus (assembly GCF_001625215.2). Lineage (NCBI taxonomy): Eukaryota > Viridiplantae > Streptophyta > Magnoliopsida > Apiales > Apiaceae > Daucus > Daucus carota. The sequence continues at coordinate 22,043,816 of NC_030386.2, read as the reverse complement.
AAATTGAAATTAAAGGCTCGATCGAACTCGAACTCGAGCTCGAATCCCGAACTTTTTAGTTGAACTCGAGCCGAGCCTAGCAGTGTTGGACTCAGCTCGGCTCGATTACACAGTGTGTGACATAAAGAAATAATCGCAAAAGTAATCAAATACATTGTGGTGTTTCTACTCTAACTAACTATCAGCATCAAGATGTTGAGAACCTGAATACTCATGTACAAAGGTCTGCAGTGTGCGCCAGATTAAAATATCATTTAGAAACTTCTTGTTCTTTGTGTACTGAGAACATCAATTTAGGACATTGTTGAATTTGCTCTAACTTCTCTTCGCATCATTCTTCATTTCTTGACATGTTAGAATTTTACCAATTAATTTTATATTTGTTGACATGTTAGAATTCAAATTTCTACATATATTTCTAATCACAAATTATTTGCATGATCTTTTAGAAGATTTGTTTAGTACTCCTCGATCCCATCCAATAGTATATACTGAGACACGGGTTGCATACACACATTTTAATTCTTCGGTAAAATATATTTTTATAACTTATTTTTCTAAATTTTTTAATAAAAAATCAATATTTAATTTTTTAATCCTAAATATATTAAAACAAAACATAAATAAATATTTTATACAAAATTTAAATTGGATGTATAATAGTAAATAAAAAACATATATAAATTAAATGAGAGGGGAAAATATATTTAACGGGTTCTTTTACAGGGCTATATCACTTGAAGTCAAGTATGATTGGGCGAGCCAGTTTACTAGGAAAGCAAAATTGAGATATTGGACATTTGGACGGGCTAATGCTCGTGTATTTTAGTCTCAGGCCTTATTTGTCATAGCCCACCTCTTCTTCTACTAAATGGCCTTAGGGGTCGTTTGGTTGGAGAGGGGGTATGGGGTTGGAATGAGGAATCGGGTTAAGATGGTATGTGTTTGAGGTATCATTTCTGATATCAGGTGTTTGGTTGAGTGGTGGAATAAATATGATTGAATTATAATATTTATTAGTTATTAGTTGTAATTAATTTAAAATATCATTAAATTAATATTTACATACATTTTTGAGTCATTAATTTCATTTTGTATTAATAATTTACATGAAATGATATAAATAGTAATGAAATAAAAGAAAAAGAATTTGATTCCAGAAACCCATGTTTCATATCCACCTCCCCCCTTGGGTATGAAAATCTCATACCTTGTGGGTTTGAGTAATGGGGTTGATAAAAGAAAATTTTCAACCAAACATCAGGTATGAGTTTGGAATGAACAAAACCCATACCTGATACCAGAGAAGCACCAACCAAACGACCCCTTAAAGTTCTTAAACTAGAACTAACTTTTTAACTTGTGTTTTGCTTTAAATTATTCTTTCGATATATTTTTTTTTCTTCATCTTTTTTAAAGACAAATTATTTACATTATAAAAATAATCTAAATTAAAATTTATTTGTATTTAAAGTCGTTTTATGTTGATTTTTATATGTACACATATCCTCAGTATTATGATATTTATTAAAATATTAAATATTTAGAATTTTATTATTTATTAAATTACTACTTACCTAAAATTATCGAAAACTTGATAAAATAATAGATCCTTGCCGAATCAGAGTCTTTGTCATATAATTATATATTATATTTACAATTATTTACATACGTACATACATACATACATATGTATATATAATATTTTATTAAATCATAATAATTGAATATTTTAAAAATCAGCTGATTAATCAATAAGTCAGACGGATTGCAAATCCAATTTCACAAAATTCGGTCAAATCGATGATTCATCCGATGTTAGTCATGAGTAATAATACGGAAACTCTTTATAATTAATACTCGGTAAATTAATAAACTCTCTAAAATAATAAATTTGTCTGGTCCCAACTTGGGCCAATGTAAAAAATTGAAAAACTCGATAAAAATAATAAGATAATAACTTTTCGAAAGATCCCTTTATAATTTTCGGTCCCAAGAAAATCATAAGTTAATTATTCATAGAAATTTGTTTAAGAATATTGTACATTGAGCACATTTATTTCTTTTGTTTACATTTGCTATACAATATTTTAACAGTCATTATTGATTTTCAATACATATGAACACAGTAGTTATTAATTTAGGTTAAGTCCCAAGATTCAGTGCAATGTAATTCAAAAAGGCATGCACTAATTTGTCTTTTTGGTTGGTATGTACAGTATAATCGGTTAAAAACTCTTTAAATTAATAATTATTAATTTATCAATAAATTAATAACTCTCTAAATTAATAAATTTCTCTGGTCCCGACATTATTAATTTATAGAGTTTTTACTGTATCTAGAAAATTCCTCTGTCATTATTTACTAATGTTAGAGCATCTCCAACGGCGTTGGCTATAATCGTTGGCTAAATTGGACATGTAAGACTTTATGTAAAATTTGCTGAACCTGTAACACATTTTGCTTCAATGGTATTGGCTATCTTGGTTGGCTATAATTTAAAAATAGTATGTTATTAATATTTCAAATTGTTAAAATAGAATATATCAGTTCAATATGGTAATAAATGATGTGCAATCTTCCTACAGATTTTCTTACAGACCTGCAGAGGTTCGACAAATTTAGCCATCCGTAGGAGGTTGGCTAAAATTATAGACAATAGGTGGGCGTGGTTGGAGTGTACTTTTTTGACGATGTTGGCTATAATTTTTAATTATGGTATGCCAACTCACATTTTAGCTAAGGGTACTCTATGGTTGGAGATGCTCTTATACGTATGATATTGATTATAAATTTTGCATATAATAAATGAGATAAAATCTTTTAATTAATATGATTCAATGATTCATGCGAAATAGTGCCTTTCAGTAAATAAGATATGTTATTTTGTAGGAACTTTTTTTCAAAATGATACGACTCTAAACAAATACCTAATCTCTGCCTATATATACTAAACAACCCCTTGCTATATATACATACCACACTAGCAACCCATTTCATAACTCTCATTATTACTGATACTATTCTATAAACTTTCAGTCGAAAATTAAAGATCTTCGAATTGTTAAAATGGCAAATTCTACATTCATGGTTACAATCATCACGGTATTGTTTCTGGTATCAGGATTGACGACATTAAATGGCGAGAGATGTAATTTTGGAGTGATAATACCGTGTGTTCCATCGTTTGACGATCCGAAAGTACAACCATCTCCAACATGCTGCAATGGTATCAAAGTGCAATCACAGTCATGTCTTTGCGAGCTTATAGCTATGCACAGAAGGCTCGGTGATATTTTTGCTGTCGCAGCAGTTATACTTAAATGTACCGGTCAATCTCCTCAATGTTGATTAATTATGCATTTGTAATAGATATTGAAATTAAATTAGAAATGGTAATAATTTTGAATCACCAGCTGGTTGTGACTTTTGCGTATAATATATCAATATCCTCGTCTCAAATATATATTTGGATCTTGAGTTAATATTTCAAAAATATTGTAAAATTTTTGATGAACTTATTTTCAATATGATATCAAAGATTTAAAGGGATTGATTTTCAACATCAAATATTCTAGATCAAGATATGTTGTTGCTTTAATTTTTTGATTATTTTCAACTATACTCGTATTCATGTCAAATTTTTCGATTATGTTATGAACCATAACTTGCCGTAATTTTTTTTTTCTTCTTGTTTTATGCTTCTTTTGTTTCCTACCATAAAATCTTAAATTATGTTTATAGAAATTTGATAGAATTCAATTGGAATTATTTAAAATTCATCAGAATATGATGGTATTCAAAAACTGGTGGATTTTTTTTTGGATTTTGTGAAATTTTGAAAAAAAATTCGATGTATATTAAGTTTTTTAAAATTCCACCAAAATCCATCAGATTGAAGCATTTATGAATCTATGTTAAATCAACTCTGCCACATTTTTGAATCTTGGAGTGTTCGATTGAGATTGTTTTTAAAGCATTTTTTTTCATTCATGAAATCCGAGGATATTCGATTGAGATTGTTGAAATTCATTAAAATCTTGGAGTGTTCAATTGAGATTTTAAATTATGTTACAAAATCTGGTGGTATTCGATTAGGATTTTAAAATCCGATGGTATTCAATTCGGATTGTTTAAAATTCATTAAATCTGATGGTATTCAAATGCTTATGATTTTTTTTGGATTTCATAAAATAATAGATTTTGTGGCATTTTTTAGTGTATTTCAAATTTTTTGAAATCCCACCAAAATTTATGAGATTTTGAAGAATCCTAAAGAATCTGTATTAATCATGTGACATTTTATCAAGTATCCGCACAAAATTAAGATCACATACAATCCATTAAAATTCATAGACTCAAAACGATTCATTAAAATTTCAATCGAATACACCCCCTAAGACTAAAGACATCATTCTTCTAATTGCCACAAAAATAAATATTTCACAAATAATTGTAATTAATTATGCATATCGAACATCTCTAAGACTTTGTTGAACTCACACAGGCACAAATATTTACAAAGAATTATACTTATAAATAATTATGCATATTCAAAATAATCAAAAAAACTGCAATCTGCGATCTCACCCAATATAATTATAATTAAAACAATATAGATAAGTAATTATAATTAAAACAACATGTTATTCAATATAAAATATGCCAGTATTTTTACATGGACAATAAAACTTGTTGAACTAACGGAGTAAAAGAGATCATTCACATTTATTCACTTGAAAAAATATATATATATATACCACTATTTGTATGAACACATCCACAAAACATGAAAAAACATAGCAATTAAATAGGATGAAAAATGGGGAAGTATATTGTTGAATGTACTCCGTCTGTCCTCCATGCAAGAAAAATCTATCGAGTATTAGCTGGAGCATGAAGGATTTCTAACAACCGATCGGTTAGAACTTAAGAGATTTGATAAAAATGAATCCCAGAGATCTCACCAATATTTATAACTCATTTTAGTATAAAAAATTATATAAGGACGCGCTGCCCCACGAGTTATTATCGCTGAATAAACCCAAATTATGTTCGACCTTGAAAATTATTTTGTTTTTTAATATATTTCAAAATTTTATTTGATGCTCAACTTTGCTCGACAGGGCATGAACATTAGAAGTGATTGAAGGCCTGTTAAGCTGAGTTTGCAGACAAGTGGTCAACTACTGAACGGTCTATTTTTTTCCGCACGGCACTGCAATTATTTATTGGTCGATGAGTTCGAGTTTGATGCAGTAGTAGTAAATGCTCACATTTAGGAGTAGGCTTGTTAGGGGTTGGCTAAGCACCTCTTTGCCGACACTTTTTAAACATGTAATGTAAATTTAAACCTACTTTGTGAACTTCCAAATTAAGTTGTTTGTTTCGAGAACCTCGATGCATCTGATTGCAAGTCCGAACAAAAGAGAAATGTTTTTCTTAGTAGAAGGTCAAGGTAATTATCACGAAAAATTACTTAAAAATTAGGAACCCTTCTCCCCAAAAGAAGTTCTTAGCTTAAATTATATGGTCAATATGTGTACGTGTGTATGAAAGTTTATGTTATATAACTATCTAATTTCATCAACAACAATGAAACTCTAGTTCCCGAGAGAGCCGAGGAGATAGGAAATTTGAGGTAAACAAGTATGTGAAGAAACGAGCGTGCATCTCGTTTGTTTAGTGAAGGGATTATAGAATAATTGGTTTGGATCCGGTTGTTTTCGTTTATCATGATTTGATGACTGTAAATTTGTATAAGATTTGCAGCTTTATTATTATAAACCTTAATTAAGTGTAAACAAAAGATCAGATCACATTTTTTGTATTAAAACTCCTTCACATGTTTGGTTTGGTTATATATTGGTATGGACAGTTACATTTCTAAAGCAAGAAGACTGAAAAAGATGAGAAGACGCCACATTTGCTTTTTTCCCGTGCTTGGCACCATCATATTTCTCCCCCGTGCTTTTTCTGCAGGGCCACCAGTGTCTTTGATGGATCATTTTATACTCTAATGCCTTCAAGCATGGCCTTCACCAATAGTGGAATCACACACAGACACAGAGTTCAAAGGGTTTTGGTAGGTCATTTCCAGGGAAAAATAAGCCAACTCCAAAAGAATATTTCCACTGAACAAGTTGATCTATGATGCTATCTTCTATGGCAAACCAAGAAAAGATAACATCCCAGCTAGGAAATATTACTGAAACGACAGTAATAGCTTGCACAACAATAGATTCAGCTTTACTTCTTCATATCAGACATTTATAGCAGTCAATACTTGTATTAGATTCAACTTCAAGTCTTCTTTGCAGTTTTTGTCTGGCAGTACACAGAAGATGACAAAGTAATAATGCAGAATATTTAGATGCCATTTTAGATACAGGAGATTATATAAATTTAATTATGTAAAAAGAAAAACAAACAAGATCTTCACAATCATCTCCCATAGCTAGGCTAACCATGTTCCATGTTAAACCAGGAAACTATCAGACTTCTAATAAAGATCGGTAAAATAGCCATTTCAGAACAAACAAACAAACACAACTAGGAAAAGATGTACTAAAAAACTACTAGTGCCAACCCTGCCAAAGGCGAACTCGTTGTAGCGAAAAATTAGTAAAGTGATTGATGGCTTCGCCAGAAGCTCCACCACCTTCCTTCATGTTCATGGAATGATGGAAGGTAAACGATAAAAATATAACCTCCATTTGCTTCATTCGGTGGAAGCAAGCTTCCAACACCATTGTTGGTATCTGCAGGGTAGAGTAAATAGATCCACCAAGGTTTAGGAATACCCATGAACCGATTATGCTCTATTTACAGATAATAGAGGCTAAGCCAGCTAAAAATTACCTTCATAAACCTAAACCTCTCTCTGTATCATGTGTTAGTCAATCATAAGCTACCTAACCATATAAACAATTGTCCTAATTATTTAATCATGCCCTTTGGTTAGACTTCAACCTTCCAAACTAGTTCAGTACCATCCGTTGTCTCCAGCGCTGCCACCTTTGCCCGATGAGCTGCGATGGCCATTGCATTGTTTCCCCTTCCATCTTGAGAGAATTCCCGAGCCTCACTAATGGATCCGGATCTTAAGTCAGCTGGGGGGATAAAACAGTCCATGGACAAGCCTGGAACGTTGAATGCAACTTCTTCAATTGTCCAAGCTTCTTCCATTCTAGTTTTTGTATGGCTCATGGCTACTTCCCCGAACCTGAATAGAGTGACCACAGATCTACCAGAATGGGCAATCATGATACCTTCCACAGGCCGATAGTCATCAAGAAAGGAATTGATAGTAGTTTCCCAGTATACTGCATCGCCGCCACTAGATTGGATACGGGTAAGATGGGAATCCTCCATGTGAATAAGTAATCCTGACTTCTGGCTGAAGTAGCCAAACAGAACATGCCTTATGATCTCTGCAGGACCTTCACTTCTTGCCTTCAATGTCTTGGGATCAGCACAAATCTTTAGGATAAAACAATCCTCCCCATTAATCTTCTTCTCTCCTATGCACTTTGCATCAGCAAACATACTAGCAGTTGTTCTCGGATCTAGACCCTGCAATGTATGACATTAAATCTCATGTTTGTCTTTAAGCATAAGACCAACAACAGATAAATACCCCTTGAACAATAATTAAAAACAGAAAAGCAGGGATTTTACCTGTAGTGCCCGCCGCAGGGGTCTAACAGGACCTTTCGCAGTATGAGTACCAAGCCAAGGAGTATGCCTCCAAACAAGCTTCCCATTACAACCTGCATGAACCTTACTTGCCCCCACTGCAAGCTCTACATACCACATATCTGGATTCATCTGCCAGAGCACAAATCCACCAGTCTCTGCATCTCTACTGGCATTTTTGTTCTTCATGGTTCTTGTAGCCGTTTCAAACTCAGATGCTAACATCTTCACTTTCCCCATAGCATAAGCATTCTTTATCGAGTTTTGGAGCTTCTGTCCTCCGGAAGCAGCAGTATACTGCTGCAGTATGTACTGAGCCGACGAAGTTTCCTACAACCACCAACACATATATTAATAAGATCCAAATCACTAAAAACTCTTTCAACACATAAAATTAAATAAACCATAAAAACACCAATTCAGTAAAAAAAATCTAATATCTTCTATCCAATTTTAGTCCACACAAAAATTGACATTAGAAACAAAAAAACTCACCAAACCTGTAAAAATTTAAAATGAAAATGACCCCCTGAAAAGAAATATCATACAATCAAAGTCACAGAATTCCAACAACTATTGACACTTCCATATCAAACCTAATTTAGTCAACTATTGTCACACAATTAATTCTAAAAGAAAACAGATTAATCACACCCCACATAGAACAGAATATTAATATACACATACATATAATAATAATAATAAAATGAATTAAAGATGCATACAATGGGAGTGTCTTTGATGCAAAGGTGAGGCAAAGGGTCCGTGCTAACATGCACCGGAGCAAGTGGGGCCCCCATAACACCAAGCAACAATCTGAGATCAGACCGTTTCTGCACATTGGGGTTCATAGATGGGGTCCGAGAGAGCTGACCCATCATCCACTGACCCAACCCGACCCGTTTGGAATCCCCCATTTCACCTCCATCCGGATCCGGACCCTCTTTCAAGGGCGTCAATGTCTCCCCCAAACCCGGCCTCAAGCTCCCGGATCTACAAATAAACTGATCCGAATTAACAAAATTAGAGTGATTCGGGCTGCTTTTGCGGCGGCCGAGAAACCCGGATGAGCCGAGACGACCCGGACTCTTGGAGCGTGACCTTGCGGGCGATAAGCTTCGGATGACTTCGTCTTTTAAGTTTGAGAAGAAGCCTTGTTTTTTATCCATTTCAATTAGAATGTTGGAAACCCTAATGTGTGTTTATGTGTGTGTTTAGAGACAAGAGCAGGTGTTAAATTGGGGAAGGAATGTAGGGGTTGTTTTCATGGTTTGTGTATAGTGAGAGTGAGTTTTGTAACTCGAAATGGGTAACGTAATTATAGAGAGAGACAGTTTTCAGTTTTTTCAGAGAGAGAAGAGGAAGAGGGCTGAACGGGCAGTAGTTAGCTGTAAAACAAGCACACCTGCTTTGGCACACTGATATATACTTATAATAGTACTCCCGCAGGACTTGCGCCTTTCTCCCTGGTTTTATATAAAAAAGAAAGGGAAGTGAAAATGAGCTCAAATATTACTCCCCGTCTCAACTGTTTGATACAGGAGTACCAGATCTTACCCATATTTTAATATTCATATAAAATATAATTAGATAAATTATTTTTATGTTTTTATGTTAAAATAAAATATATCAATTCAATACGGTAATAAATGATATGTAGAGTCATCTTCCACTTAGAACCCTTAGCCTAAGAACCCTTAGAATTTTCTAGTATTTATAAGGGTTCTCCAGCAGAATTGCGGATGAAAAAAGTGTCATATTTATGTATTATACTCTAAAATTGTTTTTGAACACACACATCGATGCAAAAGACATGTATTTAAATTTAGATCCTGAAATTATGTTTAAAATGTAGGGTTTCGTAATAGAACCTTAATAATATCACATGTTTCTATTTTAAAGACTGAGTCTCTCTTGAGTGCGACTCATGATGTGTAATTTTTTTACCGATTCTCTATAGGCTTGTAGAGGTTCGACCAATATAGTCATCCACGTGAGACTGGTTAAAATTATAGACAAAGGATGAGTATGGTTGGAGTGTGATTTTTTCAAGAGGTTGACTATATTTTTTATTTTTGATATGACAACTCACATTTTAGCCAGGGTTCTTAGAGCATCTCCAATAGTTTCTAAACTCACTCTTAAATACTCCCTCCGTTTCAAAATAAATGTCCACTTTCGAAAAATCACACCGTTTAAGAAAAATGGTTGTTCACATATTAATTGCGTTAAATGATCATAACATGTGGTGTGAGATTGATCTAGGAAATATAAATAAGAGATATGTGGAGTAAAATTGACTTTGGAAATATGATTTTGCATTGAAAGTTAAAATGGACAAGTAATTTGAAACATAATTTTTTCTTCAAAGTGGACATCTAAATTGAAACGGAGGGAGTATAATATTAAATATTGACTCTTAGTGATTTAATGTGGATTCAACTCCAACAATATTTTTTATATTCACTCCTTATTTTATACTCCTTCTATCCCTCCTATTTCCTATCAAATGAGTTGGGCACGGTTAAGAAATATGTATAAAGTAGTGGAAAATGGGATAGAAAAATGGGTGAAGTGGTGGGACCCGTTAATTTTTAAGGTATAAAAAAAAGATAGTGAAGTAAAAGTAGTGTGAAAAAGAAAGAAAAGTGAAAAAGTGGTGGAACCCACCGACTTTTTTGGTAAGTTTTGAAATGTAAAGAATTGGATGAGACATCTCAAAAAATAAAGTGTAAAGAAATGGTTGGAACGAAGAGAGTATTATACTAGAAGCTACCGGAGCAAGCAAAATTGTCATCCTTATTTTTGATAGAATTTAAGAGTGACCAGAAGCTATTGGAGCAAGTAAAACTATCATCCTTATTTTTGATATCTTCATGAGATTATTTAATTTTTTTATTTTATATATCAACTTATTTTAGTTAAGAACTTTTCGTAATCAGACTTGCGGGCAAGTGGCTTATGTTCATTCATCTGAAATTAATGAAATTGACAATTTGTTCCTCGACCTGCTGCATTCTCAATGTTATTTTTCTAAAAATTTTTAAGATAAATTTGCTAATTTTGTATTAAATTAATATCATAGAATGAAAAAGGGAGCAATACGGGTCCACAATAAAAGGTTTTTATTTCTTTTAAGTAGATTTAACAACGTATGAGGACCGTTTAGTTGTGTTTAAAATAAGTGTTTCTTGATTAAAGTAAAAAAAAATGAAGTATAAGTTAGAAACAAGTTAAGACTTATAAGTGATTAATGTGTTTTGAAAAGAAGTAGAAATCATAAAACAAAAGCCAATCATTATAAATTTTTATAAGTACTTCTTAATTTTTTACACAAACAATATATATTAGTGTTTTTAACTTGTAATTTTAGAACCAGACTTAAAAGCTCGGACCAAACACTCACATCATCTCATTGAACTGCTTTTCCGTTAAAGAAGAATTAGCCTTCTCATATCGACAGATTACAGGGATATGACCAATAACTTTTTCGCAAATTGCCCACAAAAGTTGGTTCAGCTGATTAAACTGCTTTTCCGCTAAAGAAGAATTAGCCTTCTCGTATCGATAGATCACAGGAATATGACCAATAACTTCTTCACAAATTGCCCACAAAAGTTGGTTCAGCTGATTAAATATGTGATTATGCCATCCAAATTAGAGCATGTTCAAGTGCGGTTTATCTATTTCACGTAGTTGGGTAGCGCTACGGTTCTTAAGTTAAAAAAAAACTTCTTCACAAGTCATAAACTAAAATTTAAGTGTATTTATGTGTCTATGTTAATTTCGTACAGAATGGGAGTCCTTTTTATTTATAACTTTGGCTAATTTTTCTGTACTATTTGCCATCATTTTTGGTGTATTAAATCTATTTTTACTATTAATTTATAATATATTTCATTTTTATCATAATATTTAGTGATATATATTCTAATCAATTTGCACGAAAAATCGTTCCATCATCATCATTCTAGTGATTGAGTTCTGGTGATACTCCCATTCTCCCTCCTTTTCCATTCTGATTAAAAAAAAAAAGGAAGCTGACACTTCGAATTCGAAATAGTGCAGTAAGAAGGAAGTGTTTAGGGCCCAAATGACGCGTTTAGCTGCACTAGTCAACGTACTCCCTCCGTCCCCCTCAATTGTTTACATTGGAGGGGGACACGGAGACTAAGATGATGTATGAAAAATGAGTAAAGTTAGATGAAAAGTGGGTAAAGTGGTGGGACCTATGAATATTTAATAATAGATTTGAGATAGTGGAGGAAAGTAGTGGGTGTAATAGTAGTTTTTATTGTTAAATATGAGATAGTGGAGGAAGAGAGTGGGTGTAATGATGAGAAAAACTTACTATTTATGGTAATGTAAAGAAATGAGAGGGACATCCCAAAACAGTAACAGTAAACAAATGAGAAGGACAGAGGGAGGGAGTAAAATAGTGTTGGGTACAGCTAATTAGCCTCTCCTACTTTACAGGATTAAGAAATTAAGATTCTACTATTATGGCACAAGTTGCATAATTCTCATGAAAGAGACAAGTGTTGATGTCTTTCTTTATACTATCATATCTAGACTTATATCTATTGCGTTATTAATAAACTAATAAAGTAAACTTAAGACGTAAATTACCTAAAAACAACAAGATGGGGTAATAAACATGACATGTGAATACGCAAAAACACAAACAAAAAATCAAATTCGGTTGGAGGGGCGAAGATCTTTTTGAGTTGTGACATATTTAGGCAGATATACACATGATTTCACATCTTATATCCTATCGTCCTTTCTTTCTTCTCAGATATGGCTTCATTATTCTAACTCATTACAATATGGTTTACTATCAATTTTAGTTGGCGGAGTAGATCTTTATAGGAAATATTCTTATTTGTATATTAAGTATAATTTGTATTTAGTTGTTCATTTCATAGTATCCAAGTATTTTTCTCTTGTAATTAGATCTCATATGTTTCGTCAATAGATTTTGCTCACAAGTGTATATATGGATCAATTTTGTATTTTTTATTGCACGAACAAATTGTGTTTGCATCGGAAAGCTAAATAAATTATTTTAAAATTATAATTTATATTATAGAATAATTTGTTTTACAACAAAATTCTTTAAATTCAACATCATATACGAGAGTTATGATACTGTCTTAAATCTTAAATCTAATATTTGATATCAAGACTATCACTTTGGTCATGTTTGGAAGTTAGATATTTGGGGTAAAATTAGAGATTTTGGGTGGTTTAGAGTTTTGATCATTTCAATCCGCTAATGCTAATGTTTGGTGGTTAGCGGATTGAAACAGAGGTTTTGGTTCAAAAAACTAATTTTCAAAAGCTAGTTGGAGGAGCTTTTTGGGTTAGAGGTTTTGATATGGGTCACAAAAAGCTAATCAAACAGTTATTTTTCAAACAGTTTTACAATAAACCGCTAATCCAATCCGCTAGTCAAAAAATCTATTTCAGTCAGTTAGTCAAAACATCTAATTCAATCCGCTAACAGCCTTTATTATTTGTCATTAATTTCGCCATATACTTTAGGTATTTGTCGTGTGTATATGGGGGTATATGCCTCATGGACGTTGTGAAAGGGAAATATATTAGTGGGAAGAGTTGTTCGATGCATACGTTCCATGGTCTGTCTTTGATGTTTGTCCACTCATTCTTTTCATTTCTTCCCATCACTCAATTAACACACTCTTACGATCCTTTGTTTTCTTCATTTCACCTTTTTGTTTGTTTAAATTATCTCTTTGTTTATTTTGAAACCTAGAATGAAGATTTATTCACTTGATTAGCAGCAACTTGCCGAGACAATCTATGTTCTTGCGTTCAGACATAAATTTCTTCAAACTTTTCTCCAAAAGGTGCAATATATAAGGTGCAACTTTTCTTGACCTTTTGTGCCACTTCATGCCAACTTGTCGTAACAATTTTTACAGATTGTTAGACTTATAGCCTTACAACGAACTCGGGTGTGTCGGGATAACAGATGATAACGATCTTTTCAAGAATTTATAATTTTTTTTATATATTATCTTAAAAAGATTTTGAAATGTAAAAAGTTGAAAATTATGTCTTTTTCGATGAAACGGATGAAGGATTAGGATTTCTATTTTTTATAATATGAGAAATTTTTAAATTAATAAACAATATTTTCTTTTTTCACTCTGTCGTGGTGCAAGAGAGGTCAAACAATGAAACAAGGATATATACCTACTGTTTTCTCAGCTAAAATGAAAACAAATTACTTCCATATTTTTTTACACTTGTTTTCATCATCGACACTCCATGTCCTTAACATTGCGAGTCACTTGGTAAACTGTGGATTGCATTATAGATTTATAGTAATTGATTACATATACACCCATCACGCTTTGTTAACGATATATTTTCTTAAAGGAAAGTAAATCATGGATACATAGACAGAGACAGACAAAAAAGTATGTTTCGCTTGAGAAACAAGTCTACTCAATTTCTGATACAAGAGTGCTAAGGAATGTTTTTTCTCAATTGGTATTAATTTATATTTTGACTGTCATCCCTCCAGCTAGCCAGTCCTATGCTGTATGTGTTGGCCTTTATACACTAGACTCATTATAAATTGAGCCGACATGCGAGACTTATTTGTGTATTTTTAAGAAATTTTACAGTAGACAGACTATAAAGCTAATCCATGAAATTCGAGGGTACACTATCCTTAACAAATACTACTCACAAGAGAGGTCTCAAGTACGATACTAATCTGAAAAATCATAAAATTACAATTTTTCTAGCATTTGTGTTGAGAACCAATCCATCTTAAAATTTTAAGATGTTTGAGAAATATCTCAATTAGATCTTATGGTGTATGCCATGTGACTTAAAATCTCATTTTTTTTTTAATTAAAGAGTGGATTACAGGTATCCATCTTTGAAGCAATCAATGTCTTTGTGTCCATATTAAATATCTTTGAGGCAATCAATATCTTTGTGACCTCTAACAAACCTCGCTCTCTATACCATGTTGAAATCAATCCATCTAGAAACTTTATTTTATATGTAAACAATAATAATCAGTTTTTATATATAATCTCATCATAATCTCGCGTATATATATAAAAAAATTTGTCAATAAAAATCAGTTAAGAGTCCATGATTTTTTGGCTAAACAGTGGTCATACAGTTGGATAACGCTTTAGCATGTTGCTGCATTCCATACAGCAGGGGTCCCAAATCGGACTGAACCATGTTGCCATACTGACCATGAGACCACTTATTAGAGTCTGTTTGAACTAATTAGACCATGGTCTTCCCACGTGCATGCATGTCACTTTTACCTTACACACACTAACACCATGTGTATGTGTTTTCAGTGTTGTCTTGTGACAGATCTTAGGATGTGCATGAAGCCACCCAAGTACTCGCCACATTATCTAAAAGTGGGTTGTTTTCTTCTTTACAGCCTTTCTATCTTTGAATTATTTCACAAGACTTTGGGGTTAAAACAAGAATATTTAATAATATATAGCTGAACAGTGTATATAATTATTGTACATTCGGACCAACGAGAATGAAATCGTATATTGTGTGAACATGCATATCAACGTTATCTGCATGCCAACTTGACAACATGACGGATGGACTATAGTACTGTGTATATGGATACCAGCTTGATTCCTAATCTAGACACAGAGTAGGCTGATACAGATACTTGATTGTTTCAATTATTATGTTAGTTTTAATGGATATAGGGGCTTTTGGATTGAGTTTAAAATAAATGTTTCTTTCTTTTGAGAAATAAGTTGAACATATGAGTTTTCGAGTGAAACAAATTGAGGTTAACAAGACTTATGTGATAATGATGTTTGTTTTCGAGTAAAACACATTAAGACTAGACATATAATCTCACTCTCATTACTTAAATAACTGTTTTTTAAAAAGATATTCAAGATTTGATATTTAGAAATTATATTTAAAATGATAACGATAAAGTTTTGAGTGTTGTACTGAATCATAGGTACTCCGCGTGTTGTTAACTTGAATGTTGTAGACTTCTAGTGATAGAGGGAGAGTATTTTGATGTTAGATTTTTTTTTTCTTTTTTAAAACTAATAAAGAGAGCACAAATAGTAATTGGATAAAAAAATTGGAATTGACATAAAATCACAGGGACGCAATCAATTGCAAGTCGTTCAGAAGAATTATTGCGGTGAAAGTTACATATACTGTACAAGCAATAGACAAGCCGTAAAGTCTGTAATCGACTCGAGCATTACAGAAAAGATTGAAGATCCATATGATCATGCATACAGAACCAAACCAGGCTTCGATTATCTACACTAGCAAGAACAGCGCAAACAAACAGCACCAAGAAGCATAATACAGAGCAATGCGCCATGCAGGAGTTATAAACAAATTCAAAACCAGATTTAACAGATTGATCAGACTATCAGAGCAATTTAAATTTCGCAGCAATGCTCCCTTAATGACACTAATATAGTTCTATTTTATAATAAGCATCCCGCAAATACATTGTTACTAATGAACACAATAAGATGCCATCCAACAACTACAAACTACACACCACAGATTTTAGCGTTACATCACAGTTTTAACAACACCAAAGCTACATCTAACAGACAGCTCAATCCTAAGGTCAAACACAAAGCCAGGTTCTGATTACTAGAAAACAGATCATACTACCTTAGTATAGATATATATATTGCAATTGCAGGAGCCAGGAGGGGTTATGCATGGTTCTTGCTCAATGCTTTCACTCGTGAAAGCACGCGTTTTCCATGAGGATGGCTGTGGATGAATGGATAATGCTCCTGAATCGCATGTACCAGAATAACCTTCTGTTTGTCCTGTTTTAGTATACAGAGAAAAAATAACTCTTCTAAGCACACTATTTACAAACCAACTTGGTAATGTAAGAGGAGCCACCAACAATTTATAGAATCAACTATCAAACCAGGTACTTGAAAATAAAATGGAAGACAATACGAACAAAATTAAACAAAAAAAGTATGGCATACATATATACCTTAGCAAACTCCAATGCAGATTGAGCCACATAGTTCCCATACTGATCTTGAAGAAGCATCAGGAAGTCTTTACTATAAACAAGCTCGCTGATAATCTCAGAAATCTGATCCTCAGTGGACTCCTTCAAACATTTCTCAACCACATTGCTGCCATACTTATTCATCGCAAGATAAACAAAATTCCCTTCAAGCTGTCTGAGAATGTCTGTCGTATATTGTGGAAGCCCCAGCCCCAGTATAAATTGCACAACATAATTCCTGAAGTGCGCACACAGGAAACGTATTGATAACATTATACATGTACAACTAAAATTTACTTGAGTAAGTTTTTGGTACAGACCCAAAAGCATGTTCTGCGAGGACTAATGCATTCGATGTTATTTGATCTGCGAGGCGCTTTTTATACACTCCCTCAGCATATCCAACACAATGTTGCAATGCACAACAGCCACTCTTATCCATCGCAATCTCAATACAATGTTCAGCTACAACTTCTAATATAGGCTGGGAAAATCAGGAAAATATTTATTAGTTCAACCAGAGGAGAATATGGACTTACACTAAATCAGAAGTTTATTCTTAAACAAAAATAAGATAAATCAACTAAATATAGGTTAAGAGTTACAGCTGAGCCAGCAATATGAGTGCATAAAGAACTACTACACGTTACTCCTCCCTTTCGGCCAAAGGATTCCACTAGAGATATAAACAAAAAAACAAGGAATTCAAGGTTAATTGCTATGCTAATTCTATTGAGTCAGGTTCTGTTAGAAAATTTAATTAGAAAATACTAATATTCAACAAATATCAGTATGCTGAATCTTGGATTCAACAGAATTTAAATCCTTAAATCTTAACATAAAGGAAACAAAGTAGAAGCTATAAGGAAAATTATAACACTACTGTAGTATCGTTAACATAAGTTAGAGGAACTAACCTTAATTTAGATTTTGGAATCAATGAACTCCAGGAGAACTACAACACTGATAACTATTATGTAAACCCCAGACTAGTGAAAGAAAAAAAGTGGCAGAGTTCGTATGATAGTGTGCTGAATACTGTTGAACCTTACTGGCTCTAAGATTTATCTACTAAAGGTTTAAATTTCCAAATATTTAAGACTCTCTATGATACATATATATCTTCCACAATCAAAATTGGGTTTTTCCTTTAGCAATAGAAAGCTGGTCGTTTTACAAGAAACATGTCATATAATGAGAAATATTATATACCTTGATATGTTCTTTATCAGTAAAGAACGTAAGACAATTCTGGATCACATGATGACCATTTACACTTTTGATCAATGGCAGAGTGATTTGCTTCAAAACAGAAACAAACAAAGACATCTGATTTGGGGTTTTCAGATTTTCCACCATTTTCTGCACAGCTCGAGTTCTGACATGATCAAAGAATATTGAAATTTCAGTACATAAGGCATCTTATTATCATTCATCTTCCTGATTACTACTTTACCATAGTATTATTGAATACTACATGCATTATCAAAGTAATACTCCATATCCCAAATTCTATTCCCAAATTTTTTCAGATGGATATATGTGCATACAGGGTCAAAGGAATCAATCATAGATTGCCAACTAGATTTAGAAAAAAAAAATTAGGAACACTTTTCAGGGTACCAAGCATTCCTATCAAAATATAATAATTAAGAACATGATTAAAGAGATATGAATTGCATATATACAAAGTAATTAACACAACGAAATACAGTTTGAAAAGGCATACCCATGAGTATCAAGGCACATAGACAGCAGGCTGCGACTATCACTAATCACAGACATAAGCATCTTATTCATCTGCTCCTGATTACAAAACTCGAAAAGCTTCTGAATAACATAGTTCCCAATCTGATCCACCATCAAAGCACGCACATGATCTTTAATCTCCGCAAAAATCATCTCAACATCCTCTGGCTTCCCCTTCTGAATCTTCTCCCCCAAGAACTTACACCCCGCCTGATCCTTCGTCAATTTATACACACTCCCCCTCACTTCTTCCATACTCGTAAACCTCAACATCTGTTCACGCTGCAGAGTCAAAGGCCTATTACCCCGAAAATTATTATTAGTGCTAACAACATTGTTAGTACTAACAATACCATCACCATTGTTCATCAGATAATTAAACATGAACGGATCATCGACATTATACCTCCCATTGTCACGCATAATTACATTGTTATTCGCAGCAAGAAAACCAGCATAATCATTGTTCCGGTTCATCCTCACCACAGGAGCCTCAAATCCGTTTGTCATAGCATTCGGGACATGACCATTATACATAAACCTCGAATTATTCACAACATTCATATTAATATTGTTGTTCTGTAAATACAACAAGTGCCTCATCTGAGCCTGTGCTCTGACAGCTGCCTCGAGCCTCATCCTTTCGACGTCTGTCGGAGAATCAAGAACCACACGAGGGGACTCAAGAACATGATGACGGAAGTTATTGTTGGCGTTGATTCCAGGAAAAGATCCGGTGCCAACGTGGACATGGTTGTCTTGGGATTGGTGAGGAGGATAGGGAGAAAGATTCAGATTCATACGAGTAAAATCATCCAACAAGCTTTCAGGCAAGGCAAGCGGAACACTCATAGGATACATGTTGTTGTCTGGTTCATTGGGATTAACAAAACCAAGAAAACGGTTGTTAATGTTGTTATTATTGTTATTAGGCTCCATGTTAAACAGAGGAGAAGCTCTGTAATACAGAGAGAAGGGACGCTAGGGTTTTGGCCTTTGGGTTTAAGAGATTGATCAGTTACTTTTTTAGTCGTATTAATATACGAGGAGAAATTTAAGGGAATAAATTAAGAGATTGACTGAACGTAGGAGACTTATCTTATGTGATTTCAAGTTATTTTGTATGTAATATCTCGTGTATCTTTCTGTATGAATAATGTACAGTATATCTTTCCAGTTTCTTTTTGTTTGGGTTACCTTCTTCATGATGATGTTGCTTAGTATGATAAAACAATTATAATCTCATCTCAAGCATTTATAATATAGGCATTGGTAATTTATTTATTCATTTATTTACGCATAGAACTAAAATCATTACTCACGAGTTTCTCTAAATTATAATAAATAATTTAATTTCTAAAAATAAGAATATGTATTGAATGTTAACTCCTTTATAATAGCATAAAAAATTAGAGTCCAGTATTTTATTATTAATATTCGAATGAGAAATGAGTTGATCATTGTATACCATGGACCCCTTTGTATTTAAAAAATGAATAGGACTCTAATGATATAGAATTTTTTATATAACATATTAATCAAAATTATAATAAAACAACATATAAATAATATACTATACTAAAATAAGCCAACATAGGTATAATTTGTAATCCAAGGTTTTAGTTATATTTTTTGGTTTGGTACTCTCCTTTGTCTACAAATGTGGAGTCTATTAGTCTTACATTATTAAACAATTTCAAATACTAAAAACACTCATAACAATACATTATCATATAATATTTCATTAAAAAAATTTTAATGATGTTATAAATATACAATTTTGAATATCATTTTTTAACAAGAACCTTCATATATTTTTTTTAACTTTAATGTGTTCTATTTCAATATAAACACGAACCATTACATAACTCTTTTCAACTATAATCTTAAAAGTTACTGTTGCCAAAAAAACCAAGATTACAAAATTACGTTGAAATTCGATTGATTAGATTACCGAATCTTTCAAAGGTATTACACGATCGGCTATGTTTGAAAAAGATTTGAATTTTCTGAATTTTTTATTTTTATATCTACGTGTACTAAATTCGGATTAAATGTACTAAAATCCTAATGTATATATATATTTATTCTGGTTTGTCCATTTTCAAGTAAACGAGAGAAAATATAGTCAGTTGAATAATATAATTTAATTAAAATTCAATCTATTAATACTAAAGATAATTATAAAATGATGTTAAAATTTAAATTATAAATAATAAATTACGAAGTATATACCCGCCCGTGCTTCGCACGGGTTAAAGGCTAGTATAAATAATATGTCAGAGATGCTCTAACTCGGCTCAAGTCAATTTTGTGTCGGCACAGGAGATAAAAGAGCGAGAAAATAATTAATGTATACATAAAATTATCTTTATCCATAAAATTATATTTTTTCAAACTATTTTTAGCATCTTCATGGTATGTTTTAAAAGTAAACAAACAAATATTTATTTATTTGAAAGGACAATTATCTCCTCCTGAAATTTGATCTTACTGGATACTAAGATCATGTTTGGCTTATGACAAAAAAAAAAAATGATCATGTTTGGCTACCACTTATATGAAAATATAAGTCTTTGTTTTTTTAAAAATGTACTTTTTGTTAATTTTTTGAATGTAAATGTTAATCCCGTGTTTCATATTCGTTATTTGATAAAATTAATTTTTTTTTAAAAAAAAACTACATTTTATATATTTTTATTTAAAAATAAACTCTTATTTCTCAAAAATAACATTAGCCGACGGTCACTGAACAAGCAGGTTTAGGGCTATAAATAAGAGGAGTTGGTCGTTAAGCCGACTCGACTCGTTAACGAGCTTGAACTCGAATAACCAATAATGTTTGATAAGTTTAACGAATCAAATCGAGTTTTTTAGTTGTTCGATTCCACTCGACTTGTTAAATACTCGGACTCGGTTTCGACTCGACGCGACTCATTAAAAACTTGACTTGATAAAAAATATGCATTAAAAAAAATAATTTAATTTTAGACTTTAGTTTTAGCTTCTTTTTTTCTCAATTTTGTAATAAAAACTTTTAATTTTAAAATTGTTTACTAAATAGACAAAATCAATTGTAAAAATTTTAAAAAACTAAACATTTTATGGACCAGCTCGCTATCGACTCGGTTTGGCCCGACTCGGATCTGTTAAAAACTTAAACTCGATTCGGTTTTTAAAAAACTTGATTTTTGACAGAGATCGATAAACTTATCGAGTTTGGCTCAGCTCGAATCGGTAAGAAAAAACCGAACTCAAACCCGGTTCGGTTTAGTTCGATTCGTTTACGGACGTAAGCAGGTTCTTCGCCGACGGGTGATATTAGTTTCCAAATCCAAAAACTGTTTCGTACAATAAAGAAAGGGGAAAATCAAGAAGATCAAACAAAGTTTAGTGTCACTCTGAAGGTAGCAACCGGTAAACAATTCTTCATCGATGGAAGGCGAGATTGACAAAGAAGAACTGAAGGCTGCCGGAGCTCAGCTCCTTCCCGACGGTCGAACTGGTTTAGTCATTAACGGCTGGGAGATCGAAACTCGAAAGTTCCCCATCCTCAATTCCACACATGTCCAACTGTACTCTCTCTCTCTCTCTCTCTCTCTCTCCCCCTCCCCCTCCGGCCCTCTCCCTCTCCCCCCTTTCCTCCCTCCCTAGTATTATAAATTCTAAGGAAATGATGTAGGTGCAAATGACATGTTTGCATATCCAAAAGAATTTGGATGTGATTCAGTTCCAGGACATTCGAGTATAAGCTTACATTTGTAATTGTTAATGATAACCCAATGAATGTCATTTAAAATTCATCATTTGAAATGAATCTCGTGTTCCCAAACTCAATAAGATTTTTAGAAATTGAGTCTGTGACATTCTTTGAGCATGAAATGTGTTTGAAAATTAGAGTAAATAGGCTAACTGTCCAGAAATAGAATATTGTGATTATTTTTTTTTGCGATTTTGCACCAATGATGATGTGCTATGGTGCAGTTGGGAACAAAAGCTTCAGACCTCCCACTTGCCTGAAATGGTTTTTGGCGAAAGTTCACTGGTTCTGAAGCACTTGAAGAGCGACGTTAAAATTCATTTCAATGCATTTGATTCTCTAGTTGGTTGGAAGCAGGAAAAGTTACCACCAGTTGAAGTCCCTGCAGCAGCAAAATGGAAATTTAGGAGGTAATTTCAGCTCTCTACTCACATTAAGCATCATAGCTAGCTTTATATCATCTACAGTAGTGTACTTGGGAGTTAGCGGAGGAATTATAGATTCATCTTATTCTTCGAATTGTTAAGATACTGGACTTCATATGAAATTCATATTTTTAAGATTCATATTTAATTTAAAGATATTATGGCATGTTGCGAAGGGTAACGGGGTTCCAAAAGGTAGTGACATGTGAAGTGTGAGGCACTGTAATAAGTTGAACAAGCATCTTAACATAAGATGGAGGGTAGAATAAAATTTATAAAGTATAGCGATATAAAGAATGTTTTGCGACCTAGGCACTATTTTATATTCAGAGATGGACCCAGCCCCCCCTCCAATTTTAGCTTTTGTTGGACTTAACAAGTAAATATATAGTTGAATCTTCCGAGTTTCATAGTTATTCCTAGCTTCTTTTTTTTTTTGCTAAGTTATTCCTAGCTTTTTAAGTATATAACTATAAATTTTTATAGTTAGATTTGCTTGTTTGTAAGGTTATATGTAGGGGATTCTTTCTACACTACTGTTATTATTATATAGTACAACATATTTTGATATTTAATTGTATAACAAATGTTTTAGAAAAGTTCTCGTCTTAGTTCGCACACATTACCACACAGGTACAAATTCTATTCTCCACCAACTAAGACAGTAAAACATCACAGTGTTAGCCTCTCATTGTTTCTCTATAGCCTTAAAAATATACTCTGGACCCCCCATGTTGTCTGCTATGGGCCTTCACCGTTTATAGGGATGAATAACTACAGATCTAGTAAAGAGGAGAAATGGTGTGGCTACTCAAAGTCTCAAATAGAGTAATTTTTAGCAGAGCCTAGGACGAGGATGTGACCTAGGAGGGATTAGGAGAGAAACAACGATCAAAAGATCATTTTGTTAGATATCTAGTTTGCAGGAAGTGAAGAACGTCCTTAGGAAGAAGGGCATAGATAGTTCTGTATGTTAGACCGGATTCCTGTTGAGGCGTTGCGGTGATGCCGTAGAACAAAGACACTACACCAAGTTGCAACAACTATAGCCATTACTAGTCGCACCAACATTCATGGGAGAGAGTGAATTGGTCTGGGTTGCGGTTGGAAACATAGGAAACAGAGAGCGAATTTGTCTACTTTCAGGATTTGTATTAAGCACTGGTTGGTATTGTGCGTCTTGGTAGCAGTATAGGCTGTCAAGACATTAGTGTCTTTCAGAGAGACTTGGCCTATAAATACCAAGCCGAAGTAATATTTCCGTATGCTTTGTGGAATATCAGAAAATGGGACTGCTTCCACCAACTGCTCTCTCCCTTATTTCTATGGTTTCTCTCTTTAGAAACTATTAACTTCTTCTCCAAGTTATCTTTATCTATGTCTAAATGTGCTGTTCTATTTCTGTTATCGCTGATTTCTCTGTCCGCTACCAACTGTTCTCTCCCTTCTTTCTACATTTTCTCTCTTTGGAAACTACTGTCTTCTTCTGAACGTTATCTTTATATATCTCTAAATCTGCTGTTCTAATGTCTACTGCTGATTCTCTGTCCTAATTTTGTAGTAATTTCTCTGGTTTCCGCCATGATCCCGCTGTATCTCTCTGTATCCCAACTGTTATTTGCATTTCTTTACTTAAAATCTGGGGAAAACACGAAAGACATACATAAAACTCAGAAATCATTCAGAGTTCCTGACAAATTGGTTTTGAGTGCGTAATTTCAATCAGCCAGTGTTTCTATTGTGTTTTGCCGGTGAAAAGTGAAAACAAGTCTAGCGGTCCTTGATTATTTCGCACTCTTCAATCTCAAGTTGTGGCCAAATCAACTCAGGTGTTAGGTTTCTACCTGTTCCGAAAATTCGTACTTGTCGTTGCTAGGTCTAATTCTGTGCTAAGTATTAAATTCTCAAGTATCTTATACGTTTAAGTAGTAGAGGCTGTTTAAGTGTTGTTTACATCAGAAAATCACAAAAGTAGTTGTTGTAGATTTGTTTACTGGTTTACTGAGGTGACTCGGTAGTTTGGTGTCAAATTCGATTTGATTGGTGTAAACACAACACTCATAAGGTTGTTATTGTGTTAATTGATTATTTGGTTGAATTTTGTGTTTGTTTGAGATTTGGAAAAGTGAGTTCTGTATTGTAGACAATCTGTTCGAGAGATTGCTTATGAGAAGTAGTTGTGGTGAATCTGTGTTGAATTGTTGATTGAATTGCTTGTGAACGTAATAATGTTGTTGAAGCTAAATTGGAGTGGGGTGTAATTGTGAAGTAAAGTAATTATCAGAGGAGTGCATATCACATCAGATGTTTGATTTCTGGTCTCAACTAGTTCTGTACTGTAGTTTGTTGAAGTTTTGAAGTTGATTACACTGGTTTCACATAGGTTTAGTAGTTTTGATTGATATTACTGAGAAAAATCCAATAAATGTTCTCTTAATAGTTGCTTTACTAAATGACAGTAGTATAAAAGTTGTCGACTGATGGTGATGGATTTAGTTACGTTCGACAAAGGATATATAAAGCCTTTAAAGCTGTAAAGGTACAAAGGTACAGGAGCACAGGGAAAATACAAGTCAGAAACTCCATAACTTGGAAACTACAATAGAAATGGCTAGCAAAACATGCAGGAAATTCTGGGTATAAAAACTTAAGGGCTTGACAGAGGTTTTGTGAATCCACTTGGCTTGCAGAGGAAAAGCAATTACAGAAAGCCTAGTTCCAAGGTGTCAGAACCCCTAAACCCTACAGCATCCTAACTTGAGATTCCCCAAGATTAATGAAGGATTATTAGTCTTTAGACTGCCGTCGGCATAGGAAATACGACAGAAGAGTGGCTAAACCCTCATCTTACAAAGGAGGGAAATGCTAAAAAGAGGATCTAGAAGGTGGTCAAGAGTATTTAAAGTATGATGAATTACCTGGGGAACACAAAGAGAATTGGCATTCTGAGGAAATCATCTTGACAACTTTGGGATTGGAAGGCCTTTTTTTTTAATCCCAAGGAGGCTTTGAAACAGATAATTCTGTGGATTGGGATTCGAAATAAGGTTTTCCCTTATTTGGATTCTTTCGCGTTGTTCCATTCCTGGTGGTATCAAGACACCACTATGTTGAGATATCTTATTTGTCTCTCCAGGAAAATGGATTTCTCCAAATATATTATTAGTTCAATTCATCTTTTTTAATTTCCACTCTAACCACTCCACCTATTCGGCTTCTTGTAGTTAAAGCTATTTGTGTATATATTTCAATGATACTATTGTTCCGTACCATTATGGAAGAAGATTCACGTATCTGCAGATATCCAAATTCCTGGAGAGGTAAGATATCTCGACATAAGAACTTGAAAGACAGATTTAAAAGAATTCAAAGAAGGGAAAACCTGGATCTGTGTTTGTTTGATGCCAATTTGTCAGGAACTAGCAGTTCTTGAATGTTTGTTTCTGAGTTTAATGTCTGCTTTTGGTGTTTTCCCTGGATTATAATTAGGGAAATGCAGATAACGGCTGAGATAGATAGAAAGATATAGCAGAATCAAGGCAGAGATCAGAAAGTATTAAAGCACAGATATAGAGAGAGATGGATATTGGACCGTAGAACTGCAGATTTAAAGAGGAAGATAACTTAGAGAAGAAGGTAGTATCTTGTAGAGTGAGAAACTGTAGGGAGATGGGAGAGAGCAGTTAGTGGAACCAAGTCCATAAAAGATATTTTATAGAGCATATGGAAATATGAGAACTTGGTATTATTAGCCAAGTCTTGTAAGTAACTCTGAAAAGATACTAATGCCCTTAAATGGGCTATACTGCTGCTAAGACAAACAAATACACAATACTGAGTGCTATGTTATTCCTGACATCTACATGCCAGGGAGGTTAACAAGCAACCAATACACCTATGATGCGTCAGAGAAATATAGATAGTTTATGAAGGACATTGTCATGGATCTAATTATCTAAAGAATGCATATGATAGTCTACCATTTGATTTTATTGGGAGGATAGAGGGGTATCATGTGTATATTTAAGCAATAGAAGTTATGTATGCTTGAGCGAGGATTTTCCTTAAGAACCTTGTGGGGGGCACGGAGTATTTTTCTTGAGAACTTTTTTATTTATCACCTTCAGAAACATTCTTTTAAGATGGTAATGTATTAGGCTTCACTTTGGTAGATATTGAAATACTGTTTGAAAACAAAATTTCTAAAATTATTTAGAAGCTTATATATCGATGAGCAATTGTGTGCAAGTATCACTAACCTTCAAACAGAGTTTCATGTTTTGCCTGCTATTTGCTAACTTGCAGTACTTACCGACTTACAGATGATGTGAATTTCTATAGCAAATATATGTAATGAAAATATATCTTGATTTCAATAATAGAAAGACATTTTAAAATAAGAATACAACCTTTTTATTGCATAGAATGCGTAATTAAATATATATCTAAACTACATCTTTCTCCTGTTAGTGATATTTTCTTGGTAGAAAGTAGGAAGCAATGAACTTTCTTTTCAATGCAAAATGATACCCGAGATACTTGAGGCTGATATCTTTCTTTAGTTACATCATTTTTGTAGGCAGTTCCAACTAAATGAATATCAAAGATTACAATCTGCACTGTAGACCCGTATAACACTACAGCCCTGGCGCTAATACTGACTTAGTCCGACAAGGTGAACAGGGAGAAGAGTGCATATTTGGTCAGCTTCTAAAAAAAATAATTGGCATGAGATGAGTAGTAAAACTAGTTGCGACTCATGTCTAGAAAGGAATTTTTATTTTTACATGAAATATGTAGTAAAATGCTTGTATGAAGAAGTGCCAAAGAAATACTAAGAGCTAGTACAATCATACCTTTTTCCTACAAAAAGGAATTGCAAAAGGTTGTTCTAATTTGTAATCTTCTTTTATTAATTGACGCTCTATATTAGTCACTTTCATGATACTAATCTAATTCTACTATATATGTGTGTGCTCTCTTTATCTTCTTGTCTGAATATCAATAGAATCATGAAGGTGACCTCAGTCATGTTTTAAAAATTCACTACTTCTTTATACTTGTGTTCCATGTATTTGGTTGGGGTGTGAAATGTAACCCTGCTACTGGAGGGGTAAAAACTGTGGTGAATATTACATCATTGCGCGGTAAATGTTATAGACTCGTTACTCATGCACTGAAGTTTGAAACATCATCTTATGACTAAAAAACTCACACATTAGCAATATGTCTTGTTCCCCAAAGTGGGATCGAAATCAATGCTTTCTCGATTGTCACTGTTATTTGGTCTTTCTGCAGCAAACCTTTCCAGCAAGTGATATTAGACTATGACTACACATTTACAACACCATATTGTGGAAGTGAAACTGTCGAGAAAAGCTTAGAGGTGTGTGTTATGCATTTGATATTATTGCTTGGAACATTTGATAAAGCTTGTGATTGTGATGCAGCATATTACATTAATATCTTTATTCCACTAGAATTCTTTTATATTGTAATGTTAGTGTAGGAATGAAACAGTATTGGAGTGTATAAAATCAATTGAGATCATATATAGCTGATCCTGTAGCTGCTATTTGTTTTGGAACCCTGATCATGCTTCTGAAATAGTTTCACGTTACCTGCAAATAGCTTGAATAGAGTGAATATGTTTTCAGTTTATGTAGTTCTTTATTAGCATTACTTTTGCTGATGTTATGATGATCAGCAAAGGGAGACAATCTCTGATGAAGGCAGCTGCAAGCTTCATTGGGAGGACTGTGAGGAACGAATTGATTTGACTGCTCTGGCATCAAAAGAACCTATTCTCTTCTATGATGAGGTTGGTATTTCTGACAACATTTGATACTTGTAGCAGGTGAACAAAAGTTTTTACTTGTTGTAGTATTCTTTTCTGGTCTTGTCTTCTTTGTGGTGACTAAAGCTGCCTTTCGTACTTTAATAGGTGATCTTTTATGAAGATGAATTAGCTGATAGTGGAGTGTCACTATTAACAGTTAAAGTGGTAAACATATTTTTTAATTGCTCTTTTCTGAGGACATTATCATCTTCTATGTATTTATTCTGGGAGACTTAAGTGCATTTGTGATTTTGCAGAGGGTCATGCCAAGTTGTTGGTTCCTTCTCTTGCGTTTTTGGGTGAGTTAGTAACTAAGTATGTTTGCTATTAGATATTCACATGAAGTTCTTTTGTTAGCATATATCAAAGTTAGATGCTCGTATTTTTGGCTAAAACTGTTAAATAACCTAGTATTCGACATGAGATACTGAAGTTGTGGTCTTTGTATGTGTAAGCAGCCACACAATGCATTCTTTGAAAAACCATTATTGATAATGTGGTTTTTCCTTTGCCTTCCTATGTTGCTGCTAGTGACTGCCTGATTGGTGCTCTTTTTTCACAGCTTAGAGTTGATGGTGTGCTTATGCGTTTAAGAGACACACGTATGCATTGCATATTTGGTGAGAGTAATAAACCAGTTGTTCTGAGAGAATGTTGCTGGAGAGAAGCCACGTTTCAAGCACTAGCTTCTGTAAGTTATTATAAAAATTTGAAATGTGTTTTTATGGTTGTAGTCTTTTAAAGTTTGTGCGAGTTATACAAAGATTTTGTTAAATTACGTGCTAATACTTCGGTCTGTTACAAGCTCTCACTTGTTCTCAAATTCTTCACTTCTTTCTATGTAGACCTAGAAATCCTAAATGTTGGAAGTTTATGGTTATAAATTTAGTAGATGGAATTCTGCAGCTTAGAAATCAAGGTTTCATGGGTTTTGCTCTAGGTCTAGTTATTGTCAAGGTTTAAAGCATAGGTTATATGTCAGTATCTGTACTAAAATGCAACTGAAGAATTCAGTAATAGTGTAAGACCTATACTGCTAAGAAAGATTGTTAGAACACCTAAGTCTTCTGAAAGCCTAGTGTCATGTGTGAGTTGACAGCCTTATCTGTTATGTTTGTGTTGAATAGACTTTCCTACCACCATGCAGCTCTTCTTGCAAATATTTTTTGGGTTGACAGTTTAATCATGGTTTTAAATGTTTGATAGAGTTTCTATTTTTTTGTCATCATGAGAAAGGCATCATCTTGAAGTCAAACTACCTTAGTCATATAACAAGCTTATCTTAACTTGCCATACACCGTCAAAATAGGGATATAGAATTTCAAATGTCAGGGATTTAAATCTTCAATTTGAGTTGCTTTGGTTGATTGGTCGGTTTTCCCATATATCTATGCCACTTCAGTATTATAATTTTTTGTTCATTAGCTATAACCAGCTTTGCAGAGTGCAAAACATGGGCATGCTCTAAATTGTGCAAATATCCTACCTTATTATGGATATACGTGCGTGCTAGTTCGGATAGATTTGTATTTTATTATATACATATAAATTTGAGTTTATTTCTATCACAAAAGTAAATCTAACTGAATACACTACAGGTTTATGATGTTAAAAAAGTATTACAAGACGTGACTCTTTTCTCGTTTATAATTATTTCATTATTGTAACATTAATGTGATAATTATACTTGACAGTTTGACTTTTTGTCAAGCAATTTTAGAGCATCTGCAATGGGCTCTTCAAACAAGCTCACAACTTTAAATTTAAAAAGGATGTGGAAAATTTAGTGCTCCAACGGACTCTTAATGGATTTTTAAAAATTTAAGAGCCTCCTCTCTTTTAACGAAGAGCATCGAGGTGCTCGTAACTTACTATCATTAAATATAGTATTCACTTCTCTCCCATTTTCACTTCTCTCCAATTCTATCACCAACTTTTCCCTCAAATAATAATAAAATATAAATAGAGAGAGCGAGTATAAAGAGTAGCGCTGAAGCTGTAACGATTTTTCAATGTATTAACTTTAACTTGCTAGGAGCCATATATTATATTATTATTTAAAGAATGATTTAGGAGCCCCATTAGAGATGTTCCTAAGAGCATTGACTGCATAGCTAGAATTATTATTTTTAAAATCTTCTTTTTTTTTTTTTTTGAATTAAAGTATAAGTTCTAGTAAAAGATGGTAGTATTTATTTTAAGGTATAAATAATTATAAATTGAGGAAAGACCGATAAAATGTATCCCATATAATAGATATTAATGATTGAATAAATATTTAGGGTGTTAATGATAAGATTTGCTCATTTAACCTCTTGTTGTATAATGTATATAATAATTGATAGATAGATTCATCTGTTATCAGTAATTATTTGGAAGTGTTAGAATTTATTTGTTCTGTTAACTTGTGCAGAAAGGATATCCTTCTGATTGTGCTGCGTATGTTGATCCAACCAGCATCAGCCAAAGACTTCCCATCATTTTGCACAAGACCCAAAAGCTTAAAATTCCTAATTAACCTGTACGCTTAAATTAATCCT
Organism: Daucus carota subsp. sativus; assembly: GCF_001625215.2. NCBI lineage: Eukaryota > Viridiplantae > Streptophyta > Magnoliopsida > Apiales > Apiaceae > Daucus > Daucus carota. The sequence continues at coordinate 22,012,749 of NC_030386.2, read as the reverse complement.
TCATAGTCTGGAAATGCTTTTATTTATCTTTATCCAACGGGGAATTTGTTTGTATCCTTGCTTTCTTTCTTTTTTACTGCTTAATTTTATACTCTTCTATGGAACCTGGTATACATTGCCAAATCCCTCTCTCACGGATTGAGATTAAAACCGATTGTCAGAGGCATGTCTTGTTCATTATGAATCTAATTATAAGCCTCTGTTATTGTTTCATGAGCAATAATAAGACAAAGGAGAAGTCAGAAGGGATAAGGGCGAGAGTATATATGATAGGTATTGTATATTTACATGTAAATCATTTTCATAAACTTAGGTTGAGCGCATTTCAGACCTAGATGGTATGGCTGCGTGTGAGTTGGGCATCAGATGAATAGACAAAATAGACAATTGCCATGAATTATATAATATTAAGTTAGCTTAATTTGACTCACATATGCGTGGTCAATATAATGGCTTAGGAGGCATTGAAAATATAATAATGATATGAAAAATATGATTGCTTCATACACAGTAGGCCTTTAGTTTTGACATTACAATAAAATAGTTTCTGAAAGAAAAAATAAATACAAGAATACATCTACTTAGCTGCAAGCATATAAGTTTACTTGCAAATTCAGAGGTGGTGCAGGTTTGAAGTAAGATGCTGCTATTAAGCTGCAGTAGAATTGAAGAAATAAATATATTTTATAATTGCTTTGTTTATCAATTTAATAGTGAAACCTTTTATTTGAATGTGTTGCGAGCACATACATAGGACAGCGTTTAGATTTTTTTTTTTTTTTTGTCTGACAAACAAAGTCTAGATCACAGGAGCTAGGAAGTAACATCTGCTTATAGTGAATCAAAATTCATAGGTATGTAATGCAGCAGTTCCTTGTTTCTTCATAAGAGTGATTAGAACTTAGAAGTGCAAAAGGCTCTGCTGCTGGTTATGTTATAGAGCTAAACAAGCAGCGGAAGTGCTTCCAAGTTCCACCACTAGAATTGGAATTGCTATTGCTTGAGATTTTTGGTCAAGCTCATCATGTGCATCTGATAACTTTAGTGACATTTGGTGGTTCAAATGGAGACTTCCTTGCTACAATACAATAGCAATCAGGTCCCCAAACATGTATGGTGTCCCTGCCAGTTGAAAACATTTTTGGCGTATCAAAGCAGGCAGGTGTCGGCATCATATGTTTTTGTGTACTAGCATGTACATTTTCCTCATTGTCCATCCCGGTGGCCCCTTTTATGCTCGTGAGGTGTTTTCCGACCAAAAGTGTCGTGGATTATTTTGTTTGGTCGGAAGGAATGCAATAAACGGAATTGAATGAAATTTAAAATGGGAACGTCTAAAATTTTCGTTTTTTCAGTCCTAGGCATCTAATTAGAGCTAACAAGAATGTCCCGTTCTTTGTCATACTCATTTTCTTGGAATATTTTCCACAAAAAATCATCGATCTATTTTTTTTCTCAAACTTTTTTTCAATATATACATCTCAATATATCCCCTCCATTTTCCTGAAGCAAGATTAACATATAGATTTACTAATTACTACGTAGGACGAAAAATGACTACAACAACAATTTCTTTGTTTATGTTTCATTTTCTGTCTAAAGGTGCCCATAACAAGCATAATTATTTAGAACGGAAATCCACTGAAATGCAGAAGTTGTGAATATGGCCAATAAATAAACAAGCTGTAGCTTAATTACAAGGACTAGCATCGAAAACAACCAGAAAAGTGTATTTTTATTCCTAGTTAAGCAGAAAAGTAGTCTAATAGTAGTAATGAATCCCATCCAAGGATCAGATTTCCAGTAAGTACCGGAAACACCCAAGCGAACACTAAACCACCGAAACATTGATCACCACAGCACTAGCATCTTCACGTAACTGCATGTTATACGAAGCATGTTCATCAGTAAATGTATTAGAATCCTGAGAAAATAATTTATAATCGAAAAAATCAAAAAAGTAATACCGTGCGACAACTCAATGCAAGCCCTGGGGTTGACAGCAAGATGAGACGTGAGGCGAGATCCAACAAACATCGGAGACAGTGGCTGCACGGTTCCGAGCTCACCCAAAACCCTGATCCAACAAACACACACAATATGCGACACACTAAAATCTACGACAAAATTATGTAAAATTTACAAAAAGACAATAATATTATGATGGTTGTTAAGAAAATGACCTAGGGTTTATGAAGGCGAAGCGGCTGGAATGAGGACGAGGGGCGGCCAACGACGGCAAACGCTGGCGGAGGAGAGGTGTTGGTGATCGGAGAGGGGAAGACCTTGCGGCGGTCATTAGTGTTCGAGAGATCGAACCCCGAAAAGCCATTTTCGATGCGATAGAATGAGAGAGTCGAGAAGAGATCTAGGTAGGGTTTAAGGGAAAATGATATATGTTGTACTTGTGTTATTATATAGCTACATCAAACCTCGAACGTTTAGGGCTAATTTTTTGGAATTCTATTGGCTAAAATATTTGAAGATTTACTTCACTTCTTTGTACACATCCTAATTATCGCTTATCTAATCCATTTTTTTTTGGATAAAAGCTTATCTAATCATTTTTATGCCATGATTATGTACTCACCAAAAGAACTTGGTGTCCAAGAAAACTCTGCATTTTATTTAGGTATCAGATTCAAATATCTTTATTAATTACTGTTTTACGGCTGATTTGGGGGATTTGAGATATAAAAACTTAACTAGCGTAAAAGCCCGTGCAAGACACGGCCAGCATTTATAGAATATATATATTATTTATTTTTATTGATAATTTTGTTTGTTTTTATAATATAATCGTGTTTTTATTAAAATTTTAAGTATAATTTTATTTTGAAACCAACTAATGATATCAATAATATCTAATTTAGGATTATAAATATATTTTTATTTACTCAGACTAACACGAAATAATTTGTATATGGGAGATTTTTACAATTAGTGAAGTCTGGTGGGCTATTCAATTCAATTATAATGACATAGGTAGAATTTTTAGACGCAAATTATATATTTCAATTTATAAAATAAATAAATAGTTGAAATTGATTTAATATGTTCACAATTTACGGTCAATCTTATGATACGATCGAATTCAAGCACATGAACATATAAAAGTTTAACTATACGAATCGATCAAAATTCAAAATACACATAATAGTTGTGATCTCCTTTTGTCTCTCTTTCTCCCCCCGTCTCAATCTTCTTATAACCGATCTCCGCAAATCCATATATTGAACAATACTATGATCATCAGTCAGTCGAACGATCATTTGCTACCTTATTACTATCTTATCATGAAACTTTATCAATATTTAATAAGCTAATCTATTTTTTATAAAATCATATGTGATTATCTTATTTCATAGTCAATTGTCTAAAACTCGACTAATTTGAGTTGTAATTTGGTTGAGTACCTGCACTCGAACTTTTTCCCAAGCTAATTTTATATTGTTTGGATGATAACTCAATTTTGAGTGTGACTCGAGTAAAACTCGATTTTTGTTTGTTTTTATAATATAATTGTGTTTTTATTAAATTTTTAAGTATAATTTTATCTTGAAACCAACTAATAACATCAATAATATCTAACTCAGGATAGTAAATATATTTTTATTTACTCAGACTAACACGATATAATCTGTATATGAGATATTTTTATAATCAGTGAAGTCGAATGGGCTATTCAATCCAATTATAATGACACGGGTAGAATTTTTAGACGCAAATTATATATTTTAATCTATAAAACATATAAATAGTTGAAATTTATTTAATATGTTCACAAGTTACGATCACCTGTAGTGATATGATTGAATTCAAGCATATGCACATATAAAAGTTTAATTATACGAGTGTATCAAAGCTCGGATACACATAATAATTGTTATCTCTCTTTGTATCTCTTTCTCTCCTCCTCTTTCCCAGTCTTCTTATAACCAGTCTACACATATTTATATGTTGAACAATACTATGATAATCAGTCGGTCGAATGATCATTTGCTACCTTATTTCTATCTTATCATGAAAGTTTATCAATATTTAACAAGCTGATTTATTTTTTATAAAATTATATGTGATTAGTTTATTTAATAGTCAGTTGTCTAAAACTCGTCTGATTTGAGTTGTAATTCGGTTGAGTACCTGCACTCGAACTCTTTTCCAAGCTAATTTTATATTGTTTGCATGATAACTCAATTTTAAGTGCCACTCGAATAAAACTCGATACAAGCTTGGGCCTACTTGAATTAGATGTCAAGAAATTTAATAAATGGAAAAAGGTTTAAAATCGTAAAGATTGAATATAATGACATAATTATCCAAGACTCATGAAATTGGATATAGTATTATAATATATAATATAAATTATCGTATAATATACATATGTTAATAATTTAATCTCTAAAATTAATTTATAAATAAATCCAATTTTTTCCCGATACTTTTATATTTACCCGAATACTCATTACTCGATATAATCACCGAGTCAAATCATAATTTGGTTTTTAAAACAGTGGTTACAGAATATAATTAAGTTGTCACTTGAGTCCATTATATGTAAATAATTTTTATTTTTTAATAAAATGAGAATCACAAGATCTTAATTTAAATTTATAATTAAAATGATAGTTTGATTATATGTTCCAAAATCAGTTCAGATATATATATATTTTTTTTGTGAATTAACTAACTATTAGCATTTGATATTTTTTTATGAATATATTAGTTAAAAATCTTTTGTAAACGAGGGGTCATAAAAAGTGTCATAGCATAAATATTTATGTGCAACTACCCTAATTAATGATATTTAATATGTTGAATATAATAAATGAACCATATTGGCATTCTTGTAATTATAGGTTAAGTAGGGATATAATGGACATTTGACGCATAATTCTTTTGTTCTTTTTGCCCTTGGTTGCAATTTAATATATAGAAGTAGAATATATCAATTATTTTCATCCTTATCAATCATCTTTTCATTCTTTACATTGGAAGATCGCGTGGATTAAAAAAAATAAAAATATTGGAAGATCGCCTTCAAACTTCCGGTCTCGCCGATGACATTCAAATACAGTAGAAATTCTTTAAATTAATATTCGGTAAATTAATAAACTCTCTAAATTAATAAATTTGTCCGGTCCCGACTTGGACCAATGTAAAAAATTGAAAAACTCGATAAAATAATAACATAATATTTTTTCGTAAGATCCCTTTATAATTTTCGGTCCCAAGAAAATCATAAATTAATAATTCATAGAAATCGAAAAAAATATATTACTCTATTGAAACATAATTCAATAGCTGTCATGTTTTCTTTTAAAGTTCAAGTCTATTTGGAGCTCATCTTTATTGAAATATGGTTTAAATACTCTAACACATTTATGTAATATAGATATGTCAAACTTGCTTAAGAATACTGTACATGAACACATTTATTCCTCTTGTTACTTTAAAAGTGATTATTGATTTCCAATACACATGAACATAGTAGTTGACGATTTACTTTAAGTCCCAAGATTCGCGACAATGTAATTCTAAGAGGCATAGATTAATTTGTTTTTTTTTTTGGTATATACAGTATAATTGGTTAAAATCTCTTTAAATTAATAATAGTATTAACTTAGGGAATTGATAAATAAACTCCATAGTTTACTATTTAAGCTCCAAATCCAAATTTTATATCATATTTACCCATGTATTCTCCACATGTTTCATCCATATTAGTGGTGATAATGAGATTTGGATAAATGAAAAAATTGAATTGGAGCTTAAATAGTAAACTTTGGAGCTTATTTATCAATTCCATTAATTTATTGATAAATTAATAACTCTCTAAATTAATAAATTTCTCCGGTCCCGACATTATTAATTTATAGAGTTTTTACTGTGGTGATAATTTTTTTTTGGACTTAGAGAAATGATAAGTTTTGCGAAATTTTTTCAGTGTACTTAAATTTTTTTGAAATTCTAGCAAAATTAATGAAATTGTGAAGTAATGTATTTAAATTCTGAAAACTCTATATCATTTTATGATATTTTATTTAAATTTTATATACAAATTAAAATAGGATTCAATTCATTAAATCCATACATTATATATAAAGTATTAAAATATCAGTTGAATACACACGGATATAAGACCCGACTCTTTATGTCTATATAAACATTTAAATATTGTGTCAATGAGCACGGTTGAATAGCCCAAGTGGTGGGTTTATCCTCTGTTGTTCAAGAGACCTGGTTCGATTCTGACTCATCCAAAAAAATATTAAAACACATACTAAAAAATTATTGTGTCAATGAGCGGAAAGTCCCAGACCCAAGAATTATTCTCTCCGTTCGATCATTTGCACATGAAATGAGACTCGATACACATTTTAAATTTCATATAAAATATTGTTTCATAGTTTATATTTAAAAATTTGCTTTTCTAATAAAAAATAAAACATTTAAATTTTTATCTAGAAATAGAATTTTTTTTAAAAATAAATTATGAAATTATACTTTATTTGAGACTTCAAAGTTCAAATACGTCTCATTAAAATACATGTCAGAGTCCTTCATCCCGAATTTAAACAATTGATCACTTCTTACAAAGAAAACAGAGGAACAATGGAAATTATATTGTCTTCACTAAAATTGGGAATGAAAAACTTGTGAAATAACTTAAGTCATGAAAAATTCTCAACTAAAAAGTGAGTTTGCATACTAAAAATATAGATAATCACATTTCAATCATACTCTTTCATTGTTTATAATTTTAGTCAATCTCATATATGATTGTATTTGTCGAATCACTACAAATCTATACATTTATAGTAATTAACACATCATCAATTACTACTATACTGAACAATACATTTTGTTTATAATAACTTAAAATAATAATATGTTATATTTCAACCATCTTCATCCCATGTCTATATTTTTCACATGTTAAAATTATTCAAACAAATATTTTAAACTCCCAATTTATCAAATTAAGTCAGGTTTCAACGAAATGAGTTCTCGAACTTATCAAACTAAATCACGTTAATTTATAATTCATCGCTAAGTTATAAACTTACATGGGTGTATTGGATTGGGATTTTAAAGCACTTTTTGCATTCATGAAGTTCGAGAGTATTCGATTGGGATTGTTTGAAATCCATTAAAATTTTGAGGTATTCAATTGGGATTTTAAATTATGCTACAAAATCTGGTGGTATTCAATTGAGATTTTAAATCATGCTTTAAAATCTGATTGGTACTCAATTGATATTGTTTAAAATCTGATGGTATTCAGATGTTAGATGAATTTTTTTGAATTTCATAAAATGATGAATTTTATGGAATTCTTCAGCGTATTTTAAGTCTTTTGAAATCACACCAAAATCAATGAAATTTTGAAATAGTGTACTTAAATCTTATTAACTCTGCGACATTTTATCAAGAATCTGCACAAAATCAAAATCACATACAATCCATTAAAATTCATAAACTACAAACAACCCATTAAAATCCCAATCGAATACACCAGGTATCGTTCTTAACATACCTCTGTGATTGTCCAATAACATTGTAACATTTTTGAAAGAGAATAAAATATTCCATTAATTAATTAGTATCGTATAACATAACATAGAATTAAAATCCACTAGTTATTTCCCCAAACCTCCACTGTATACACACAGCATACATATCTCTATCTAGTTATATATGAGACTGCCCCAATTTGTGCAGTGTCTTCTGCCATGGCTCATCAAACATCCATTGATTCACTCCCGAGAGATCTCTGTTGTGCTGAAATCTTAACAAGGTTAGACCCAGAATCTCTCTATACTTGCAAGCTTGTTTCAAAATCTTGGTATGATTTGATCACAAACAGATCTTTTACTCAGCTTTACTCTGAAAAAAGGCCTAAAGTGACGGCCTTTTTCTTTCGATCTAGTGATATGTACCCTGAAAAGCTTCAGTATGTGCCTGTTTATCCTAATCAAGAATATATCAGTGACCCACCTTCTTGTTTAGGGTTTCTTGATTCCCCTGCTATTTTACAGAGTTCTTGTAATGGCTTGCTTCTTTGGTTAGTGGGTAATTCACAGCTTATTGTATCTAATCCTTTGACTAGTAAGTTTTTACCCATTCTCTGGACTTTTGATTTCATTGGGATTTTTGCCTATGGGCTTGCGTTTGATCCTTTGGTGAGTGATCATTTTAAGTTTGTGGTTTTTGTGGAGGAGACAAAGGGGTGTTTTAAGTCGAAGGCTTTTTCTTCCGAGGGGTTGATTTGGAGTGATGGGGTGGAAACCGAAGTGCTGGTGAACCATGCATTGCCTTATAGTGGCTCGAGAGGGGTGTATTTGAATGGGGTTTTGTATTGGGAATTGAGGGATCATTCGTTGCTTGCATATGATGTGGATAATGATACTGACTGTGTTATTGAATTACCTCCGCTGAAAAAGAAAACTAAAGTTCTGGGGTTCACTGAAGCCGGGTGTTTGGGAGTGTCGAAGGGTAAGCTTCTTTACTGTCGATTGGTTGGTACGGTGATCCATGTTTGGCAAACGAAGCAGATGCCTTTAGAGAGATCCGGGCATTGGGCTACCAAGCATAAGATCAATCTGTGTGATGTGATGAGGGTGTATCCGGAAATGAAGTTTCAATATTCACAGGCTCTTACGTTTCTCAATGACTGCCATGGGATCTTATTGAGTATAAGGCACGGGGTGATTGAGCTTAGGTTTGGGGATAATGCAGTTCAAAATATGTATAAAGCTTGTAGATGTGTCTCCAGAAAAAACATGGATGCTGAAGGTTATATTCAACCAAGTATGTTCTTCCCTTTCATGCAGAGTCTGGCATTGTTCAATATTTGATTTAAAGCTGATGTACTTAGACGCATGGTTCATTGAAGCCATGATGAAGCTTAGTTTAACATAGAAGCCTATATGGTAAGTTCTATGATAAATTGGAAGTCAAGTGTCTTGGTTGTAGAACAGGTTTAGTACAGTGGATGGCAGGATCCATAAATAATAAGTATGCACTAAAGAGTTTATGATTTCTGTCACCGTAGTTCTAGATGTGAAAGAAGAGTTTTATGCACTCTTTGGTTTATAATGGACCTTTTCTGTTTTTCTGACAGTTGATTATTGTCTCTGTTTAACTGCCATAACCTTGTTTTGAGTAACTAATTAGATAAGTTACTAAAAGAATGATGATATTTTCGCATTTGTGTCTTCTTTTGATCTTTTGTGCAAAGGTGTTGATTTTTTTACTTGAGTTGTAAAAATGAAATTTGCACTGTAGTTGACCAGCCACTAAATCATGCTGAGATATCTGTAATGCAATGATATTATGTACATCACGAAGATATCACTTTTTCGTCTACTTAAAAGGCGAGGTCCGTCTCTGGGGTGGTTGGAAGTCCAATGACATTCGCCGCTTTTTAAATCAAATCATTTCATTAATAGATAGAAGCCCCTAGGAGTGGATATCTTTTCTACTTGAATCTTTGTTTATGGGATGTGTGTGATCTCCCAATGTCTAAACACAAGGTTATAGTAGTACATAACAGTTGAGGCTTCACGCCTTCACGCCTTCACCTAGGTGGCAAGGAGATTAAATGGGTAGGTGTACAGTCTATCTAGGAGTTCACTAGGCCATTAAGTGTTCATCTGTGCGACCTTGATTACTTTTTTAATATATAGTTTGAATTTGCTTATATTTGTTTGCCTAATTTGTAATTTTGGTTTGCTTATTATGTGTTTGCAATGTTTGTTTTAGTTGTATTATTTGCAAAATTAGATCATTAATATTGACAGTCTCAATATTATTTATTTTGAATGTTATATTTGTTATTTGTTAGAAATAATATAATTTAATGTTAATATTATAATTGTTAAAACTTTGAAATATTTGTACATAATATATACACAATATACGTATGTAGAGAGCAGAGTAGCTCGTTCCTTGGCTTAAGTGTCTTTATAACCCGGAACGTACTATAGCTATACAGAAGTATTCTTCGAATTGTATTTTGACAATGCAATACTTGCATAGCCTGTGTCTATGATGTTGCATCTCTATCTGTCATTTTCGGGCAGACATATAATTTATGAGATAAGTGCAAGTTTAAGTAAACATCTGTTCAAAAAATGTGAATTGTTTTTCTTTTTTGCTTAATAGAAAGTGTGGAAAGTAAAGAAGCAAAATTGGGGACTATGTACGTGCATACAACATCATTATCCTTTTCTCCGAAGTCTGGGGTTACCTGACTACACATTTAATAGTTTAAATATATTTCTGTGCAAAGAGTTTGTAAAATAATACTCCCTCCGTCCCAGAATAATAGTCGTTTTGACTTTTTGCACGTAATTTGAGGTGCAAAACAATATTGTTATACATTATTTTTCAAATTTTCCTTCTCTAAATAAAAATATAGATGTTAAATTTTTAATCAGAAAAAGAAAATCTGAAAAATAATGTATAAAAATGTGTTTTTTTTGTATGCCTCAAATTACATGCAAAAAGTCAAAAGCGGCTAGGACAAAGGAAGTACTAGTAATTAGTGCATGCCAGCGGGGTTCAGTTAAGGAGTATGCCCTTGTAACTTGTTCTCGCTTCTTAATGAACAACCATAGTTAATATCTGTCTTATTGTATTTTGAAGAGTCTTGAAATTATAACTTGGCAGTACCACATCCCCGTATAAGTTGATGTTCCATTGCTTCTCGACTACTTGACAGTTCACGATCTCAATTGGTAGATTATATATCAACTGGTTTGTGAACTGATCAGTATAGTTATAATTCCATAAGTGTTGTCCCTATTGAATGTAATGTCTTCCTTTAGTGTTGCGTTTGCGATGATGTGCAGTCCTTGCTTTGAACAGAATGGTTACTGCCAACTAATTAAATTATCATTTTGCTATCAGTTTTTGAACTAATTTTGTACAGCATTAGCTTCAAATATAACTAGATTGATTATGTATCAACTGGTTTGAACTCAATTATAGTTATAATTCCATTAGTGTTGTCCCTATTTAATGTAATGTCTTCCCTTATTGTTGCTCCTGTTTGCGATGTGCAGTCCTTGCTCTGTACTGGATAGCTACTGCCCTGTGCCGACTATTTAAATAATTATTTTGCAATCAATTTTGGAAACTAGATTGTTTTCTGAGATTAGTTTCTATAATAAGTTTAACTTAGCAGGGATATGCCCACTGATCACCTCACGTTTTGCCGTGCAAGTACTCCGGCGTTTTAACTGTCCTCTACCAAATGTCACTTTTTTCTTTTGAATAAGTGAAGGCCGCATTTTGGTTTTTAATAACAGCTAATTGTAACCAACACAGATACATTTTACAAGGGGGAGATATAGGTGGTGTTTGTTTGCCAGAAGCAGGAGCTGCTTCTAGCTTATGCTTTTCTTGACCCGTTTGTGTAAAGAAATAGAAGCACTTTTAAAAAGCTGAAAATGCTACCTTCTCTCTCACAGCTTCTGCTTCTTTTCCAAACATTTTTATCAACTTATTTACTTCTCACTTCTACTCTACTTCTTTACTATAAGCAAAAAGTCACTTCTTTTAAGCTAACCCAAACGGCTCCATAGTCTCTTTGTCAAAATTTTAAGATGTAACTAAACGATTTTATATTAAAAAATGTTCGTATAATAAGTCAAAAATTAAGTTAAAATGGGAAACATAGCTTAAAACTAGGAGGAAGTTACTACGAGGTATATTATTGAAATTTGAACGAACTTGTTTAATTTTCATCATTTAATTGAATAAGATATAGGTATCTATCTTGAACCATAATTTGTCGTCCCCAATTTCGTCGAATTAACTTGCGAAACCACCTCACGTATGCAAAATTGAATGAGTCACGCCATATGGTTTAATTTAGACATGTGGAAGTATGAGCGTAAGTTAGATAGTGCAGATGTTTGATGCAAAGGTAAAATCTGGAGGGCGGCCTCACTGTAATTATCGTGACTGCTTCAGCTACCTCTTTCCTGGCTAAGTGCCCTTTTAATATGCAACTATATTGTCAACGATATTCATCATATCTCCCAATGTCATAAGCAGCAGACTTGGGGTATGTATCTTGACAACCTAATAAATCTCTATTTCTTCTCAGTCAGAGTCCTTTGATTCAACCAGTTTGTGCAACAATCATTTCAAAACTAATTGGTACTCAGCCAAAGCCTTCTCAATTTTCCATATGAAATCAAGTATGGTGAGTGTATTTGCTATTATGGGCGGAAGGTGTGCAATTAGCTTTACCTAAAATAAACGCTTGCATAACGGATCATCCGAAAATATAACACACAATATTCCAATAATACAAATGTTTCGGAACTAGTTTAGATTTAGAATTATTCTCATCCAAAAATACTAAACTCATCAACTATAAATACAAATGTTTAGAATTATTCTTTGATAGGTATATAAATTTGATCAAACATTATACGTGAGACACTATAATTGGCGATGTACTTGAGCACAAATATATCAGTAAATTGAACAAAACATGATTGTTGTGTAAAATATATTGTTCTTTTTATCAACTATGTCTACCTTATTTGTTGTATGCATAATTTTGATCTTTCACACGATTGACACTGACGTATATCGCATATTTTTTAAGGGTACAATCAACCTATTTTTTGTTATGATTTCTATAATTTGTACAGATTAATAAGTCTCTTAACTTCATGTTTAAAAACTTTTACTACTAATTTATAATTTTCGTGTATCAACTAATTGTTATTGCTAATTCTTGTTAAAACGAAATCTCACTCTACTGAATCTATTGGGTGGATTTAACCTTCAACGTTGCGAATAAAATGAAATGAACAATTATTAGACAACTGATGAACTAAAATTCTAAGAACCGGCAAATGATTGAAGAAAGTGGAAAGTCCGTTACATATTGATTTATCTTTCTACCAGTAATATACATGCAAATTGCAATCAGATCCCTCCAACCCACACAACAGTGTAATCATTAGTTCCCGTTTACTAGACTAGTATTTAAAAAGAAATTGTCAAGGTTCGTGTATTTGATTTATAAAGTTAAAGTGGAAACTTTTCCATTAAAAGGCCTCGATTAGAAATGGCCGGGAAGCTCAAGTTCTTTGTGTAAGCATGTGTTTTTATACTTATCTCAACGTTTTGGTGTTTAATTGTTTAACTTTCCATCTGAGCTTATCAACAAGATCATTTAGTGCACGATTAGCTATTGAGTTCAAGGTATTTAACTTGAAATTCTTTCATTCTCATACAAGTAGTTATATACTTTTATGTAATAATCTCGAGCATTGTCATTTTCCCATTCCAATATAGTAATCCACTACCTAGCAATTTCATTTTGGAAATTATATCCTTGTATCTGAATTTACTTTACACATTACGTTATAGTTAATCTCCAAATCAACATCGTTAATATTAAGATTAAAATGTTATTTTATTAAAAAAAAAACAAGAAGAAGATTCAAATGTTACTTCCATACGCAAATTATGTAGGCTTTGGGTGATCCCTCGCTCCCAACCAACTATTTAACACTTACTTTCATGAAAGTTTCACTTAACTTTTCTTATTTATTATTTTTTTAAAATTAATATATATATTACAATATAAAAATTAATGTTACCTATTAATTTCATCCATTTTAAAACCTAAATATCAATTAAAAATCGATGGATTCCACTTATCCACTTAATTTATTTATTTTTTCCAATTATTGTATAACATATTTTTTGATCTTCATGAACAAACGAGAAAGACGTAAAGATTTACCCCCTCCACTCCAATATGATACTCCCTCCGTCCCTTGTATACCATACATTGAGAGACGGGGACGTAGTATAACTTTGATTTTAGTAAGGAGAGAGGGAGTGGTTTTGGCTTTTTGCAAGTATTTTGAGGTGCAAAAAATGAATTCCTAGGTGCAAAAAACGTATTTTTATATATTATATATTTTGCAATATCTTTTGAATAAAAATATAGGTATATATCAAAAAAAAATTATAATAATATATAGATATATGTTTTTTTACGTGCAAAAAGTGATAATGATTATTATTTTAGAAAATAGAGTATCATACAAGAAATATAAAGAAAAATTATAATCAAACTACCCTTGAAAACAATGCATTAACACTGATTACGCCCACCCTCTGCACAATTACCTTTGCCGAAGTGTAGGCTATGCATCTGTTACTGACAAAAACGAGTAAACATATAAAGAATTTGAAAATTTCAGCTATAGAATATAAATCAATCCAGCCATACGGCAGTGCGCCTCTGGCATACGGTATAACGAAGCAGTGAATAAGCCAACCATGCAAAATTGACTCTGCATATATTTCCCGCCGTCTAACCCTACACGGACGCACTAATAATAAATGTCAAGAAAATTAACCAACTCATTTGTTGCCAAACACATATAAATACCTCCATTCATTCATATTACCATCACCAAATTGTTAAAACTACCTAGAACCAAGTACCGTATTTTTAAGATTCACAGTTACAATGAGGTCTTCAACTTCTTTCCTAGTGACTGTGAATACAATTTCCATCATCATATTCTTTATTCTGCTCTCCAATTCTACGCTACTCGTCGAGAGTTCGAGGCCTATCAAAGTCGTCGAGAGTTCAAAACCTGTCGATATGATCGAGAGTTCGAGGCCTATCAAAGTTCAGCAATCATCTTCGTCATCTTCTCCCGCAATGGATTTCTTGCTGGGAAAAGCCTACTCGGGACCAAGTCATCGAGGCCGCGGTCATTAATTAACGGCAAATTGTGCCAATGTTTATAAGTAGGCCTTGATCAATATATATAAGTTAATTCTTCTGCTAATTATATTCTTATTAGTATGTTATTCACAGATGAACAAGTGCATCCGTCCTGGCTTGTTCCATATTATGAGATCAGGCCGCGCATCAGCTGTCTGGTAAAATACTTATGATCTACGATATTGAATAACAAGGATGTGATAATATATATTTTTTGATAATTTAGCCTTATGTGTTTTACAATTGAGTATCAGTTCTGTTCCGAGACAACAGAGGATAAAAATCCATGAGATACTACTTAGCTATTAGTATTATATTTTGCTTTGTAGTCCATCCACAGATCATTCACATTTTTCCCTAGAAGCTGCACGAAATAGTCCTCACTATAACTAGATTTCATCTTCCCATTGAGCTCAGCAACGAAACCATCTCGCAATCCATTGCAGTACTCGAGAAAATGCGCTGTAATATCATATCCATCATCCCAATTCACGCCCATCCCTCTTTTCCTCCAATGCGGTGGCGCTAGCCCAGACTTCAGTCTCACGTAATCCGCCACGCCTTCGATTAGTCCACTCGGAGCAGTCCCATTCCCATTCCACTGCCATATATGAGTCGTTTCATGATACAACACTCCTTTGATCTCAACCTTAATATCTCCAACGAAGTTGGCTATATATTTCGTGTCGACGTGAATATGATTATTTTCTTCATATGCGATATATTCACTGTCTTCTACTATCATTGTGATGTTGTCAACCTTAGCTCTATCATCTAAATTCTGTTGATGAAAAATTCTCCATATGAACTTTGATGCGTGCTTCAGGGTGTGAGCGCTCCAGGGGATCCCGATTTCGTTGTCGAATCGGGTTCCGCCAGGTGTGCCTGTGCCATTGTTCTTGACTTGGTAGTAGACGGCTTCAATCGGCACAAGAGTGGCTATGAGGAGTAATGAAATGATGGAGAATATTGGCGTGGTAGGCATTGTTAATAAATTGGTTTGGTCAATATAATTAGAAGGTTATTATATACACACGTACATAATGAATTTATAATTGAATAATTTTAGTTGCAATAGTTTGGAATATTATTTGGAATGTTGTTGTCATGTAAGAAGGGGTAGTTCACACATTGGTGCCATATGGAAGGCGGAGAGATTGTGTGTATAAGTACATACATGCAAGTTCGTGAGTTGCATACAAATTTCTTGACATTATTCACTTTGTTTTGTGCACTAACAACTCCACCATAACCAAGTCAGCTAAAAGAAATAGTAATAGATTTACAGGGAGGCGTATGTGCTGGACCAAAGGCCAACAGGCTTACACGCATGTTTTGCAGTCCAGAATACTACATATATAAATCGGCTTTGAGCTTGGTCCATTAACATGATCGAGCTTCCACGGCCCAATTGTGACACCATATTATCATAATTAATTTGCCCATCTTAAACCTCAAATTTAACTTTCTGCTGTTCAACGCAGTAGTCCGAATTTTATTCATTTAATCCCTCAGCAGCTAGCTTGCAGGAGAGTAATGTTACATGCAGAGAATCGGGAAAATTTTCTGCACAAAATAATATGATAATTGAGATAAGATATTTTAATTGATGTTATTTACGTGAATACAAGAGTTAATCAAAATACATATGGTGTATAATGTCGTTTTGTCAAAAAATTTATATTCAATTTTTGACTGTTGAACGGAAAGCTCATTTGTTCGCAATATACTCTTATGATTTTACTTTTACTAGTTGATAACCCGTGCCAAGCACGAGTTTAAATAAAATTTTAAAATTTGTTATTTATTGAAAGAATAATGTCTTTTTTAGTTACATTATCATATTTTTATTATACCTATTTAAATTATTGTTTTTAAATGATATTTAAATTATTGTTATTTAATATAAAACTTTCTATATATTAAAATTTGATCCTACTTTAAATTTATTTCATAAGAATATGTGTCCTCTTCTATGGAGTCCACAAAATAAGAGTATTGGCGTCCAAAATTATTTAAAAATGATCTACTCGTTTCAATTTTAATTTTTTTTAGTCTACAATATTTGTAAACATCTGACAATTTGTAGGTTATTGTAACGTCTGGGATTATCCGTGTAATTATTTGAATGATTAATGGATATTATATGAATTTTATATGAATTTCTGTGAATTAATTGGTTCCTGTTCTATTAAATTAGTTATGTATTTTGATTAAATTTGAGGAATATCAATTTTTATATGTTCAGTACAAAATATAGTTTATTTAGATATTTTCATATCGATTTATGTATTGTCAGATGATTTTATATTTGATTTACGGATTTAATTATGTATATTTTAATTAATTAGTAATTATTTCGATTTTTCGGAAACCGTCAATCTACAACGGTACCGAGATTTTACTTCCCGAAAATTTCAACAAAATTCACCTTTAGCTTAATTTGAACATTCCGGACATTTTTCATGTTTTGACTTTTTCGATCCGGAGTACGGTTTGTTCCGGAGTCGGTCCGGCGGAGTTTTTCGGTATTAGATAATTATCTAGTTGTCTCGATAAACGTGAAATACAATATTTTATTCTCATCCTTATCTTGTAATAATGACGGTGGGACCCGCGTATTAATGACGGATTAAACAGCCCCGTTTGATGATTATCTCGAAAACCGGTACCGATTGGACCCGTTTTATTAGTATAAAGCTATTAAACATTGTATTTTCATGCCATATATGATTCAAAGGGGTACTAATTATTCATAAGTATAAATATACTTAACTGTACTTTATTTTATTACGAAAATCATAAAACCAGTTAAAACCGAGAAATTCCCGAGAGAGTTCTTCGTGTTCTTGAGATTCAAACGAGGATTTGGACGCGTTATCGGACTCGGATTTTGGTGTTCAAGGGCTCAAATTGAAGGTTTTAACAAGTAGAATCATAATCTAGCATCAAAATCAGTGCAGCAACATCAGGTGGGTGTGGATTTTGAGATTTAAATTCGAAATAAATAAGCTTAAATTAGGGCTTTTTGATTTTGAAGTTGTTCATGTGATTTGTTGTTTGTATGTTGTAGATAATGTTCTCCTGATCATTTTGGTATATCATATGCATGATTTGGAGTTCAATAATATGTTCAAAATTGAGTTTAATTGTTCGAATTAGAAACTAGGGTTTATAGCCGTTTGAATGTTTTCAATTGAAATTTGGGGCTTTCTGATTCTGGAGGTAGAAGGGAAATTGGTTGATACCATCATGTTGGTTGTGATTCCAGGAACTTGTACATACCTTCATATTGTAGCTGAGGTTCGTGAATCGAACGAATCGATTCAAAGAAAACTCGCCGGCGACGGCGAGTTTCTTCGATCGATTACGGTCGATTCCGGCCGTTTCTGGTGAAGGTGATTGCAGGAATGAGTTGGGGAGGCTTGGTACTCCCTATCTGGAGCATTTGGTGGCCGTTGGTGGCCGATTTCGCCGTCTCCGGCGACTGGGGTGACGGCGGCGGCAAAAGTGCCGTTTAGTCACCCAAGTTTCGGAGATGGTGAAGTTTCCACACTGTAGTTTCATGTCTTACTTTTCAAACCTTGAAGTTTCCAAAACTTTCAACTCAAACCCTGGACTTTTAAAAAGTTTTAAAAATGATTTTTTTGATTTAAATTTAATTTCGAAAATCATTTATTTTAATTTCAAAAATTGTTTTTAAATATTTATTAATTCAAAAATAATTCTGATTTAATTTATTAATTAATTTTAATTAGTAATTAATTATTATAATTAATCAATTAATTTAATTATTAATTGATTAATTGTTTTAATTAATTATTAATTGATTTTAATTGATTTATTAATTAGATTTAATTATTTTAAATTATTTTAAATGATTTTAAAATTTCCGAAAAATAGTTTCGAGCTTTAAAATATTATTCTAAAATATGATTGAAGCTCGTTAATTGATTTCAAATGATTTCGGACTTGATTTCAAGTATCCAGTAATGGATTATTTATTTACAAAATGATTCTTTGACCCGTTTTAATTCCGAAAAATGTTTAAAAATTCATAACAAATACCAGAAACATCCGTTTGACTTCAAACTTCTTTTGAAAAATATATTGTATTAAATATTTTATGTGATATGTGCTATGTGCTATCTAATTGACATGTTATGTGTCTACGTGATTGATATAAAATTGTTTTTGACATATCTCTTGATCCGTAAATCGGATTTGGGTGAAACGAAGGGTAGATAGAAGTCCGTTTCGAATGTAAGATGATGAGAATAGTATGAGATCACCTATTGATAATTAGTTGTGATGATTAGCAGAGAAGCGAGGCGTAATAAAGGGAAAAGCAAGTGGATATAGAATAGTATATCGAGCAGGAGCGATTGAAATTTGAAATCGTCAGTATAAGGCAAGTTTCCTTGATACTTTCCTTCAATTATATAGATATGATTCCTGATGTGATTGCTTGGTGAGCATTCTAATTCACTCATAACATTTATTGAGCCTTATCCTGAATTGTTTGATTCATTGATTCCTGAACCATCAATCAGATTCCTTAAATACCCCTTGAACTATTCATTCATTGATACTTGAACTACTAATTTGATTCTTTGATACCTATTTTGAAACCTTATTCAATTGTAAACCTTCAAACCTTGGGATTTTGAATAAATACCATATAAACCCCATTTCAAATGTTTTGGCACACCCTTGATATCCCAACCAATTGACTGGAAGTCAATTCTATTTGGAATACCATACACCTTACAATTTTTATTCCTTTTCAGTAACCTAATTTCTTTGAAATTGAAAACACCCTTTGACATGTGAATCCTTTCCCAAAACTAGAAACCTTATTTCATACAAACCACGATTATTGTTATACCTGAAATCCGGATATGCTATATCTGATCCATTGACTCGTGGAATTATTCCTGATTCTTATTTTGGAATATTTTGAAGATGCTCCTGAATTGCATTCTGTTTCTGCTTCAAAATTTCATCATGTTATTATTAATTCTATTTATTGAAATATGTTGCTGCTTATCCTGATTCCTAATAGAATTGGATAGTTTTCTGAAATGGACCAAATGAATGGTCAGACCAGATGAGTGGTCGCTTTAGGCCAATGTGTGCCTTGGATCCAGTAAACGAGCATGGCGGGGCCTGCTCGGGGTTAGTGTCTGACTGATCAGCAGCCTAACCTTTGGTTTTTAAAAATAAAATTTAATATCCAATTCTAATCGAAATTCTAAAAAGAAACTTTGATATTGAGATTGATTCTCTTAAATAATGATTTCCATCATCTTTTGATAAATGTTTAAATGGATATTGTTATACTTGCTGAGCTTGTTAGCTCACTCTTGCGAAACTCTATGTTCTTTCCAGTGAAAGCAGAGAAGGTTGGTAACGATGATCCGCAGGCTAGTGGTAAGGCCAGGATTCCAGGCTGAGAGATGAAGAGAGCTATCGGCAGCACCTGACTTTTTATATATGTATTAGTTTGAATAATGAGACACAAATGACGTGTAAGTTTGTAAGAATTAAGTTTATATTTTGGGATTTGGGTTTGTAATAATTAAAGTTGTGTTGTGGCTTGTTTTATACTTTAACCTGTTGCGATCCATGGACAGTTAAGGGTCACTGTATATATTATATCATTAATTACAGGTTTATGTTAAGGTGTGGACCCCAAACTTCTGACCCGGGTTTGGAGGGCGCCACAGGTTGGTATCAGAGCGACAGGTTTAAGTCAATGAAACAAGCCTAGATTGTTAGGTTGGGTAGAAGTTTAGGATTAGAAATGAGTGATAGGTAGATAAAACGTTGAGAGGTTGAGGATTATTCGAAATAGATTTAGGATTGATGTTGGTAGTGGATGCAGATTCTCATACGTGTTTGTTCATGTTGATTCTCAGACTATCAGGCATGTCAGGACCCAGTACCCCGGTTCATTCTGATCATTCAGAGTCGACAGTTGAGGGACTTCCACCTCGTCCAGGAGTTGTACCTATATCTCCACCCAGGGCACTTACACCCCCACCTGTAGCAGGACCTTCACGTCCACCTGGATACCCTCATAGTGGACAGACCCCTATTGCAGCTATACCACTCAGGGCTATACCCCCGCCTGCACCTGAGATGCCCCCACCTGCTCCTATTATACGACCTCCTATCCGTGGACCCCCACCAGAGCATGAGTCTTCGGGATTTTCAGGTGTCGGACCCTCTTATCCGTGTTCCCCTCTTTCAGTACCCTATCACTACTATCAGGCACTTTTGATGGAGAGAGAGGAGCTGTTGGGCCAGATTAGAGAGTTGACACAGACGATGAGGGATTTAGATCCTAACAGGGGAGAGAGTCAGTTGAGAGAGAATATCTTCGTTTTCCGGAGGATTGCAGCAGCGAGACTACATGGAGCCACTTCGGAGTTTGGTACCCCTAGGGATATTATAGTTTGGGCTCATTGGGTCTTGGAGCAGCTGGAGGTTATCGGAGGCCCAGACTTTCCATAGGTCTGGAGTGTATTAGATGTTGGAGATGATCAGTACTAGAGTGAGTAGTGTGTATGATGCAGCATAGTGAGTAGTTGTATCAGGTCAGCCGATTTTGACATGTATATATAGACTAGCGGAGCTGGCCAGATGATGTGTATGTTGTGATGGTCATCAGCCGATTTTGACATGTATATATAGATTAGCTGAGTTGACTGGATAGCCTTGTTGTTGCTGTTGTTGTACTTTACTTTTGATGAAGCGCTTGACGCTTGTATCTCCAGCACTGACTTATATATATCAGCATCTTTTACTTTCCAGTTTTGTCCTTTACTTTATCGCACTTGTTTTACTTTACTTTACTTTCAGTACCAATCATAAACTCTTGTGATAATATTGAACCCTTTTCTTTTATTGCTCTACATTCTGTAAAGAAGCATGCAATTTATTTAGTTAAACAATCTCAAAAATGTTTTCAAAAATGTATAATTCTGTTTTCTCAAAAACTTTTTATAAAAAGAGAATTTGATTTAAAACGACTAAGTGAATTGTTTCTTCTTTACAGAATGCCTCCAACAAGACATACTCGTGCCAACAGTGATCCTGAAGGCACCAACAGTATCAATGATAACAATGATAACCAGAATGTCAACATAGGCCCAGTAGATCCTGCTGTGGCCCAACTAATTCAAATTTTGGCACAACAAACTGCTCATCTTACCCGACAACAGCAACATCAAGAGAATCCTAGGGTAACTTTTAAAACTTTTCAGGCAGTTAATCCTCCAGAATTTAAGGGCTCAGCAGATCCTGTTGCAGCCCAAACATGGTTAAAAGAAATGGAAAAGTGTTTTGAATTAGTTCCAGCAAGTGAGGACCAGAAAACAAAGTTTGCCAGTCATTACTTAAAGAATGAAGCAACCTATTGGTGGGAATCTGTGAAGAATATGGAAGGTACAGTTGGGATTACTTGGGAGAGGTTTAAGGAACTGTTTTTAGAAAAGTATTTTCCTAGGTTTCTTCAAGATCAAATGGAGTTGAACTTTTTAGAGCTGAAACAAGGAAATATGTCTGTGGTTGAATATGAGAATAAGTTTGCGGAATTGGCTAGGTTTGTGCCAACCTATGTAGAGACCGATAGGCAGAAAGCGAAGAGGTTCCAGCAAGGTCTGAAACCTTGGATTAGGAGCAAGTTAGCTATTTTGCAATTGGAGACTTATGCGGCAGTGGTTGAGAAGGCAATGATTGCGGAGGCTGAAAATGAGTTGTTTCAGAAGTCTAAAGAGGATAAGAAGAGAAAGCCAGACAATAGAGAAGGGCCATCCCATCAGGGGAGGTTCCAGAAGAAAGGGAAATTTCAAGCAGGAAGAAGTTCTAATTTTAAGAAACAGAATATAGGCAGTAGTGGACAAGGTGGTCGTTTCATTATGGGAAATCAGGCTAATCAGCAGAGGTCTTCTATACCAGAATGCCAGATATGTGGCAAGAGACATGGAGGAGTGTGTAACAAGCCGAACATAGTGTGCTTTAAGTGCAACCAGAAAGGACATTATTCTAGAGAATGTCAGAACCCATCAGCGATAAGAGATCAGGGGAATAAGAGCTCGACAAGTAAAGCTCCAGCTATAGGATATGCATGTTTCAAATGTGGGAAGCAGGGACCTATGGCTAGGGATTGCAAAACATCAGCTCCAGTTAGTAATGCACTTAGAATCATGGGAACTGTTCCAGAAGTGAATGAGCCTCCTAGGGCAAGAGTTTTTGATATGTCAGTGAAGGATGCTATTCAGGATGCCGATGTTGTGGCAGGTACGCTTAACGTAAACTCTTTAAATGCTAAGGTGTTAATTGATTCCGGAGCCACTAGATCATTTATTTCTCAAGCTTTTGTTGATAAGTTGAATTGTCCGGTTGAATTGTTGAATGAGGTTATGAATGTAGAGCTAGCTAATCAGAATCGTATCTCCGTTAATCGAGTTTGCCCTGATTGTGAAATTGAGATTTTAGGAAATAAGTTTTGTGCCGACTTGATACCTTTCAAGTTGGGGGAATTTGATGTAATCTTAGGGATGGACTGGTTGTCTAAACATAGTGCGCAGATAGATTATAAAAATAAGAAGGTAATGCTAAAGGCACCAGACGATAAGATAATAACGTTTAGAGGACAAAAGCAAGTGAAGAAGTTCTTAACCATGATGCAAGCAAAAAGGATGTTACGTCAAGGATGCGAAGCCTATATTGCTTATGTAATTGATAAAGGTCAGGAACCCGTAAAACTTGAAAATATTCCTGTAGTGAATGAATTTCCAGACGTGTTTCCGGATGAGTTACCAGGACTTCCTCCAGATAGAGAGATAGAATTTGCAATTGACTTAGCACCTGGAACGGAGCCGATAACCAAAGCCCCGTATAGGATGGCACCCGTAGAGATGAACGAATTGGCAAAACAATTACAAGAGTTATTGGAAAAGGGAGTGATTAGACCGAGTGTATCCCCATGGGGAGCACCAGTGTTGTTTGTAAAGAAGAAAGATGGAAGTATGAGGTTATGCATAGATTACAGAGAGCTTAATAAGCTTACTATCAAGAATAAATATCCTTTACCCCGTATTGACGACTTGTTTGACCAGTTGAAAGGAGCAGAATATTTTTCTAAGATTGACCTTAGGTCAGGATACCATCAGCTCAGAATCAAATCTGAAGATATACCTAAGACAGCTTTTAGAACAAGGTATGGTCATTATGAATTTTTAGTGATGGCTTTTGGATTAACGAATGCACCAGCAGCTTTTATGGATTTAATGAATAGAGTCTTTAAGAAGTATTTGGACAAGTTTGTGATTGTTTTTATAGATGATATTCTGATATATTCTAAGACGGCTGAGGAGCATGCGGAGCATTTAAGAACAGCCTTAGAGATACTAAGAAAGAAGAAGTTGTATGCAAAGTTTTCTAAATGTGAATTTTGGTTACAAGAAGTTCAATTTCTAGGACATATAGTGAGCCGTGAAGGAATAAAGGTAGATCCAACAAAGATTGAAGCTATAATGAATTGGGAAAGACCAAAGACCCCCACATAGATCAGGAGTTTCTTGGGGTTAGCAGGTTATTATAGAAGATTTGTACAGGATTTCTCAAGAATTGCAACCCCACTGACTAAGTTAACTAGAAAGAATGAGAAGTTCATATGGAATGAGAAGTGTGAGGAAAGTTTTCAGGAATTGAAGAAGAGATTAGTGTCAGCACCAGTGTTGTCTCTTCCAGATGATCAAGGGAATTTTGTGATTTATAGTGATGCCTCGTATAAAGGATTAGGATGTGTATTGATGCAGCATGATAAAGTTATTGCGTATGCGTCTAGACAACTTAAACCTCATGAACAAAAGTACCCCACTCACGACCTGGAGTTAGCGGCTATTGTATTTGCATTGAAAATATGGAGACATTATCTGTATGGAGAAAGATGTGAGATTTATACAGACCATAAAAGCTTAAAGTACATCTTTACTCAGAAGGAGCTGAACATGAGACAAAGGAGATGGTTGGAGTTGATTAAGGATTATGATTGTACGATTAAGTATCATCCAGGAAAAGCCAATGTTGTAGCAGATGCTTTAAGTAGAAAGGAAAGATTAAATGTATTGACTGTGCCAGAGGAATTGTATAAAGAGTTCGAAAAGTTGGAAATTGAGGTAAGAATTCATGAATCATCAAAGATAGCGATGTATACCATGACCTTCCAACCGGAGCTATTAGAAAGGATTAAGAAATGCCAGGAAGAGGTAATGGATCAGGATGTGAACAAGTTAGTGGGAGAAGAGTTGTGTACACAGAAGGATGATCAAGGTATTCTTAGATTTTCTTCCAGGATATGGATTCCACCGGTAACAGAGTTAAAGAATGATATTTTGCAGGAAGCACACAATTTTAAGTATTCAATTCATCCAGGCAGTACTAAGATGTATAGAGATTTAAAGGAGAACTATTGGTGGCCAGATATGAAAAGAGAGATTGCAGAATGGGTGAGTAAATGCTATACGTGTCAAAGAGTGAAAGCAGAACACCAGAGACCAAGTGGATTATTGCAACCTTTAGAGATTCCAGAATGGAAGTGGGAACATATTGCTATGGATTTTATTGTAGGATTACCAAGGACTAAAGCAAACCATGATGCCATTTGGGTTATAGTGGATAGACTAACCAAGTCAGCGCATTTTCTTCCGATCAACGAGAGATTCTCTTTGGATAAATTAGTTCATATGTACCTGAAAGAGATTGTAGTTCGTCATGGAGTCCCCGTATCCATTGTATCAGATAGAGATCCACGATTTAATTCGAGATTTTGGAAAAGTTTTCAGGAATGCTTGGGCACTAAATTGAATATGAGTACGGCATATCATCCACAAACAGACGGCCAAAGTGAGAGAACGATTCAGACGATCGAAGACATGTTACGTGTTTGCGCAATCGATTTCAAAGGCAATTGGGACGAGCATCTACCTTTGGTGGAATTTGCATACAATAATAGTTATCACGCAAGTATTGGAATGCCTCCTTATGAAGCTCTTTACGGACGCAAATGTCGATCACCAGTATATTGGGATGAAGTCGGAGAACGCAAAGTATTGGGACCAGAATTAGTACAGCAAACAAAAGAAGTCGTCGAAATTATTCAGAAACGACTAATTGCAGCACAGAGTCGTCAACGAAATTATGCAGATCAATTCCGGAAGAGCGTAGAATTTGAAGACGGAGAAGCAGTGTTACTGAAGGTGTCACCATGGAAAGGACTGTCCAGATTCGGAAAGAAAGGCAAGCTAAGTCCCCGATACGTGGGGCCATTTGAAATCTTGAGACGGGTAGGCAAAGTAGCATACGAATTGGCGTTACCCCCGCAAATGGAGCACATTCATAACGTCTTTCATGTATCGATGCTCAAGAAGTATAATCCAGATTCAAAGCATGTGATAGAATATGAGCCGGTAGAACTCGAGGCGGATTTATCGTATGTAGAAGTACCAGTGGAAATCTTAGATAGAAAAGAGAAGGTGTTAAGAAACAAGGTAGTGAAATTAGTAAGAGTGTTGTGGAGAAACCCAAAGGTTGAAGAGTCAACCTGGGAATTAGAAAGTGATATGCGTGAAAAGTACCCTCATTTGTTTACCTAAGTGATTCTGAGGACAGAATCCTTTTAAGGGGGGAAGGATGTAACGTCTGGGATTATCCGTGTAATTATTTGAATGATTAATGGATATTATATGAATTTTATATGAATTTCTGTGAATTAATTGGTTCCTGTTCTATTAAATTAGTTATGTATTTTGATTAAATTTGAGGAATATCAATTTTTATATGTTCAGTACAAAATATAGTTTATTTAGATATTTTCATATCGATTTATGTATTGTCAGATGATTTTATATTTGATTTACGGATTTAATTATGTATATTTTAATTAATTAGTAATTATTTCGATTTTTCGGAAACCGTCAATCTACAACGGTACCGAGATTTTACTTCCCGAAAATTTCAACAAAATTCACCTTTAGCTTAATTTGAACATTCCGGACATTTTTCATGTTTTGACTTTTTCGATCCGGAGTACGGTTTGTTCCGGAGTCGGTCCGGCGGAGTTTTTCGGTATTAGATAATTATCTAGTTGTCTCGATAAACGTGAAATACAATATTTTATTCTCATCCTTATCTTGTAATAATGACGGTGGGACCCGCGTATTAATGACGGATTAAACAGCCCCGTTTGATGATTATCTCGAAAACCGGTACCGATTGGACCCGTTTTATTAGTATAAAGCTATTAAACATTGTATTTTCATGCCATATATGATTCAAAGGGGTACTAATTATTCATAAGTATAAATATACTTAACTGTACTTTATTTTATTACGAAAATCATAAAACCAGTTAAAACCGAGAAATTCCCGAGAGAGTTCTTCGTGTTCTTGAGATTCAAACGAGGATTTGGACGCGTTATCGGACTCGGATTTTGGTGTTCAAGGGCTCAAATTGAAGGTTTTAACAAGTAGAATCATAATCTAGCATCAAAATCAGTGCAGCAACATCAGGTGGGTGTGGATTTTGAGATTTAAATTCGAAATAAATAAGCTTAAATTAGGGCTTTTTGATTTTGAAGTTGTTCATGTGATTTGTTGTTTGTATGTTGTAGATAATGTTCTCCTGATCATTTTGGTATATCATATGCATGATTTGGAGTTCAATAACATGTTCAAAATTGAGTTTAATTGTTCGAATTAGAAACTAGGGTTTATAGCCGTTTGAATGTTTTCAATTGAAATTTGGGGCTTTCTGATTCTGGAGGTAGAAGGGAAATTGGTTGATACCATCATGTTGGTTGTGATTCCAGGAACTTGTACATACCTTCATATTGTAGCTGAGGTTCGTGAATCGAACGAATCGATTCAAAGAAAACTCGCCGGCGACGGCGAGTTTCTTCGATCGATTACGGTCGATTCCGGCCGTTTCTGGTGAAGGTGATTGCAGGAATGAGTTGGGGAGGCTTGGTACTCCCTATCTGGAGCATTTGGTGGCCGTTGGTGGCCGATTTCGCCGTCTCCGGCGACTGGGGTGACGGCGGCGGCAAAAGTGCCGTTTAGTCACCCAAGTTTCGGAGATGGTGAAGTTTCCACACTGTAGTTTCATGTCTTACTTTTCAAACCTTGAAGTTTCCAAAACTTTCAACTCAAACCCTGGACTTTTAAAAAGTTTTAAAAATGATTTTTTTGATTTAAATTTAATTTCGAAAATCATTTATTTTAATTTCAAAAATTGTTTTTAAATATTTATTAATTCAAAAATAATTCTGATTTAATTTATTAATTAATTTTAATTAGTAATTAATTATTATAATTAATCAATTAATTTAATTATTAATTGATTAATTGTTTTAATTAATTATTAATTGATTTTAATTGATTTATTAATTAGATTTAATTATTTTAAATTATTTTAAATGATTTTAAAATTTCCGAAAAATAGTTTCGAGCTTTAAAATATTATTCTAAAATATGATTGAAGCTCGTTAATTGATTTCAAATGATTTCGGACTTGATTTCAAGTATCCAGTAATGGATTATTTATTTACAAAATGATTCTTTGACCCGTTTTAATTCCGAAAAATGTTTAAAAATTCATAACAAATACCAGAAACATCCGTTTGACTTCAAACTTCTTTTGAAAAATATATTGTATTAAATATTTTATGTGATATGTGCTATGTGCTATCTAATTGACATGTTATGTGTCTACGTGATTGATATAAAATTGTTTTTGACATATCTCTTGATCCGTAAATCGGATTTGGGTGAAACGAAGGGTAGATAGAAGTCCGTTTCGAATGTAAGATGATGAGAATAGTATGAGATCACCTATTGATAATTAGTTGTGATGATTAGCAGAGAAGCGAGGCGTAATAAAGGGAAAAGCAAGTGGATATAGAATAGTATATCGAGCAGGAGCGATTGAAATTTGAAATCGTCAGTATAAGGCAAGTTTCCTTGATACTTTCCTTCAATTATATAGATATGATTCCTGATGTGATTGCTTGGTGAGCATTCTAATTCACTCATAACATTTATTGAGCCTTATCCTGAATTGTTTGATTCATTGATTCCTGAACCATCAATCAGATTCCTTAAATACCCCTTGAACTATTCATTCATTGATACTTGAACTACTAATTTGATTCTTTGATACCTATTTTGAAACCTTATTCAATTGTAAACCTTCAAACCTTGGGATTTTGAATAAATACCATATAAACCCCATTTCAAATGTTTTGGCACACCCTTGATATCCCAACCAATTGACTGGAAGTCAATTCTATTTGGAATACCATACACCTTACAATTTTTATTCCTTTTCAGTAACCTAATTTCTTTGAAATTGAAAACACCCTTTGACATGTGAATCCTTTCCCAAAACTAGAAACCTTATTTCATACAAACCACGATTATTGTTATACCTGAAATCCGGATATGCTATATCTGATCCATTGACTCGTGGAATTATTCCTGATTCTTATTTTGGAATATTTTGAAGATGCTCCTGAATTGCATTCTGTTTCTGCTTCAAAATTTCATCATGTTATTATTAATTCTATTTATTGAAATATGTTGCTGCTTATCCTGATTCCTAATAGAATTGGATAGTTTTCTGAAATGGACCAAATGAATGGTCAGACCAGATGAGTGGTCGCTTTAGGCCAATGTGTGCCTTGGATCCAGTAAACGAGCATGGCGGGGCCTGCTCGGGGTTAGTGTCTGACTGATCAGCAGCCTAACCTTTGGTTTTTAAAAATAAAATTTAATATCCAATTCTAATCGAAATTCTAAAAAGAAACTTTGATATTGAGATTGATTCTCTTAAATAATGATTTCCATCATCTTTTGATAAATGTTTAAATGGATATTGTTATACTTGCTGAGCTTGTTAGCTCACTCTTGCGAAACTCTATGTTCTTTCCAGTGAAAGCAGAGAAGGTTGGTAACGATGATCCGCAGGCTAGTGGTAAGGCCAGGATTCCAGGCTGAGAGATGAAGAGAGCTATCGGCAGCACCTGACTTTTTATATATGTATTAGTTTGAATAATGAGACACAAATGACGTGTAAGTTTGTAAGAATTAAGTTTATATTTTGGGATTTGGGTTTGTAATAATTAAAGTTGTGTTGTGGCTTGTTTTATACTTTAACCTGTTGCGATCCATGGACAGTTAAGGGTCACTGTATATATTATATCATTAATTACAGGTTTATGTTAAGGTGTGGACCCCAAACTTCTGACCCGGGTTTGGAGGGCGCCACAGTTATGTTCTGCAATATAATCGTTGCAAACAAAAGATAAAACAATTATATTATAAATCACTAAACACTATATATGTTCTAAAATATAACTCATAAGTAGAATAATAATCTTAATGATTGTAAATGTTGAAAGATGTTAATAATTAATTGATAATTATATATTTAAAACTACTTAAAGATGGTAAATTATATATAAAATATGAATAATTAAAGATATTATTTATGATTATACTAAGAGATTATGACTGGTACTTACTGCGTCTTAAATGCGTACTTTATGGAGTTTAACTCTAACAGTATGTTTTATTTTAGTAAAATTACGATGTTGTTTGATGATTTTTAAATTGTGAAAATAATATTCAAGATCAACACGTATAAGTTCGTTTATAGCGTCTTTAATCTTGAACAAAAATTCAAAATTTTAAGTCATAATTATTTTATTCATTTAATAGGCAAACATTTTATATAATTCGAGTTGGAGTTTTTGTAGATCTAACAGTTATTGTAGTTGTTTGATAAACTGATATTATAGTTTGACAAAATTAATTAACTTTCCAAAAGTAATTTGATATCAAATATTTTGACGTATGTCTAGAGTTTTGGTTCTTTTATTATATGTTGCAATATGGATGATGACTTAATTTTATTTGAGTTTCTATTTGTCAAGTCAGTGTTACCACCGCCTTATTCGTCTTTATCGCAATCTTCTGAAAAACATTGAATGATAATAATTATTATTATTTAAAAAAATATGACCAAGTTTTTTGGTACTTTGGTATCAATATTGAATCTTGTTTATTTTAATTTGAAATATGATAGAAATTTTATAGATTTGTTTCGTAAATTAAATTGTATGAGTTTTAAAATTAAAACGAATATTTGATGTATGTCTAGAGTTTCGGTTCTTCTATTATGTGTTGCAATATGGACAATGACTTAATTTTTTTGAGTTTCCACTTGTCAAGTCAGTGTTACCACCGCCTTATTCGACTTTATCATAATTTTCTGAAAAACACTAAATGATAATAATTATTATTATTAAAAAATATATTATCAAGTTTTTTGGTACTTTGGTATCAATATTGAATCTTGTTAATTTTAATTCTGAAATATGATAGAAGTTTTATAAATTTATTTCGTAAATTAAATTTTATGAGTTTTAAAAATTAAAACGAATAATTTCGTTGACATTATTATTCTATTGATAGGATATTATATTAATATCAATATGAACACCTTATTTATTTGAATTCTGAAGCATGATAAAAGATTTATAGAGTTGTTCCGTATATTAAATTATTTGAGTTTTAAAAAATTAAAACAAATAATTTTGTTGGTAATATATTTTTATTAGTAAGATAATTGTTATAATACAAAATCCTGTCAAATATAGAAGTTTTTTGATAATAGTAATAATTATTAAATAAAAAATAATATGATGATAGCCAAATTTTGATATGAATTTTATAGAACTGTTTCATAAGTTAAATTGTTAGCGATTTAACTGTGCGGATAGGATAAATGTTATATTACAAAATCGTAAACACCATGGAAGTCTTTTTATAGTAGGATAATAATCTTAACCAATATTGAAATTTTTAATAATAAAATCCGAATCAATATAGAATTCTTTTCATAATTGTATAATAATAATTATAAAATCCTAAAAATGTATAATAATAAGTATAAAATCCTAACAATATGAAAATCTTTTCATAATTCTATAATGGTTATTGTTACTAAATAAAAAATTTATATAACATTATCCTAATCAATATTGAAATTTTTAATAATAAAATTCTAATAAATACAGAAGTCTTTCACTGTCCTAATGAATATTGAGGTCTTTAATAATAAAATTATAATAACAAGTATAAAATCCTAACAATATGAAAATCTTTTCATAATTCTATAATGGTTATTGTTACTA
This sequence comes from Daucus carota subsp. sativus, assembly GCF_001625215.2. Taxonomy (NCBI): domain Eukaryota; kingdom Viridiplantae; phylum Streptophyta; class Magnoliopsida; order Apiales; family Apiaceae; genus Daucus; species Daucus carota. The sequence continues at coordinate 21,980,697 of NC_030386.2, read as the reverse complement.
AATAAAAAATTTATATAACATTATCCTAATCAATATTGAAATTTTTAATAATAAAATTCTAATAAATACAGAAGTCTTTCACTGTCCTAATGAATATTGAGGTTTATAATAATAAAATTTTATTCAATATAGAAGTCTTTTGATAATAATATATTAATGACCGTAAAATCCTAATCAATATGAAAGTGACCGAATTTTGGTACTTTGGTACCAATGTTCCACCGAAACGTGGTTTCGCTTAATAAAGGGTATTGATTTGCCTTCAAAACTTAAAACGTCAGCAATAATTAAAAGACACTAACGAATTCAACCGTCAGCTTCTTAACCATGTTATTCTTTATCCATCTTGTCTGCTTGAAAACTTATCAGTTGGAGACATTAAATGAATCCAGTCATCAAGTATCATCTTATTATTACTCTTTTTACTTTTCAAATTTGTTTTTTATATTTTTTTTTTGTCTTTTCGCACATTCCAATCATCCGCAGACAAGGTAAAAAACATGTATGAATAATGGTTATAATTAGTTGTGGTTTTTTTTTATCAAATTATAATTAGTTGTGTTAGAGACAATGTTTTAAAAGTTCTAATTTATTAATTTTAAATTGATTTCTTAAAATATTATCAGATTAATTGTTTATATTTTAATTTATCTAAAAATCAATTTATCAAAAAAAAAATCATAAATCCTGAATTGATAAATTAACTGATTAGTTTTTATTCTATTTCCTATAATGGTGCCGGAAGTAAAATATTATAAGATAATACTTTTTTAAAGAATATATAGAATGTCCAATTCACCTAAGAAATAACTTGAATCCCTAAAAACCGATGAAATCACTTGTATACATCTTTTTAGGGAGTTAGAGCAGTACTGTTCCTGAATCATTTTAGAAAATAATATAATATAGAATTTTTAACAAGTTAAAATATTGAATAGTGGAATAATTCTAACTCTATTCATATGTGTTATTTATTTATCTATTAATTTATTTATTTATTTAAAAAGGAGAGAAGAAGATACACGCTGCTCTGCTTCAATTCTTCATTTTACAGGAAAAAAGTAGGGGCAGAGATTAAAACTTTAACATTATCAAAAGAATTACCATGTAGTCAGAGTCAAGGTCTTCGTAGAAAGCTTCTTCATCTCTATCATCTTTGTTGCTCAGGATGGAATACAAATGTTTGCATTCAATAAAATTTTGTATCATTTTTCAGTTTCTCAAATATTCGTCTTATTTATTTCTAATTTTCTATAATGATATACCTCCTGCATATAAAATCCTACACCATCAATTAAATATAAAATTATTATTTAATATGTGTGTTTAGGCAAATCAAAATTTGTAATATATACATTTCGACGAAAAAGATTGACAAGTTCATCATACTAGGTTAAATTCGTTATTTCAAACTATATGTTTCTTCTCTTGATAATAAAAATTAATAAACTAGCTCAACTTTTTCTTATTAATTTAGTGTGAATACTTTTCTGATTCAAATAAATTAGAAAATAAGAACAATATAAGGATAATAGAGAGATAATGTGTGTGCTAGCTGTTCCATCTGTTTTCGACATTCACTTTTTAATATACATTGATTTCATAATTAGAATTATTATTTCCTATTTTTCTTATAAATTAAATTATAAATTTGATATTTTTATTTAAAAGAATAATATTCTAAAATAATTATTCTAAACATGCGTTATTAAAATTATATTGTCGAAAATATTTATTGTTTTATCAAATTGCGTGACCAATCAATGCGAAACATGCATCTATTTTTTTTTGCCCCCGACAGTTTTCATTAAACTATGGCGGTCCTCTCCATTTGTTATGCAAAAACTCTTCGATTCAGTCTTGAGATTTTAATAGTAGTTATTCATCAATGCCTGGAGGCTGCCGTAATTGTTGGAACGTAATTGTTGTCTTTTTTGTTTTTCACGTTCAACACAACTACCTAGCTTTTACTAGTAGGGTGGGTAAATGTTACTCCCTCCGTCCCACCAGGTTCTTTACGTTACTTTTCGGCACGCATTTTAAATCTCCTATAAAATATACCTACATTATATATATATTTTTAAAAAAAATCTTGAAAAAAAGTTTGATGCTAAACTTTTATTCAGAAAAAAAATAATTTTAAAAAATATTATTGACCTATTCTTTATAAGAGTCTCAAAATGCGTGCAAGAACGTAAACTACCTGGTGGGACGGAGGGAGTATCTCACAATTTAAAACATACGAACGCAATGACTTTGTCGGCTTAACACTTCATATTTTCCAACCGGAAGATTACCAGAAGTTTACTTGCTTGATCTTTCCTGTTTGTCTTAGTCCATCTTTGTCTCTATATAGAGTGGTGCAGACATAATCTATTTCACATCCTATAACAAAAAATAAAAGAAGCTTAATTACAATGGCTCACGCAATGCTCCTCCCTCTACTGTCCTTGCTAGTTCTTGCAGTTATGCATGGAACCAATGCAGTCACATACAGTGTCACCAACACGGCCGAATCGACCCCGGGTGGTCAGAAATTCACCAACGAAATCGGATCAGATTACACCACACAAACCATGTCGTCCTCCACGGACTTCATATGGAGGCTCTTCCAGCAGAACACTGAGGCCGACAGGAAGAACGTGGCGCAAGTGAGTTTATTCATCGACGATATGGATGGAGTTGCCTACACTAGCAACGACGAAATTCATGCGAGTGCACAATACATTCAGGATTACAGCGGCGATGTGAAGGGTGAGTTCACAGGAGTACTTTATCACGAAATGACGCACGTGTGGCAATGGAGCAATGGAGCTCCCGGGGGATTGATTGAAGGGATTGCGGATTATGTGAGGCTTAAGGCGGGATATGCGCCGAGCCATTGGGTGCAGCCAGGGGAGGGTGATAAGTGGGATAAGGGCTACGATGTGACGGCTCGGTTCTTGGACTATTGTAATAGTCTCAGCAATGGTTTTGTGGCTGAGCTTAATAAGAAGATGAAAGATGGTTATAGTGCCGACTTCTTTGTTCAGCTCCTGGGAAAAACAGTGGATCAGCTGTGGAGTGAGTACAAGGCCAAGTATCAGACTTAATTAGATATCTTTCACATGAGTGGTTACATGAAGACTGCACGGGGATGTAATATTTACACGCTTACATATTCGTTGATAAATAAGTTTACTAAACATTTTATAAATAAGTTGTTATGGTTCCTAATTATCAGTTGACTGGTGTAATTTCCAGATCATTGTTCTTAACTATATTTATAGACATGGATGCCTACAGTGTGATGAGATGGAAAATGTGACCACAACCTTAACATCCAATTACACAATAAAATTTAATTTTACGACACTTATGTACATTGTAATGAACTTTTAATGGAACAAACAACTAAATTAAATAATAATTATACTAATAAAAATAATAATAAATAAGACATCAGAAAATATATATATGAAAAATCATATAAATATTACATCAAAATCATCTATCGACAGAATTTAAAAAGTATAATAACTTTCACACTCTTGCAATAACTCATTAAAAAGGGATGAAATCAAATATGTCAAGAATATGAGAGACCCACGGGATTGACCCTAGCTGTGGCAAATATTTCTACTCAATCACTTAACAAATGACCTTCTGGATCTCACGATCCAATCTATTTAGATATTGATATTGGGAGGCGATTCGGTCGTTGGAATCTTTGGAATCCCAAAAATAAGATAGCCAGTGGACCTAGAATTTTTTTTAAAAAAAACTCATTCTATATTTATCTTGTGTCTGTTTTATTTTACTTATTTTTAATATCCTCTTTTTCAGTCTATATTTAGTTGTCCATTTTTTTATTTTTAATAGTTAAATTGACAATTTTTTGATCAAAAACTAAAGATAATTTTTTATTAATTTATAAAAAGTAAAAGTAACAGTTTAAAATAGATTGTATATATTTTATAATATATATATATATATATATATATATATATATAATTCATTCGAATTTTAATCTAAAAGTCAAAACAAAATAATTAAAATAATTAAAAAGAGATCGAGATAATAATTAATTGACTAACAATAGAATGGAATAACGCCACGGGCCACTAGCGTAAAAGTCAAGTCTTTGCACTAACCCACTCTGATTATCTCTCTTGCTAATTTTTTTTGATTAAGAATAAGATTTTATTGAAAATAAAAATATACTAGGGCGGTGCTCCAACGGGCTCCTAGATGCTCTTTAAAAATTTAGGAGCCTACTCTCTCTCCTTTCTTTTAAAGAGCATCTAGTAGCTCCTAACTCAATATTTTTCCTCCAATCTTCTCTTTCTTTTAGTTAACTTTTTCCTCTCATTTATATAAAATAAATATAAAATGCGAATAAGGAACCAAATATAAAGAGTAGCATTTGAGTTCTCACGTTTTCCGGTGTATTAACTTACTAGGAGCCACATTTTATATTATTGTTTAGGGAATGATTTAGGAGTACCGTTGGGGATGCTCTAAGCAAATAATCTGTTTTGTTTTAAGATTGCTTAACAGATTTTGATAACAAAAATGATTATAAGGTTTCTCGAGCAATTCGGTCGACACAAACAACCCTGAAAATAGTAGAATTATACTCACATAAAAAATCGGTGATAGACTCGTGTTCATAACCTTCAGTTACATCAACTGAGGTTGTGGATACATATGTCCCATATATTGAACAATCCTTTGTTGTGTGAGGTGAGCTTTCACGATAATCATCACTATTCTAAATTTGAAGCGGGTTGCCCAGATCTCCCAATACACCGCTGACACCAAATCAAAAACGCACCAAAACATATGCCCAAGTAATTGAGGACAATCAGCAACCCAAAAAAATAGGTACGGCAATGAGATTACTCCCAAAAATAATTAGATCTCAATTTTATTAAAAAACTAATAAATAGAAAATAAAGATTCAGAAATGGAGAAAATGAGATGACAGAATGGTTGGAGCCGATGCGGGTTGATGGAAGGATGAGACGATGAAAGATGGATGAAAGTTATAGATGACGGCCGACTCTCATTTGTACAGTTGTACAGTGTTACTAGTTAACAACTGCACTGCATTCTGCAGGTAGTGGTAGAATTTGAAATTTAGGCCATTAGCACCAATCAGACTCAGTCCACTCCACTCTACAATATCATTCATTTAATTGACAAGTTAATGGCATTAGTCTCGTATCCTACAGTAGTCCATTTTTGTGTATATATAGTAGATCCAAAACAACCTTTACTTCACAACCTACGACAAGAAAAAACAAATATATTAAACAATGTCTCAAGCAATGCTTGTGTCTCTTTTGTTCTTCCTAGTTCCAGCAGTCCTGCAAGGAACCAATGCAGTCACTTACAGTGTCACTAACAATGCCGCAACATCCCCAGGTGGTCAGAAATTCACTAATCAAATCGGATTAGGCTACACTAAACAAGCATTATCGTCGTCAGCTGACTTTATATTGAGGACTTTCCAGCAGAATAATCAGGCTGATAAGAAGAATGTTCAGCAAGTGAGTCTGTTCATCGATAATATGAGCGGAGTCGCGTACACCAGCGGTAACCAAATTCATGCAAGTGCAAGGTACATTCAGAGCTACAGTGGTGATGTGAAGAGGGAATTCACAGGAGTACTTTATCATGAAATGGCGCATGTTTGGCAATGGAGCAATGGAGCTCCAGGGGGTTTGATTGAAGGAATTGCAGATTTTGTGAGGCTTAAGGCGGGGTATGCCCCGAGCCACTGGGTGCAACCGGGGAAGGGTGACAAATGGGATCAAGGCTACGACGTCACAGCTAGGTTCTTGGACTACTGTAATAGTCTCAGAAATGGTTTTGTGGCTCAGCTCAACAAGAAGATGAGGAATGGCTACAGCGCTAGCTTCTTTAACGACCTTTTAGGCAAATCAGTTGATCAGCTGTGGAGTGAGTACAAGGCCAAGTATCAGACTTAGATATATTTGATAATGCCATAATGGCCACAGCTCAGAGGCGAGTATTAATATTGTCAGGGATGTAATGTATGCACAACTATAATAATTTCCTGACAAATAAATCAATAAATTCTCTAACTTATGCACTAGTGCCGATCAGCTGGAGTCTGGCGATGATTAAGGGGTCATTTGATAAATCTGAAAAATATTTTCTGAACGACATAAATTTCTGGATCATTCGAGTTTTTGAACCATTCATGTGAGTCATTTGACTGATCTGAACAATATTTTTCTGGATGGATGAAAACTTTTAAATTATATACTGAACATATAATAAATTTTAATCTAAAAATAAATTATAATAACTTCATAATCTTGAAATAATTAATAATTTAAAAAGATTTTATTATACCTCTCTGTTAATTATAAGTCTTATAATTAATATTAAATATGAATAAAGATATTAACTAATATAAATAAAAAATCGTTTTTAATGGGAATAATAATTAGATAAATTCATATCTTTCTTTTTAAAATTTATTCTATTAAATTGATTTCATTAACTAAACACTGATATAACACATTTATAATGAACTTAGAAATAACACGTACTCTATGGGAAAGATGCATCAGTGGCATAACGAACCGTTCAGATAGAATTGTGAAGCCCATTCGTTCAGCTGAATTTTGGTTCGTCCAGAGCGTAAAAAAACCAAACAAATGATCTAGACGACTCTCTCTCCCTCTCGTCCAGTTAAATCTTCTCATTCATGCGTTATCAAATGGCCCCTAAGAAACAATAGAAACGAAAGCGACAACATTATGATAATTAAAACAAAATCTAAGTGTTTATGCGGGCGGCTGAAAAACAAATCTAGTCACCTGCCATTGCCAGCATTGGCTATCTGAAATTCAATAAACAAGAGACATCCACATACAACAAAAGATATATTTTACCAAACATAACTCATCTCAGTACCAAACATGATCTCAAAGCTAGAAAACGGTGTTTAAACAGCTTAAAACACTGGATAGCTTTTAGGCACCTGATAAGAGAACAGACATTGCTGTCATATAGCAGAGAGAGAGTAAAATTATAGGAAACCATAGCAAAAAATTGGATCAGCTAAACGAAATATATATGTTAGATATTTGGCATTTGGTCGGGGATAAATGAAAATAACAGATGCAGGAATTTTGCAAAAAAAATGAGTTAATGCAATATTGTTATGATGAAATTTGAAAAAAAATTGAATATAGAAAGAAATAGAGCATACTTTCTCAAACTAAGATGTGATCTCTGATACATAGCGTATGAAATATAATGAAGTAAGAAATGAATTTTATAAACAATTGTTATTTCTGTTTTATCCGAATTCATTCACACAAACCAAACACAACATATTCACACAAACCAAACACAACATAAGAAACTTCTTAGAAATTTTTGTATAATTGAGTTGGCAAGTATAATTGAATTTTCCGGTTTTAATCGTAAAACTGTGAGCATCTGTTGAGTACAAGTTAACTGTTGCAAGTGGGGAAGAACATGCATGTTGCTGCCTTAAAACAGGCATCGCACGGTGATCTAGAATTGTAGTTCTGAAAAGTAAAAACTAAAAATCACGAGTACTTATACAGTTCAACTTTAAACTTTGTTTCTGATTTTTGAACCTTTGAAATAAAAAGAGTAAGCTTTAACACTCTGCACAAACTTCAATATTCGAACGATTTATTAAAAAAACATCAAATAATAATAGCAACTTGCTTTTCATCATTCAAGCGGGCACCATTTCATGAACCTGATCAAAAGGATGGCAAAAATGATGTGGTCTAGAACACAAATTGTTTATATATAGTGTTCGCATAGAATCATGATAAAAGAGTGCATGACAGGCATTTACTATCTGCAGTGTGAGAACAATTAAGTTCAGGTTTACTTATGTTGTTAAGCCTGCCCCTCTGTTCCTCTTTTGATTCTCACAACCATACCTTTTGATGGGAAGAAGACCTCACTGTTACAGTATACAATTTTCCCACATTGGACACAAATCCATGAGTTTGAAGCAGACTTATTTTGAAGAGTCAAACCACTTACAGAGGCATCAGTAGATTTAGAAACCATAATGTCAACAGAAGTTTTTATGAATGGGATTTCTGGATAGCCAGCACCACTTCAGTAATGGTCTGAAATCTTCTTCTTTCCTTTAGAAGCATCTTCGCAAAGTTAAGAGCAAGCCGCTCACAATCTGCTCGTCTAGCAGCATCATTGATCGACTCAAAATCTTCCACATGAGCTACCCCAACAATTCTCCTAGTATGTAAAGAAACTCATTTTAGAGTGCAGCACAAAATCAAAACAAGAAGAATATTGATATATTTCAGAACTCAAAAGACTTCAAAGTAAAGGTTAAAGCACTAAGCATCTCATCCCTTAAAGGAAATGAAACGGCCAGAAAGTATCAATAGAGTTAGTAAAGAAAAGAAAAGCTAATTTAGGAAAAAAAAATGGAAAAGAAAAGCTAAGCACAGAACTGCTAAGATACTTAGTCTTGTAGAATAATAATTATTATAATAAAGCCCAATTCTTGGGAATGAAGTTTATATTGTAATTAAAAACAAATTAAAGAAACGTGATGTTCGCCCAAGTTAAACACAATCCTCCCCCAAGACACACACTCACGTCTCTTAAGAACTAAGATATACTATGTTTTGTACATCAAAGTACGATAACAAGTCCAATACTTGAAGAACGAAGTTTCCTTCTTAACCTAGCACTGGCTATACAAGGATCGGCCGTTTTTCCCTTTTAGCAAGGAATAAATCTGATTACTAGGCATCAGAGCTTCCATAGACATTTTATCAATATCTGAATATAGACAAATATACAAACATATCTGTTCCAATTGAGGCACCCTCAAGGGGTGTCAAACTTTACTGACTCATTAATAATAATAATAACTTTTTATATTCTCATACATCCATGTTAAATTTGGCACCATTTTACTCCATAGTTGGCACCCTACACCTCGCCTAAATGGTCCACATATGAGTATATGAAAAAAAATGAACCACATAAAATAATGAAAAACTAGATATTATACAATGAGAAATGTAAATCAGATTAATCTTATCTAGGTCTACCATTAGGTCATGCTGAACGACTTGTATCTGTCAAAAGGGACCAACTGAAAAAACTAGCACATTATCTTTAGATTTAAGTTTAAAAACTAGCGGATTACCTTTGTCCACCTCTACTTCTATTTTATTTTGTAAAATTTTCTTCATCCACTAAAGTTGGTATATGTAGAGCCCATTTGATTCATCTCGTTTTTCAGAAACAAGTCACTTATTTCTGGCGACAAAATACATAAAAGTGTACTATTTGAGAAAATAAGTGACTTATTTTTGAAGACAAGGAATGCTAAACACCAATTAAATACTTAATACTCAAAAATATTATGTAAATATAAAAAAAAATCCCCAAATAAGTCATTATGTTCTTTAATTCAATATTAAATATATTCGTATTGCGTACTATGATAATTATATCTGTTTTTCTCTTCAAATAACAATTCGCATGTGCTAAGTGCAGGTACTCAAAGGATACAACGCGGGGTTTAAAGTCGTCTAACATGACAGGTGTGTTAATATGCCATATTGTATCCTCTTATGGTCAATAGGCATGAATGATTTATACTTATACACCAAGGATTATGATTTTACCATTTTAAGGGGTGCAAAAATTTGGCAACTTCTCTTGGCAGTTGGCACCCTTGCAACTCCAATAAGAAGGCACCCAAGAGTGTCATACTGCATAGATGTTAGCAGCCTACTAAAGATGCTCTAAGGCCAACGAAATGAAGAAGTGTCTTAGAGAAACAAGAAAGCAGATTATTAAAGTCAATGAGACTGATACACAGACAGGACAACAAGGGGAGAAAGAAGATGAGCTATGCTCCAAGTGACTAGGTTTGGTAGTTGCGTTGCCCGGACTAGGCTAAAAGTGTTCAACATGGATGCGTGTCCAAGTGTTGGACTCGGCAATATTATGAATATTTACATGTTTTTGGCCTGAAATAAGTACGGAGTGTACATACCCATGCTTCGAGTGCCCGATACGGGTACTCGAGGCAAAAAAAGAGTCGTGGTAATAAGGAAAGAACGGTTCCTGCAAAGTATTCATACCAGCTCACCTCAAAAGCTAAAGAACCTCCCGAATCAAACTACAAGCTATTACTTCTTGATAACTAAACACACTTACTCCAACCTTGGCTTTGGCAAGATTTGAGCCCTCGACAGAGTGTAGAGGACACTGCTATACTAAAAAACGCATAAAAAGTTTCTGATTCCTATATCCGTATATAATTATTTAGATGTCATATATACAATACTTGCAGATATTGCAGAATTTGGAACTGCAACCCCCCACCCACCCACACACACAAAAAAAAAACCAGAATGCTTTCGTATTGTACAAAAGACAGAAGGAAGAAAGAAAACATTTAACTGTAAGTTAATAGATTTAAAAGCACCACTCACCTTATCATTTTGGCAGCACCAAATCCCAAAGAATCATGGAGCAACTCTTGCATAAATTTATGTTTTATTATCCGTTGCAGTTCAGCATTGTTATAAATTTCAGGAAGATAGGCATCACCGGATCTATTCTTGTGTCCATCCCAAAGAGCGGTGAACTTTTTGTCAAAAAGACTCCAAGTATCTGCTGTGGTTTTTAATATCCATTCTTTATACGTCTGCACATTAAACGTGTTAGCTAACGTTATAAAAATTACACCATGTTCAACGCTGTTTACATACAAAAAAATATTATTGAAAGACATGAAACAAAATCTTAAAGAATTTTACCGGGGGGGGGGGGGGGGGGGGGGGGGGGGGGCAGTGGTAACATCCTTCACCAATGCATGATTTGTGCAAGGGATATTTAATCTTTAAATGAGCTGAACTTAGATATGATGACAACACAAAGGAATGCACAACATAAGTGGAGACATGACGGAGATTAATTTGATGCATAATAAAATGGAAGATCCACACATAATAAATGCTAATTTATATACAGATTTATTGACATAAGGACTTACCTTCCGATCATTTCTGTCATCTGCATGTCCATCCTGAGAAAAATATGCCAGAATAAGATTTGCCAGAAAGGCTCCAATATCAAACCCCATTGGCCCATAGAAAGCAAATTCTGGATCTATAACTTGAGTTGAATCATGAGTAACCATGACAGAACCAGTATGAAGATCACCATGTATAAGAGCTTGAGCTCTCTCGCAGAACCTGGAAGACGACACAGCCACAACAGTAAATAAGGAAACAGTCCATATGTCAAGGTATCATATGTCAAAACACTCTTAATAGAAAGAACTCTAAACTTGCAAATTACTTTGATTTCAACTCAGCAACTTCAAGCTTTAGAAAGTTATCCTCCCGCACTGCATCAGCATCCTTATCGAGATAAGGGGAAGTCCAATGGTTGTATTGAGACACTTTGTAAGGGTCGGAAAACACAACCTGTTCAGTGAGCCTGCACATCTCAACATTTCCACAATATTTTGCCACTGTGGAATGATTGATATATTAATTATAGGTAGTTAAATCAAGCTTCTAAAAGGTAATTCTGGTGAAGCCTAGTACAGAAATGAACTTAGTAAAGTTAAGTTCGTTATGGCTCATCACAGTATAGTATTAATCAAAACAATGTAATAACACCGATAGCTTCCTTCTTTCTATGTAGTAGAAAATCATGATACAGCGATTCATCTTTTAAGAATGTATATTATGTATACCCACACACACGGACATAAACAAAGTTATGAATCATACACAGTTTACCTGCACTTTTGTGCTCTGTCGTAGTGAGAGACAGAAGGGATGTAGAGAATAGAGTCTTGGCCATAAATTCAGATATGTGCTCCGCAAGAAATGGGTATTCAATTCCAGCAATCAAGCCTTTTCTTAAGATTATATGTGGAGGCTCGAGGTAACGCATGCCAATCAAAGACATACTCCTGTCGAAGTGATAAACTTCAGGAACATGATTAGGACACAAACGGCCCTGTTCTTCTAGGGCACTTGCTTCAAAATATGCACGTTCCTTTGTCATGGGCCAAGATTCCCCTATACAACGTATATAAGGAAGAGCCTGCAATGTAACAGCATAAACAAAAATGTCTTTGACAAGCTATGAAATAAAGCTCTTAATTATCAAACATAACAAATCTTATAGAAAATATTAACCTCTTCAACAGATACATAATTAACCAACAAACTTTAATTAAGAAGCATAAACAGGATACTTTTACGCGAAAATTGTAACAGGATTATTTAGCAGACATAATGTTTACATAACAAAATTGTCAATTAAAACCTTTCTGCCAACTACACTGAGGTTTAAGCAGGTTACATTAGCAACCACTGGAAAAACCACTTCCGATTCGTGTTTTTCGAAACATAGTACTTCAATATTTCTTAAATCTCAGTAAACAGTTAGTTTAATGTCCACAGAATTAACAACAAGAAGTACACCAGTTGCCTCAAACACTAATAATATAACTCCTACTGTAAATATTTGCAAAACATGAATATGTCTGTATAAATAGGTACATAAGTACCTGTTTGATGACGAGAGAACCAGAAGAGGTCTGTACGATGAAGACAAAATTAAGATTGCCATCACCCACTTCTTTAATCTGCAAGTCATGAAGGTTATTGCCCAGCACTTGATATAGAGATGGGGTTGCTTTTATGTATTCGACCAGAAACTTCTCATCCAACGGCTTGAATTCGCCTGAACTCATTATTCCGGCGATGGGTTTTGGCCTTTGTTTGTTGATTCAAAATCAAGGCTGTGTTTAGACTAAAATGAATTAAAGGGTGGACTGGGAATAATATTCTCTTGTGTTTTGGGACTAAAGTCTTTCAGTGGTCTCGTGTCCTGCATTCCAGTACAATGAACCTAGTCATAGTTCATGTTTTTTTTGCTAATTAGTCTTCGTTAATCAGGGATGGGCACGGGGCACTTGGGGACGGGGCTATCCTGACCCTGATCCCCGAATTGAATACCCATCCCCGATTCCGCTCCGAACTCCAAACGGAGATGATTTTTCTCTCCGAACCCCGTCTCGAACGGGGAACGGGGATCCACACGGGATTCGGGGACTTTTAGTTTTTAATTTAGAAATTATAATTTTATAATATATAATATACTTTTTAATAAACAAACAAACTACTAACTCCTCCTGACAAAAAAAAACTACTAATTCCTAATATACTAATAAAATATTATTATTTTATATTTTTAATATCAAATCGTATTAAAATTGATTTATAATATAAATAAACGATAATTTAAAATATATTATATTACAATATATTTATAATCGATCAATAAACATAAAGATCATTTTCTAATTTTTATTATAATTATAAATATTATCTATTTTTAATAATATATTTAGTATAATATATATATATATATATATAAAAATATATTGTTATTTATATATATACACAATCGGGGTCGGGGATCGGGGTGGGAAGACATCAATCCCCGACCCCGCCCCGATCCCCGAATTTTTTCTAAAACTTTCCCCGATCCCCGCCCCGTCCCCGAAAAATTTCCCGGATCCGAGGCGGGAATCGGATCGGGACGGGGCGAATGCCCATCCCTATCGTTAATGTTGTTGTTCCCTTAACTTAAATTCTTTTTATTTTTAGGAGATTTTATCTCAAAACCCTAGCCTCCCTAGCCTCGTTAAAGATTTTTGAAGGGGCTTCCATCAGTTTTCACTGGTGGAAAGCCCCCATTCCTTCTTTTTTTCTTCCTGTTTTCTTGTTTTGAAATCTTATTTGTCATTCAATAAGTTTCTAATTTATTTGGGTTTTGTTATTCTCTCCTTCTCATAAGAGTTGGTTTATTTTGTTTTGGTGTGTTTTGATGTTCTTCATGACCGAGGTTATAGATCGGCAAGATTTTCATGAGTTTGATTCAGATTTGAAGGTTATTATGGGATCGCATCTATGGTCGATTGTTCAGAACACTCAGGTGAAAACCAATCAGATGGAAACAAATGTGTATATTCAAATCATCTTCAAATCGCTCAGTTGCTTCTCCAAGAAGGAAGGATTTAACAACGATATTATTCAGCGTCTGTCCAATTTTGATTATGTTTGTAGATGCTGTATGCCTTTTAATTAATGAATTGATTCCTTTTTATATATAAAAAAAAATTACAAAAATTGCTGAGAAAATATATTGAAGCCAACCGCATCAGTTATATATCTATACTATACTATTAAAGCCGAAACATTAAAAGTTTGGTCGGTCGGTACGCGGGTTATTACACGAATTTTTATAATTAATGGGCTTTAAAATATAGACAAGTCCAAATATACAAAGAAGTCCAAACATAAAACAAATACATGACCTTGCAAATATCTTCGCTTTGCTCTCTGTAAATTACACTTTTTAGGCTGTGTTTGGTTTTTACTACGCAACTACTTCCTCCGGTTTCTTTCGGATTGAGGCAACCTTTTCCTGTTTATTTTTTTGTTTTTAAATAATTATAATTATAATATATAACAAATATAACCAATTATTCTGAACCTATCTATATAACCAATTATTCTTTTTAATTTGGGTCAAAGTACAGACCTATCTATATAACCAATTAATCCTTTTAATTGAAATATATTACCTTTTTTATATTTCTGACTAAAAAACTCGATCTTCTAAACTAATATCGGGCAACATAGTAATTGCCTTTTTAACCAAAACGCATTATCTTTTTTAGATTTTCTAACTAAAAAAACCGAGTTTTTACAATTAACATGGGCGCCATATATATAAAAATATAATATCATTAAATATAATTATTAATAAATAACATGTGATATTATTCAACCGAACTACATTAATAACATTATTTTTAAATACTCTAATGATCTTACATTAAAAGAAATATTACAAATCTATCATATACTACATATTATTACACTATTAAAGTCAAGAATAAAAAGTTCACTTGGTAGGTCAGTTAGTTGAGTTTGGTGAATCGGTTGGTATTCGACTCACGTAGCTCTTGAATTTATAACATGTTATAATATATTTTTATTATCTATTAAACCGAAACATTAAATTTAGGTTAGTACGATGGGTCGGTATTTGGTTTCATGTGCCTCTTTAAATTATAATAAACATTAAAAGTTTGGTCGGTCGGTACTTGGGCCGAATTATGAGCTATCTATACAATCAATTATCCTTTTTAACCAAAACATATTATCTTTTCAATATGTTCTAACCAAAACAACTCAATCTTCTAAATTAACACCGAGCAACATATCAATTACATTTTTTAACTAAAACACATCATCTTTTGAGGTTTTCAAACTAAAACGCTGATCTTCTAAAATAATACGGGCAACATAATATAAAAAAATAACATTATTATATATAATTATAAATAAATAATGGATAATATTTTTCAACTAAAATTAAAATATTTTTAAATACTCTATTGACCTCACAATAATACCGAAACATTAAAAGTTTGGTCAGTCGGTCGATATGTGGGCCGAGATACGGGTCTATTTATATAACCAATTGTTCCTTTTAACTAAAATATTATCTTTTTATAACTAAAAAAACTCAATATTCTCAATAACATCGAGTAATATAGTATTTAATTTTTTAACTAAAACATATTATAAAATTAATTAAATTTATAATATATACGATAAAATAACAAATATATTAACCGCCCGTGCATTGCACGGGTTATAAGCTAGTATAGACATAAATATTATCCTAGACTAATTATAATTAAAAATTTGATTAACCTGCTAGAGTTGTTAATCCATATTAAAAATTAACAAGGGTTTGGGTGTTCCTGACTTCCTGATCAAATTAAATGTAAATCAGCACTCTTTTATTTTCCTTGAAGGAAAAGAACGTTGTGGATAGTATTGGCATACAAGGATACCTATCTCGTGTAAAATTAGTTTTTATTCTGAGTTTGCATTATAGGTGGGAGATGTGATCAAAACCATCATATATATTTCTACAATAACTCGTAGACAGTTGAACTATACAATCCCTGAAAAAACCCACTTCTTACTTAATCACATAACACTATTATATCCCGCCAGCTTAGATTAATGGACACACAACTTAAACTCGACGTGGTGGCGTTTAGTATCTTCTTCTGTTGTTTTCCGGTGCTCATATCTGCATGTTCTCACAACTCAACGCTTCCCACAGTTACCGGAGACGTGGCAGATGGTTTGTGTTATCAAGTTATTCAACCTCTAGGCTATAATTGCTCCGAACACATTGTGCGTACATAATCTTTTTACTCTATTGTTACAATAGATCAAGTTCTGATGTTGTGTACATTCTTGTGCGTGTTAATACTCTCAATAATTTGTTTCTTGAACATGTTTGTATTAATTTGTTTTTGTTTTTGTCAGGTGTATTATTTTGCTTTGAATAATTAGCAGTCGTAGACTATTTTTCAAATCAGACTATATATACTCGATATTTCTCAACAAGTAGAGTATTGACGAGTTTAGATGTGCTATGTAATCTTGCACATCGATTGATATTTGGTAAATTTATAAAAGTTAAACAGTGAATGAATAATGCATGTGGCGGATTTTAATTTTTATTGAGCTGTTATATTGTTATGTAAATTGAGAAAAAGGAAGAACTTATGGACACGGAATTTGTTATGACTGCAGGTTCAAACAGAAGATAATTTTTTGTTGGGGCTTCAAAGAGTTTCCTCTAATAAGGCAAATTCAGGGGGAAAGAGAGGTCCTCCGGTTCTGCTGCTACATGGACTCTTTATGGTGATTACATCTTCCATTCAATTTATATTTTGCCTATTGCAGTATGGTCCAATCAAATTGGAATAATATTGTTCGAACTGCTGTGACATGTTAATTTGTTCTAATTCTCAAAACAAAACAAAAACAGGGAGGTGAAGCCTGGTTCTTAAACGGCATAAATGGCTCGTTAGGCTTCCTACTTGCTGACAAAGGTTATGATGTTTGGGTTGGAAACATAAGAGGGGTGCAATGGAGTCACGGCCATGTATCTTTATCAGAATCAAATAAGGTATACTCACTAACCTCACAATTCCATGTATTATCAAAGTACTGTATGCATTTCACTCACTTGAAGGGGTATCAGGACATACTAGCTAAACTCAAGAATCTTTATGAATTAAATGATCAATAATGACATTCTATGAATATATGCTACTGTTATGTCATCTTTAGGAATTCTGGAATTGGAGTTGGACAGAATTGGCGAAATTTGATCTTCCAGCAATGCTCAATTATGTAAATAATATCACAAATTCCAAAGTATTCGTCATTGGACACTCACAGGTATCTTGACTTCTTTCATTGTTAGTTTGCCCATTTGCCCTTCTGACTTGTTAAGTTATTATGTTTCTGAAGTGCATATTTGTTTGATTATCCTGCATTAGGGAACATTGATGTCAATTGTCGGTTTTACGAACAAAGAATCAGCAAATAAAGTTGAGGGCGCTGCCTTTCTTTGTCCCATAGCATACTTGCACTGGGTAGAGGTTCCAATAGTCCGAATGGCAGTTCTACTGCATATTGATCAGGTGTGCATCTTCATTTAGTCTACTTTTCTCAATTTGTGTCATTGTTCTATGTTACCTAGTAGATATAGTCTGGAATGTAACTAACATTATTTACTGGCAGATGGTTACAGACGATATACCTTCGATTGATTTAAGGAGGTAATTCATAATGATATTGATTTAAAGAGGTTTTGCCAGCTTCCATGATAAGTAACAGTTTATTTTATTGATCTTAATTTTGTCTAACATTGAAGTCTTCGCCTATTTTATTTAGTGCAGTTGGCACTGACATAATGAGGCGCTTATGCAGAGGAGATTCAGATTACTGTAAAAATTTGGTCAGATCCCTTACAGGTTACGATCTTCTCCTTTAATTTCATCAATCATTAATAATGTTATGCTTTCATTTAATGTACTTAATCAAGCATTTAGCTGAATGTTTGCAGGGGAGAACTGCTGCTTCGACATCCATAAAGTGAACGATTATCTAAGATATGGTCCTCAACCAACTTCTACAAGGAATCTGGCACATCTTGCTCAAAGTATGTGTGCTCAATAGCTAGAGCAGAAACATAGATATCATTTGTCTGTTAGAAAATAATTTACAAAACCTATGGACAGATTTTGTATATAATTTCCTTTCTAATTTGTGATTTGTGTTGAATTGGCAGTGGTTCGATCAGGTTATATTACTGTATATGACTATGGACTGCTGGGTAACATTGGCAAATACAGGCGATTCAATGCTCCTAGTTTTAATCTAACTGCAATTCCTACTTCAATTCCGATGTGGTTTGCTTCTGGGGAAAACGATCCATTGTCAGATGTTATAGACGTGAGGGACACTCTATCCGAGTTGCAACGTTCACCACGAGAAACTGCTACACTGGAAGTAAAGAATTATGGTCATCTTGATTTTCTCTTCAGTTGGTCAGCAAAGAAAGATGTTTATGATGACCTGTTTTTATTCTTGGGAAATCATACTAGCTCTGTTGGTGCATAAGTACAGCGACACTGCAAGTGGATAATCATGGTCATTAGCTAGTTTTTTTTTGATCATCACTGACTGCTCCTACGAGGAAAATTTGACTTTATAAGTCTTATCTTTTACCCTAGTTTTGTTTTCCACTTTTATTCAGTGATATGAGCTATTGAGCTGTGATACTTGTAATAAGGTTACTGTTAGTCAGAAGATGTATAAAATGTATCGTAATCATAATATTCAACCTTTCTGATCATTAGCGTGGTATTTGGCTTTCCATTCACTAACTTAGTATCTTCCTCACTATTGCTCTGTATTGTGTGGATTGTGAAGGGTCTCTGGCCTATACTGCACACCGCACCTTGGTCAGGGTTCAACTCGCGACAATCTCAAGTGACCTCCTGGTAAATCTAAGAGGAGCCTGGCGACGTAGTACCAAGTACTATATTTGATAAACGACGAGATGCAGTATGTGAATATGTAGATCTAAAGTAAATTTCTAATGAATTGGTAAGTTTATAAATGATTAAGTCTCAAGATATGGCCTTCTCCTAGCAACCTATCACAATCACTAGCCACAAACCAAGATTATGTGATTAATGAGGCCGGAATCTAGACTAGGATGAAGCTGAAAAAAGGTACATGTATGTGCAGATCTAGCACTTTATTGTTTTTGTTGTTATAACTAGGGGTGCCCGTGGGTCGGGTTGGGCGGGTTATAGGTTAAACCCTAACCCAACCCATTTAGTTCGGTTTTTTTAATTTTTAACCCAACTAAAGTTCGGTTTAGATTTCATCGGGTTGGGTCGGTTAGAATTTATTTCGGTTTGGGTCGGTTTGGGTTGGGTAGAATAAGTTACTAGAAAATGAGTGTGAGGTAAGATCACTTAGTTTTGTAATTGCACAATTTTTTCGAGACAAGTTGAGCTTATTATCGAGTTTGGTTGCCAATAGCTTAGTTCTTATTAAGCGGAACTGGTGATTCGTTCAAACTAAAAAGTGTTTCACACATTTATTATGAATTTAAGTAATATATGATATATTGTTAGTTTAGATAGAAAGATACCTAAAATTGTTTCTGTAAAAACAAATAAAATATATAAAAATTAAATAAAATATGCGGGTCGGGTTAGAATGGACGGGTTATAAGCAAAACCCTAACCCAACCCATTTAAATCGGTTTTAATAATTTTCAACCCAATCAAAATTTGGGTTAAATATTTTCGGGTTGGTTTAAGGTCGGGTTGGGTCGGTTAGATCGGTTTGAGCGGGTTTTGATAAGCCATGGGCACCCCTAGTTATAACGGTGAAACATGAAAGTTGAGTCAACTCAGTGACATGTAGTATATCGATATGATGAGACAAATTGACCTGCAGCTAATAGGCTGCTTGCTTCGGTGGGTTTGGCTCCTCCCCAGTTTTTGATTTTGGGTGCATTGCATGAGAGTGAATTTGTAGCCATCGGATATTAATTTCTGGTTTATTTCACTCTCACTTGACATTGCTACTGCAGAAAAAACAGATTATTCGAAAGACCCTTTCCTACACTTTACTGAGCAGCAGATCAGTTGCAATATAAAACCTGGGCCTAATCTTTATATGCATAAGAGGAATGCTAACTTGTTTATTGACGAAGGTTTAACTTTACGTAAGAGCATCTCCAACAGCGTTGACTATAATCGTTGGCTAAATGAGAGCTGTAAGACATTATGTAAAATTTGCTGAACCTGGTATTGGCTATATTGGTTGGCTATAATTTAAAAATAGCATGTTATTAATATTTTAGATTGTTAAAATATAATATATCAGTTCAATATGGTAATAAATGATGTGCAATCTTCCTACAGATTTCTTACAGACCTGTAGAGATTTGACAAATTTAGTCATCCATAGGAGGTTGGCTAAAATTATAGACAACAGCTGAATATGGTTAGAGTACGAGTTTTCGAGCTGTTGGCTAAAATTTTTTATTTTTAGTATGTCAACTCACCTTTTAGCTAAAGGCTTTCAATGGTTGGAGATGCTCTAACAAAGTTTCTTTCAGTTTAATCATAAACCACAAACATTATTCAACCGATTGCAACTTATTAAATATCATATGTTGTTGCTGGCTGGTACAGAAATATTTAGAATCGAAAGGAAACCGATCGCAGGCCATGCACCCAGGGGCGGATGTACCC
This sequence comes from Daucus carota subsp. sativus, assembly GCF_001625215.2. Classification (NCBI taxonomy): domain Eukaryota; kingdom Viridiplantae; phylum Streptophyta; class Magnoliopsida; order Apiales; family Apiaceae; genus Daucus; species Daucus carota. Next base: position 21,959,936 of record NC_030386.2, on the reverse strand, counting down.
TTTGGTCAGTGGGTGGAGAGGACCCCACTGAACCTTGAGTGTCAACATAGGATATAAAAAAAATTATAAGTCGGGAACCCACCGTCAAAAAAACACCAACCCACACAAATATATGTCAGTTTGTTTTAACCCAGCCCATTAGTTTAAGATAGAATAGCTCATAGTTCATAGTAGCCCACTTAATCAAACTAACCTGCTGCAAGCCGAATTGGATATTGGAATTCTGAAAATTCTACAAAACAAACTAAAACTACGTATACTTATTAAAAAAAAAAACCACGTATACATTAAAATTAAATTAAACCTAACACAGCTTTTCGTTTTTGCCAAATCGTGGGTTGCTGGCTCCTTGCTAAAACTTGTCGGCATCTATTTTTTCTGTTGCGGGTTTGAATCTCCACTTCCATCTCTATTCTCCGGTCTCTCCTCTTTATCACTGTTTTCGTATAAGGAACCCACTGGAAAAAAATTCTGAATCCGCCACTGCATGCACCTGCATATATATTTTACACCCGCAACTGTAAGGGGTCATTTGTTAACGGTTGGATGAGAGAAAATGAAGTGGACCAATTTTTTTCAACAGTTCGTGCTGTTTGTTTTACACTTTTAAAATCGGGATGAGCCAAAAAAAATCTCTGGACGGTAGCTCCTTCGACCCTTCGCTAAATGGTTCACACTGTCATACTGATAGTATATGCATAATGATAGTATAGCATATGCATATGTTATCAACATGCGGTGTTTTTTTTATATATAAGACAAGTTTAATGTTAAATAAAATGTTTTAAGTCAAACTTCTAATCAATTAACAATATTTAATACATATATATCATTAATCTTGTATAAATATATATAAAAAGTCAATGTCCAATGCTCGATCGATCATAAACTATCGGATTAGAAAAATAAAAATACGTCTATATCATATCCTATTCATACTAGCTTATAACCCGTGCAAGGCACGGGAGCTTTTTAATTATTTATAAACATTTTAAATATATTTTAAATGGTGTGAAAAAATTTAATTTATAAATAATAAATTAAAATTGTATGTATCATGCCAAAATATTAAATTCTTTCTATCAAATTTTAAATTATTTTATGTAGAATATGTGACGCCAACTCCCGTTAGATTATATTTATAAATGTATTTTATATTAGAATTATTATAATGCGATTTAAATATTTTTCTAAAAAATTTTATGGTTCGAGATTAAAGTTGATAAACATAATTTGTTTCGAATTAAGAAGATGAATCATAAACATGCAATAAGATGGTAAAATTTGTTTTGGATTAAAAAAAAGTTTTTGTATTCGTTCCTCAAATAAATCGGGCTTATTAATTTTAAAATATATTAGATAAAAATAATTTTGTGACGGTGCGATTTATATGATTGTACAAATAAAACTGATAGAAAATATTTATTTTAGATTAATAAAAATCACAAACACGTGAAAGACATAATTTGTTTTGGATTCAGAAAAGAAATTATAAACATGCAAATAGATATTAGTTGTCTTGTGGAACAGAAGTTAATTTTGTTCTAATCTAACGGTGCTTATTTGTTCAATATACGATCCTATGGATAAAAATAATTTTGTGACGGTGCGATTTATACGATTCTACAATTAAGATTGGTAGGAAATATTTATTTTGGATTAAAAAACCAAAAACACGTGAAATACAGAATTTGTTTTGGATTTAGAAAAGGAATTATAAATATGCAAGTAGATTTTAGTTTCCTTGTAGAACAGAATTTAATTTTGTTCTAATCTAACGGTGCTTATTTGTTCAATATACAATCCAACAGATGATAAGTTTTTAGACCATAGGACCATGTGACCAAATTATCTCCTTTACGCTTATTATATATAAGTATATAATAGTATAGATATGATATAAAATAATGATCATTTTTTACCTGGTTTCTTTAATACATACGGAATCACATATACAAAGAAATCGAAAGCTGTACGTCCATGTTATCCCAATAAGACTGCAAATCTCGTGTATCTGAACCAAAACCAAGGCCAACCAACAAAGAGTGAAGAACATTCATGCTAATCACTAATCAACTAAAATTATTTTCTATTCAAAAAAAAAACTAAAATTATTTAAAATTTTCAGCAAATCACCGAATTGACCGATCAAATTTTTAATGTTTTGGCTTTAATAGTATAGTATATAAGCGATTGTATATTTGTTTTATGTTTTGATTTGTTTATATTTTGTTTGAATCCCACTAATTTTGTTTGGAGCCCGTTAATTATAAAAGTCTGTATAAAAGCCCGCGTACCAACCGACCAAACTTTTAATGTTTCGGCTTTAATAATATAGTATAGATTAGATCTCATATATCCGAAATTGATTTACATCTAAATAAAAAAACGTGGATACAAATATGAACATAATGCAAATAAAATAATCCAATACTTAAACAAAGAGACGTCCGGTTTCATCTGATACTTTAAAGCCCATGGAAAAGTTTGCTAATCGAGTTTCCTCATTCACAAAACAATCTAATCGATATCTGCATTTAGTGCATACCAACATGGGAAGCAGGTACCCTTATTTTAGGACAAACGCAGTTTTTTATGTCTTTTCCCAAATCTTTCATTTCCCAAAATTGAGTCTTTTTCTTAATCTATTCATCAAGTCCATCTTTCCTATGAAAGCACCACGTTTTTTCCCCAAAATAGGTGGCGGCATATGTATCAAGAATGTATACCATCCTCCATCAACTATTACTTCAACAGTGATCTTGGATTTTCTAGTCAAATCCAGCATTCCCCACGCCACCACACCACATGTACTCGTCCCCGGGACGGGTCTAGTAAGAGGTATGGAGACACGTGTCATCTAAATTGTTTTTGACATTTTTTTATCATTTTAAATTTTACAAAATTATAAAAATATCTTTTCAAAATCTGAAAATATATTGGTGTTTTTCGAAAATTTTCTTGATTGTCCCCGTAAGAAGATATTTCTAGATTCTAGATCCGCCCCTGCTCAGTCCCTATATATACCTCCGATCCACAACGTACCATATCAAATATACTAGCTCACTAACACAAAACAAACCTAGTCTTTATAAACACAAAAACAAATATATTTCTTTAGCTAGGTAGCTCCTAGCTCTCCCATTATGGATTCAGAAAAAGTCACTTATGTTACAATCACATTTTTGTTATTCTCTCTTCTTCTATGCTCTAAGGCTCCAACTACAAGAGCCAGCCGGCCCTTGCCAGAGAAGACAAGAACAAGCTATATGGAAGATTTTTTAAGGGGTCATGGATTTTCGGTTGATGAGGTGAAATCATCTGGACCAAGCTCTCGGGGAGCTGGACACATGAAAGTTAAAGGCCTTCCATCACTTCGAACTCTCAAGGACTCCGGTCCGAGTCCTGGTGCTGGACACAAATCTATCGCCGGCGATCACCACTGAATGATGAAAGATTGGCGGGATCGGGACGTGCAAATATGCATGCATATATATGTAGAAATTTACTGCAAAGGGCATGTCTTTGTTTCCTGTTTAATTTATTTACTTGCCCTTTATTTTGAATAATCTTAAGATGTGATGTAAGATAATTTAACATAATTGTCATAAAAAAATATATATACAATTGTACGATAGTTTTCCTTTCTTCAGTTATCCGTAAAAAAAAAAATTAGGGTTCGAGGAGCCGCCTCCGTCTTTTGTCTTTGTCCATTTTCAAGGTTGTCTGAGGGGCTTCCACTGGTTTTATCCGGTGGAAAGCCCCATCTCCTTTATTTTCTTTCATCTTCGCTGATTTCCTTTCAATAAAACCCATTTTTTTGGTATTTGTGTGTCTCTCTTTTCGGAGTGTTTGATTATGTTTTTGTCTAGTTATATTTGAATTTATTCGATGTTGGATCCGTCTAGAATGATTTCATTGATGTTTTTGGAGATCTGAAAAGTCTGCGTCAAATATTAGTCGGTGGTAATTATGGCAAAAGCTCACCTTTCAAGATCAAAGATTGTTCATCCGTCAGAAGTTTACATTTTCGGCATGTTTATAGCTGGTATCCGGCATGTAGATAGCTGGGTGCCGCTCCTCCAATCTTAAGAGTTTTTGAACACTAGTCTAACAATGGCTTTTACGTGATAAGGTCAATTGTGAGGTTGCCGCTTTATGTGACAAAGGTACAATTTGGATCGTTTGGAATATCTTTGATTTCATTTTTACCTTCAGGAATTTTTGAATTCTATATGTTAAACAATCAGGAAACAAATCTGCTAGTATGTTATTTGTTTTCCAACCTGGTTGTATCTGCAGTTGGGGGTTTGTCTCGACTGTATTGTTCTAATTTTTATTTTGTGACAAAAAAAAAAAGTTATCCGTATAAAGGAAAATTGTAGTTAATTTATAAATATTAAATTAGAAATAATTTATATAGAATCTAAACAGAAATGAAGAGAAATTTAAATTACCCACTTTCATGATCGTCATCTAACTCTAATACAACATCATCAGATCTAAGAGTATCTCCAAGCATGGGGAGCTTTAGCTAAAATTTTGATATGCATGCCATAAATAAAAAAATTAGCCTACTTTTTCAAAAATTGACATTCCAACCACATCCACCCATTGTCTATAACTATAGCCAACCTTTGATGACTATATTTGTCGAAACTCTACGTCTACGGATCTGTAAGAAATCTGTAGAAAAATTACACATCATTTATTAACATATTAAACTGATATATATATTCCATTTATAACATACTATTTTTAAATTATAACTTACAAATTCAATAAATTTTACATAATATCTTACCGGTCCAATATAGCCAACGCGTTGAAGATGCTCTAATCGGTCTCCCGTTCTCACTCAATTAGCTAGTTTATTAAATCCTCATCAAATCTTCGAGCATGTCCTGGACCTGGAGACCTGGACAAACTCTAAACATGTCCAAGAGCTCTATTAGAATTTAGACCCCACTCATTCTTACGCTCCCGTCCTCTCCTTTATTTTTGGGGCATACATAATCGTATAAGAATGTAATTTTAGAGAAAAAAAAATTCATTTAAAAAAATTTATCATCTAACTGCTGTACCATATAAGACATAGACAACAGAACATCAATGTTTAATATAGAAAATATGTAATAAAATTAATAATTTATTACTAATATTAGATATATTAAAATTATTTAATGAATATATAAAAATATGTTACCGTGCACTTGGAAGTTGGACCTGTTACAAGTATATAAATATACAGTCATCATGTGTTATGTACTTATGTCATGAAATTTTTAAAAAAATGGATCGGCAGGAATTTATATAATTTTATCGTCTAAATATTGTTTAAATTTTACAAAAAGCACCGCTAATACCCTCATCTATCTTTGGTTTTTAATCTTTTATTTTATCGTCACAGACAGACCCGCACACAAATCAGTAGCAAAGCCTCCCATCATCTTCAACGGATCCGATCCGCCTCTTGTTTAATCCTCAAGGTAATCATCTCCCTCCCACCCGCTCTATACGAATTGCGTTTAATTTTATTATTATACATATCTTGTCGTTGCTTGTTGTTGTAGTTGTGTATACACATATACATACACGCTGCTTTCCTCTTGTGATTTTGCAGGTTTTTAAATGCCCCAATTGCTTATATATTTGTATTTGTGCTTTGTCATGCCCTGTTATTGTGTTATATGTCTTTCAATTGCGTAAATATAGTGTTCTGCAGCTCCGTTGATTATCTATCTGGTTTAGGTTTAAATATACCACTTTTGAGGCTTTTCAATTCAAGTAATTGGTTAATCAGGTTTAGATATCACCGATAAGATTTTTTGTTGATTACTTGAAAAGAAGCTGCATATGTCGTTTCAGGTTCTGTATTGTATCATTTCAAGTGTTTCTCTTGTTCCTAGTGATTTGCGGAATTATGACTTGTTAATATTCAGTTGTGACGCTATTAGAAATATATCGATACTCATTTTGGTGTTTATAATCTTGAATCTGAAGTGTTTTGAATTTTTTTTGTAGAAAATGGCAGAGACAGGTGACTCTGTTTTTGGGAGTTTAAAAGAGTTTGTGAGTGATAGATTTTGGTTTGTGGAGAAATATCATAAGTTTATTGATGGCCGGCACAAGCCTCTTTCTTGGTCTGATTCTGATGTCGATGCGTTTATCGCATGTGATCCTGTTCATGGCCCAGCTGTATGTATTTTGCTCCTCTCAACTATCAACCTGTTTTATTTTCTCATTATTGTTTCCAGCATTTCATTTAAGTGGGTACTTTTCTGTTTGCTTGTTTATACAAAGTGGGTATTTGGGATGGTGATGTAGCACGGGGTGGCAGTTTCAGGTCTTGTTCTTGTGTGCTAACAGGTCAAGTTCGGCCCAAGCTTAATCCACCAAAACTGAAAGAAGTGTTTAATTGTTAAAAAAATAAATTCTAATAATGGATCATTTCAAGTCAATTTTCAGTTGAATGGATCATTTTTCTGTTATTTTCGGGTTTTAGTTGAATGTAAATTTTCAGTTGAAATCAGGTGGCAAATTGGGTCAGGTTCAAGTCATGTCTGATATCGCAACCCGCTTAGAGAGTATTTAAGTTAGTGTTTTGGATGGGCGTCTTTTAAATTGGGATTTATGGCTATGTTTTTTTGGTATGACAAACTAAGCTGCAAGAATCTGAAATTTGAATAGAGAGCTCTTAACAGGTTCTTAGTTTATCTGGTTAGGATGTAACATACTTGCAGGTCTTCTATGTTCATACGTGGAACAAATTCAGTATTTATGGCTATACTATGTTCTTTTTTGTTTTATGTATTACAAAAATAAAATACATTCTAGGCCTTCAGGACTTGAGGTATCTTAAAAAAAAATCATACATGTGATCTGTATTTGTCAGATGTCATCAGTTACTTACTTACCAGTAGTTTGCCCTGGATGTTATGTGTTATTTAATACTCGACATGACATAATAGAATACTCGATTGACAAAATAGAAAGAAAAGCTACGAGTGGAAAAGATTTATAATCACTTGAAGTACGCAGTTATATTAATATTGTTATTTCACAGTTATATTTAATCTTAGTGCATATGTACTATTTAAGAGAAGTATTTCTTGCCATTTTTTTAATGTTGGCTCTAACTGAATACTTATTTTCCCATTTACATTTGTAGTTAAAGTCTGCTCGGGAAGTTACAAAATTTGCTGCTGTAGGAAGTGTCCTTGGAGCAGCTAACCTCGCAGGCATTGCTTGGAAATATTCAAAAAGTCCTCATGGTAGGGAGACACTGATTACACTCTCATTATATACTCGTAGTTGTTAACATGCTTTAAATTATAGTTTATAGTGTCAAGGTAATACTTTATCCGGTTGAAGGTATAATCTATTTTTCATTGAAGTGACCGAGTATAGTTTGTTCATAATTTGATGTATCACTTAGAAAATCGTTTTGTGTAAATCATTTGCAAATCTCGTGACTTTTGAAGTTGATAATCCCTATAAACTAAAAATTTAAATGATTTTAAGATATAATTATATGTTCACCATCACATAGTGCCACTTGTCTTATAATTACTGTAGGATACAAGATAGAGCAGCTGCTTTTGGTCCTTACATGAGGATTACGGCTAAATTAGTGGGAACCATTAATATGAAACAGGTGGTTGTATTTGGCATCTCTAAATTGAAATAGAAGATAATTATTTTGCGAGTTTGTTTTGGATAGTTGGATGTTTACCAAGTTGGTTTGGTATTGGTGCACATCTTCTATTCGGATTGGACTTCAGCAAAATAAATGCAACTATTTATTCACATATCCTAATGTTTTTTAAAGTCAATTTGTTGGGTTCTCTTTTTTTTTCTCTCTTTCGAAAATCAGTTCCACAAACACATGAGTAGAAACTTGGCAGGAGGCAGTATGTACAAAAGCAAATAAAAAGCTATTAATACAAAAATTGCAATAAGTTTATTTTTTCTTGTTAGGTACTGCACTATCCTTGGCAGCCGGAGCTGTCTTCGGTTGGACATTTGGGCATGAAATTGGAAATCACTACCATCAACTTTACAGGATGGATAGCATGGGTGCACAAGTTAAGTTTTTGGAATGGGTGGAGAGCAAGAAAGGAGTGTCCTCGTAGAGTTTCACATGGATTTTCAGGGAAACTCACATTAGGAGAATAACAGCCTGAAGTGTTTGGTAGTTCTTAAGCTATTAATAAAGTTATATGACACAGTTAGCCATTTGCACCTCCATATATATGAATGCATGGTTTCTACTTATTGCTGTATTGCAGAAATGTTGTGAATGAATCTTGTCTTTTGTTATATTTTTCTAAACATTTACAAGGTAACTTCTATTTGTATGGTGTCATAAAAAGTAATTTGCTTGCCCTGTATGGTGTCATAAAAAGTGATTTGCATGCCCTAAAATTGATTGTGTTACACTTGCTCACCATGCTCCCTGCTTTGCGAAAACCAAAACCGGAAATTAATGTTTTGCAAGTTCTAATTTAGCAGCTATGTATGTATCCCTATCGATAGATATATGTTGTATACAGAATCACAGATCCATTGCTGAAGATCCAATTCAACAACTGAATAACACAGTTACTGGCAATCTGACAGTTTGTCTATCCTGAGGTCAAACTCCAGCAAATAAGCAGGTAAACATTAGTGTCAGTTTTGTTTGTATGTAGCCTCTTTATTTACCTGTCCTATGTACATTAAGGCGGTTTAAATTATACATACAAATGATAACTTATCACCTGTCAATAAGCATCTCCCAGCATTTAGGTAATTGACATATGGAATGTGAATACTAACTTGTAGGCTGTGCTTGGTTGGAAGGTAATGAAGTTACTCTGTTTTATGACATTTCTGCGTAACATAATATTTTCAATTTTCATTTTTATTAATAAAATTATTTCTATTTAATTTACAAATTAATGCTCATCCTGCTCTCTCTTATTTTTCACAAACTCTACCATCTCCTATTTATATTCTATAATCTTCTTCACCCCACTTCTTGTGACCTCTTCATTTGTACTTTTTTGCCCAAACTCAAATCCATTTCTATTCAAACGACTAGATACTACACTGGATTATCAATTTATAGAATCCCTTTATTTTATTCCACTTAAAACTGATTTTATTTATTTTTGTTTCCCTTTCCTGTGTAGCTTATTCTGTAAACTATAAACCCTCTTCAGAAGGTATTGTCTATTACCACTATATTTGAGCTATGTTAGTGCTGTTATGTTGTATTTGGTTGGGGTGAATGAATATGGAAGGAATGGAATGAATTTGAACTATATTATGGACAAATGTTTATAAATTTCATTCCTTCCTCCATTCCATTCGTTGCACCATATACTAGAGATCACACACCCAATTTGAGAAGGAATGCTCCATTTTCTTCTCTAATCTCTTCATAACAATTTTGCACTCCCTCAATTGTTTTCAAAAAATTTCCTTCTATCTCTACTATTTTCATTTAAATTTAGTCATTCCATTCTCCCCAACCAAACACAACATTATTGAACTACTAAAGGGACCTCTGGCTAATTCGTAGTTTTTTTAGTCCACAGTACATCTGCAAACTAGTTGTGGAATGAAGATGATTAAACAATGAATAGTTTTGCATAATTTACTCTCATCATGTTATGGTCCCCGTTTTCTCTCATCATGTTATGGGTCATCAATGAACATAAATGATCTGTTTTAGACCCATGAACCTTGTTGTCCCATCTGTTATGCCCAGTGAACGTATATTATCACACCCAGTAAGTTTGATTAGATGTGCTACTACTAAATCCTTACATACATAAAGGCCTGTGTATTACAGACTTGTAGTATGTGTAGAATTGAATAGTTGATGCCAGCATTCCCGCTTAACTCTCAAGGCCCTAGGGCTGGTTAAGCTATGGTAGTAAGTAAAGTAATAAGCATGAGGATTGTAACTAATTTGGCTATATTTGGTTCCACAAACATGACAATAGCTTTGACATCAAACCATATGGACATACTTTTATTACTGTGATCCAGGACTCCAATGTAGCTTTGTCTGCTGTGAAACAGATAGCTTAATGAAATTAAAATATGGCATGTAACGTATGCAAAATATCTCATGACAGCAATCAACAGCCTGCCCGAACTTACCTAGTCCATTCTAAGTTGGGACAAGCAGAAACAAGGCTGTTAATATTGTCTGAAATGAATATTATGTATTTGTATGTCTAGATTGAACTGAAACTTCGCTACGTTTAGGACCTGAATGATGGGCCACTACAATTACAGTACAAGATTGAGCGGCTTTTCTGGCATTTTGCCCCCTTCAACTTTTTAGATTGTTGTCGTTTCAAAGAAGAAAACGAAGAGAATAAGTTAACTGAAAAATATACATCATTCTCGTAATTGGAGGTCACAGTAAGTTGAGATTATGGGGGTGTTTGGCCGGGCTTAAAAGTCCGGATTGTGGGTTTATAAACACTTATTCGTACTGTTTATATAAAAAGTTAGGAAGTACTTATAAGAAGTTGAGAATACTGGTTTTTGTTTCATTGCTTCTACTTCTTTTCCAAACATTTTAATCACTTATAAGTGTTAACTTGCTTTTAATTTATACTTCACTTCTTTACTTTAAGCAAGAAACATTTATTTTAAACTCACCCAAACGGTTTTTATATCTTTGAAAAAAACAGGTCTCAGAAGCAGCATGGAAAAAGGAAAATTTCAGTTCATAATCAAGAAGAGACAGCCTGTGAGTTAAATGATTCGAATAGGATTACCTAATAACGCTGAATTCATTTAAAATAGACAAATGACAATATATAAATTGTGATTCTCCCTTATTATAAACTTCAAGTCATGATTCTCATGATTGTGGGCCTGTGGCTTTCTTTTTTCGTTTGTTGCCAAATCATATACCGCTATTTTTTGTGATCAAATATCTAATAAGATAAGCCTAGTTTAAGCACGTCAACCCATGTTTTATTCTTGCGCTGATATTCCGAGACAAGCCGAGCTGTAGCTGAACACGATCCGATGGAGTAGAGCCTGAGCTTTCTAAAATTGACTTCCAAGCAAGTGGCACCAAAATATTGTTGAAGCGCTGCTAAACTTTTATCTCATCCGCCAACATTTCTTCACTCTTACGACATGATATTTTGAATAGTTCTTGTAATGAGTTGTTGAACGAGTGGTCCACAAATACAACCAGGTTTGGTGCCAAATTTTTCGTTTTTAATCTAAATTTTCGATTTCGGTTCGGTTTTAATTTTAAAAATTATCAGAGGGTTTGGCCACGTTTGTGTGACATCTGTTTGGGCTAAGCACTAAAAAAGAGTAGCATCAAGTATGGATAAAAAGTGATGGAATGGTTGATGTGGTGGGCATCTCTGGCTTTGTGGATGCAGAGTTGAGGTGCCACCATGTGAATGGCTGCCTGCCTTTTATCTTGAAATTGTGGTTTGGTTAGGACGTCCACTAGTTTGGACCATTTTCACACTCCGATCATAAATTTCGTATATGAAACTATGCGAATTTGCGGACCATTTACAACCATATTTGTATGAAAATGTTGAATCTTGAATATGTGCCACATCACTTGTATTAGGGGTGATCGCGGTCCGGTTTGGTTCGGGTTGGAGGTAGAACCGGAACCAAACCATATATTAGCGGTTTTTAAAAATCTCAAACCAACTCGCGACCCGCAAACCATTTAACCCGGACCAAGCGGTGCGGTTTTTAATGGTTCGGTTAAGCGGATTGATCGGTTTATGACTAAGGCTTATAATCAGAAATGAGAATTTATGAATAACACTAGAAAATAGAAGAACATTTTGTCTCAATTTACATAATTTCACATAGTTAAATTAAAATACAAATTTTAGTCTAATAAAATGCATAAAGTTGAACCGAAGTCGTGGATTACTGAATTGATATGACACTTAGTTGGTATTGATAAGGTAAGCAACTAAACAACCTAGCAAGTATAAACTAAAAAATTAATATATTTATGTAAAACTAATATTTTGTATATATATAATATTAAATATTTATACTATATATATACACATGCGGTTCAGTTTTATAACGGGTTGGTTTAATATAAAACCGAAACCAACCCACAAACCACGGTTTTTTAAATTAGTCGAACCGAAACCGTAAACCTCATTGCGGTTTCGGTTTGGATCGAATTAATATCGGATTGATTTATGCGGATTTTGCGGTTTAAACCAGACCGTGATCACCCCTAACTTGTATGATCGAATATACAAGAGTAGGTAGGATTATGGTAACGCTCGAATTATCAAAAAATGCTATGTATAGCATATATAAATCTTGAAATAAATTCTTATATCGCAGAAATGATCTGCCGAATATGCCCAATATTACTCCCTCCATCACCCTGAATTGTTTACGTACACTGTTTGCACGCATTTTGAAGCTCGTATAAAATATTGTTTCATAATTTTTTTTATAATTTTTTTTTTTGAATAAAAGTTTAAACATCAAACTTTTATTCAGAAGAAAAACTATACTTTAAATGAGCGTGAAACAACGTGCCAAAAAGTAACGTGAAGAAATGGAATGAGGGGGATAGAGGGAGCAGCACCTTAGCCTGAGTAAGTTCATAAGTACGTATGAAGAAAAGACGATAATGCTGTGAGGTTTAGAGAAAAGATATGAAAAATCAAATATTCTTGGTGAACTTTTCAATCAATAAACACGTCCAAAGCACGTTACTGACCCCAAAGATAACATATAATTCTTTCAAGTAACTTCTCTATCGTATTAAAATTCTAGAGAAGAAAAAAAAGTAAATGCAAGTCAATGTGAGGTTTTTGTAGATTTTAGTATCATGTTAGTTCAAAATTTTCCTTTTCTTGCTGCAGTTGTTTACATGGTTGGTGAACCTGTATTTACCCTTTTCTCGTCACCAACGTAAAGCTAATATCTTTAGTAGTGTAATGTTCGAAAAGGGAACATACTATAAAAAACACAACCATGTGAAAAAGTTATTGGATGGAAAAATCTATAAAATGAGTGATTTTTTTATAAAAATATTATAATTTCTATGTATATCTATCAAAAGTTTAAAATTAACGTCTTCGAATAAAAAAAATTAACCGTCAACTTAACTCTTATATATATATCAGAATTTAACTTATAATTCTTTTACACAAATCATACGAAATATATAACTTATTTCTGATTTATAAGTACCGAAGCTGGGTTTCTGAGGCAGCCAGCCAAATAGCGATGCACATCTTTCACGCATACAAAGCTATCCTCGAGCTGAGTCAAAGATGTGCTGCAGTCATTGCTATATTTATGTTAGGATAACACAATATTATAATTAATTAATATTATATAAAGAATAATAATAATTGAATAAATAAATATATTTATCAAGATATCATACATTGCTTATACCTTTAAAAAATGGTTCACCAACCCCGCCTGTAGCTAACTTGTCTCCTTTCAAAAGTCGCCTAGCTAACTAAAACTCTCCACTGCGTATATATATGTGTGCTATCCATACACTTCCCATTACAAAAAAGTCACTTATTTCTTTGCTCGGAAATAAAAGAAATGGGGAGCTTAGAAGTTGAGAGAAAGACAATTGGATGGGCTGCAAGAGACCCTTCTGGAGTTCTCTCACCTTACACTTACACTCTCAGGTTTCTTCAAAATTATCTTCTTGCTTCACTCATTCAACTTACTTCATATTATTTTAATTGTTCTTACTTTTACTTTGTATGTATATTTTTGAATCAACAGAGACACAGCCCCTGAAGATATTTTCATCAAGATCACTTGCTGTGGGATTTGCCATACTGATATTCACCAGATCAAGAATGATCTTGGAGCTTCCAATTATCCCATGGTTCCAGGGTATGTGAATTTTCATTTTGCTGATTTTGGTTTTTGTAGCAAATTTTGCAAATCTTAATACGTAAAATTATGTGTTTATCGGACTCAGGGGCGGAACTAGGATTTCAAATTAGCCGGTGCTGAACTAGTATAAATAGTTTTCCTTTATAGAAAAACTCACCAATTTAAAGATTAAAGTTTCTTATAAAGAGAGACTGGGTTTTTGATTTTATATAGGATTAGCTTTTTATAGTACAATTATTTAATAGCTGGTGGAAGTTCGACAAAGAATATGACTAGATTGTCAATTATTGGATAGATGGGATATTAAATTAATTCCTCTGATATAAGCAGATGAGTAGTACTAAGTAGTAAGATTCTGTGCATTTAATTCTGGGTTCCTGGTTCACATTGATTGTGCTTTAATATGTTCTTCTTGTTGTAAAGGCATGAAGTGGTTGGTGAGGTGGTGGAGATTGGGACAGATGTAACAAGGTTCAAGGTAGGAGATTGTGTTGGAGTTGGCACGATAGTTGGATGTTGTAAAAACTGCAGGCCGTGCAACGCTGATGTTGAGCAGTACTGCAACAAGAAGATCTGGTCCTACAACGATGTCTACACCGATGGCAAGCCCACCCAAGGAGGCTTCTCCAGCTCCATGGTTGTCGATCAAAAGTAATTATTCATTTTGATTAGCTCATGCTTCACATTATCTCAGATTGAAGAAATATTTGATCTTACATTTTATTGAATCTAATTGATGTGTACTTCTTTCCGATAGGTTTGCAGTGAAAATTCCAGATGGAATGGCACCGGAACAGGCAGCACCTCTGTTATGTGCAGGGGTGACAGTTTACAGTCCTCTGACTCACTTTGGTTTAAGTAAGATTGCTGGACTTAAAGGGGGGATTTTAGGGCTTGGAGGGGTCGGACACATGGGGGTGAAGTTAGCGAAAGCCATGGGACATCATGTGACTGTCATAAGCTCGTCTGACAAGAAGAAAGAGGAGGCAATGGATCATCTTGGTGCAGATGCATACCTTGTCAGCTCGGATACTACTCAGATGCAAGAAGCTGCTGATTCGCTTGATTATATCATTGACACCGTGCCTGTTAATCACCCACTCGAACCTTACCTCTCCTTGTTGAAACTTGATGGGAAGTTGATCTTGATGGGGGTTATCAATACTCCTTTGCAGTTTATCTCCCCCATGGTTATGCTTGGTAAGTCGATACATATTTTCGCTCACCAGAGCGGAGTTGAATTTGACATGATAACCAAGTCCGTTCTGTTACAGAATTGTTGTGGTGAACTATGACTGACTTGACCAAATGTCGTAAAATATCATTTGTTAGTAATATTTTTTTGGGAAATTTTGTGTAGGGAGGAAGGCCATAACAGGGAGCTTCATAGGGAGCATCAAAGAAACAGAAGAAATGCTTGCTTTCTGCAATGAGAAGGAGATAACTTCATCAATTGAAGTAGTGAAGATGGATTACATAAACAAAGCCTTTGAGAGATTGGAGAAAAACGACGTCAGATATCGGTTTGTTGTAGATGTTTCGGGCAGCAAACTTGATCAAGAAGAATAAGATCAGTCCAGACACAAGATGCAGATAATGATCTCAAAAACATCATGGCACTTGTGGTGAATGCAGTTTTTTCCATATATTTAATTTGATGAATTAAGTCTATTTGTGTTGTTTATTCATGGCTCATGAGTTGAAAAATACAATAATTTGATGTTCTGGTGTGGTGGTTGTTTCTGATGGTGAAGTTTTAACAAAAGACATGATATTTTGAAATGATACAACTGTTGTATTGAGTCTATTTGGTTGGTTCGTGTGATGCTTTCCTTTGTTTGGAAGTGCATTGGATTTTATTTTTGGGACAAGACAATATATGGTATCACAACAATGATGTTTAACAGCAATTAAATCATACCTAATTTGATATCAATATTAGAGCATCTAAGCTGACTAAAATTAGAACCGCTAATATATTGTGTTTCGATGACATGGATTATATTTGTTAATTACTTCTTATGTCTCCTTCATTTCTTTACGTTACCTTTTGGCACACTTTTCAATACTCTTCATAATATATCTTTAAAAAAAAAATTCTCTGAATAAAATTTGATGTTTAAACTTTTATTCAAAAGCAGGAAATTTAAAAAAAATAATTATGAAACTATGCTTTATAAGAGCCCCAAAATGCGTGCAAACACTAAACATAAACAATCACGGGGACGGGGGAGTATATTTCAAAAAAAAAAAAAATGTTATTAATATTGTGCTTCCTTGATGTTACTTATATTGGTTGGTTATATTTTAAAACGGTATCATTTTAATAATAAAAATAAATGGCATGAAATTTTTTTACAGATTTGACAAATATAGTTAATATGAGGAAGTTGGCTATAAATATAGATAAAGGGATTGTAATATTGAAATTGAATTTTTTTATATAATTTCTATATATTTTTTATTTATAACATATTATAATTATTTTTAATTAGAATGTACATAATCGAAGATGATCAGAAAGAGTTGGTAAGATGTGATCAGTTCTCCAATTGTTCTGTACGTTATGTAGGAGTAGATTTGTCAACGAATGAAACTCACCTAATCTGGTCTGATATGAGACGTAATAACCAAAACTAAATTGTACTAATGTAAATTCTATTCAAAATGATCTGATTTCTTTAGAGCGATCTCCTCGAACGCGCTCAATCCGTAATTCCTTAATTTACATGATATTTATTATATAAAAATAATAAGTTTATTATTTTTTGAAAATTATATTTACAACATAATTATAAATCACAATAAATGATTTTTCCATCAAATTCATAAACTTTAATTTATGTAACGACTATTTATTTATCCGTCAATTTGATTGATGGTCGTCAATTTGATTGATGGTCATGAATTTGTCAATTACTTCATCAATCTTTTATGAAGTAGCTAACAAATTGACGGAGTGGTCAAGATAAAATAAAAAATAGAAATGGATTTATATGCTCTTTGAAGGCTAAGTAAACCTAAAATTAAAATTTGCAAATCATAATGAAAAGTTTAAAAGGTCTACTCAAGTGCAAATTATCCATCTACATGATGCATGATACAAGTTCTTTTGCTTATTGTTAAAATAAGGGTCTTTCTAGTGTGTGCCCAAGGGCACACATTAAGCACTAAATTTGATGAGTTTAGTGGATTTTGATTGGTGGAGTTGGTGTAAATACAGGGGGGCCATCCATATTTATGATTACATGACCAATAAAAATGCACCAAACTCATAAAAATTAGTGCTTAGTGTGTGCCCTTGGGCACACCATAGAAAAACCGTTAAAATAAATATTTCCCTTTCCTGTCACAACAACAAGTCATCCCGTGCAAAAACGAAAGATAGGCAGACCAGCAAAATCGGATTAAATGAGAAAGTGGTATGGATACTCATGTTCTATAATTCGGGAGTCGGGGAATGAGACTATGAGAGTGAATAAATAATAATGATGATGATAATTGTCATTCTTGGTGTGGGGAAATGATTTGCTTTGCATCGCTTTCAGCGGGGTTGGTGAAGTTTGAAAGGTCAATTCTTTTATGCTCAGAAATCAACTACTCTACTGTACAATACCAGACTTGAATGAATCATACTCCCTCCGTCCCCTTTTACTTGTCCCTTTTGAAAAAATAACGCATCTTAAGAAAAAGTTAGTTGGATATCTTATTTTCATACATATTCCTAATAAATGTAATGAATTAGATAGAATTGTATGTATATATAGGTTAGTTAAACATTGGAAGTTGTTACTTTTTGAAAAAACATACAAAAAGTTGTTTTGAAAAAATAAGTGGACAAGTAATTTGAGACAATTTTTTTTTTTCTAAAAGGGACATATAAAAAGGGACTGAGGGAGTACTAGACACTACTGATGCGGTGGTGCCTAATCCTTTTTTCCCCAACGCCCAGCAGTAGCATGAGTATATATGTTCACAGTACACCTCTTCTTTTTTCTTGTTATTTTAGTGCACGATTTTCCGCAGTGGAGTTCTTCTTAACATGTATAACAATCACTTGCGAGCATCCGATAGTCTCTTAGTTAACTCATAAATATAATATTAGACTCTTAATAAATTAATACAAATTTAAGAACCTCATCTCCAACAAGCCTCTTTATACTTGCTCTTAAGTTCATATTTTATTTTTGTTTGGACTTATATATGACAAAATTTTGAATGCAATTGAAGGGAATGAATAGTTTACCGTAAAAAATAAGTTGCGAGCTATGTAATGACTCTTGGAGAGAGAAGAGAGAACCAAGAGACTCTTAATAATTTGAAACTACTAAGAATCTCTTGGAGTAACAAATTCTTTGTCCCTCCTCAAATTTCAATTTAAGAGATCATTTAAGAGTCTCTTGAAGATGCTCTAAGCATTAAGATACCATGCAACTTTCTGGCATATTAACTAAAACAATTACTAGTTTAATAATATTTTCTTAATGAATACAAACAAGACTTTTCTAGTATTTGTAAATAGTTCCGAGTCTTCTGAATATATATTAACTGAACTCCCCGGGACATATCAGTTTTTACCAAGCAAAAGATGTCACCGCCAAATCAGTCCCCTTGCTAGCCTTTAAAAATCTCAGAATTGGCTAAGAATGTAATGGGCAAGCAACAAAAGCATTACATATTTAGACAGGGTTTCCCAATTAAGTTTCTCAGCCAAAGGCAACACAAATTCTCTTTCCCTGCCAATTTAATCTAGCATCTCACCTACATTACTACATACAAAAGTATTAGAAGCCTTTCTGCATTTTAGTCCCCGCTTTTCGTTCATAGATTGTCTTCTAAAGTTCATGCGGAGTCTGAACTTATCCACCTCCCCCCATCACAGAAAATCTTCTTGACAATGTGGAATTGAGGATATGCTGTGTGTGAGTTATCTATTGGATATCACAACCATCTACTGAAGTAAATGTTCATGAAATATCTTGATGGATTGAAGCCGCTCAAAATCACTATTAAGTTGAAGAAGTTAGACTTTGATCTACAACTGAACTGAAGGAAATAACAGTAAGAAGTGAAGAATACTCACAAATAGGTGAAAGGATGATTACAAAACCGATTGGGTACAAGAAGAAAGTCGTCTTCTCCAAAAATGGAAGTACTGCAACAAGAAATTGGCCGTCTCAGTACTAATACATAAAGCCTTTTAATAAAAGCACTTTACCAGGGTCTTCTAATACCACCATAACATGACAATACAATTATTTGGAAAGAAACTTTGGACCAAATGCGTTAAGTTCAAGAAGCAGCATGATAATCTTATACCTTTCAATCAGCGAAAGACAAAAATTAGGTAACTTGCACAGTTTTGGAAGCAAGTTAAAAACAAAATTTCATCATATCACATATAGTATAACTGAGATAGCAAGTTGTTGCAGCAAAATAATAATATAGCTTCTACATAATTCCTACATAGACCAACTTTTTTCACTCCAACAACCCTATCGTTTGGCCTCTTATGTCTTATATTACAAAAATGTCTTGACCAAATGTATTCTCTAGATCTTTGATTACTGAAACCGACATGTAATGTGTATCATCAAGTAGCCAGAGATAATTATGAGGAATTAATATATGATCTCTATACACATGTCTTGTTTGCTCAATTAGAAAACTACTATTTTAAAACAATAATTGTCTGACATGCAAAGCAAGAAACAACATATTTCCATCAATCCTCTGAAATGCTTGCTTGGGAGAAATATATTTAACTTACCATCATATCCTAAGAAGTTGAGGTAGTGATAATAGGAAGCTGCCACCATCAAAAGCAGATTTGACAACAGGACTGGAATGAATCCATGCGCAACCAAGAGGGGTGATAAAAAATAATGTATCACTGCCACGGAAATACATGCAAGTGTTACTCCAAGTCTCCATATATAGGATCTAAGTCTTTAAAGTTTCTGATAGAACGTCAATGCACGTACCATAAAGTACAACAAACATTGGGAAGAAAGAATTGCAGTGAACGTCAAAAGCATACAGCCTTCACTACAAAATAGCCCAGTTAGTACTGAAATATGCAAATGATTAATTACTACTGAACATACAAAGAAATCCACAGAAATCACATGTATAAAATTGTACACAAAGTGCCACTTGACTCAACTGTGTGGACTGCAAACACTGCTATTATTACAAGTGTGCAAGCAATAGTTCCAGTTTGGCCCTATCTAGTTGGTGGAACACCTCGCGATAAAACATTGAAAAAATACATTATCTTGTTTTTCTGCGCTTTGCATCCACATGGTAAGACTAAAAGAACCATCTAATCCTAGTAGAAAACTGCACAAACTACTGCTTTCATCCATTTATATGCAACATTTCAGACACATACAATGCATTTCCATTTAAACTTACCATTCAACACGCTGCTCCACAACATGACTGTTCGGCGCTTCCTCTCGAAGGTAGGTGTTGGTCAGGAACCTGCACAATGCTATGATCAACTCTCTAAATAAATGATTTGTTTTCCATAATTTCCTCTAATATGTAAAACTATACAACCTAAGATTCCCTAAAGCTTGTTTCTATGAAATTAAGTTTCGCAAATAATTGATAAGACACTTTAACATAAAATTCAAAGAAGATGAACTAGTGCATGTGAATTATTGTGTACTGCATAATCAAAAGAAAATATCACTGCATAATCAAAGAAATATCAGCAACAAGTGAAACTAAGATGCTAGTGCATACTGCATAGTGTATAATTTCTCCAATAAAAGCCATTCTTACCAACCACACGTAGCCAAAAGTGCTCCAGTAACTAAAAAATGGAAAAGCAATACTGAAATGACAACAAAAACAGCATGGCCTGCACTGTGATCGTACCTGTAACAAATTAACACACAAAGCAGATTAAGAATCAGACAATCTATATTAGAAAACATACCAACAGTTACTAATGTATTGTAGTTGTATCTATTCTTTTTGGATGAATTAAATGTAATTTGTCATCACCAAAACAAAAGAAACAAGAAGAATTATGTTCAAGTCAGAAATGCAAAAGCAGTGAGAACCTTTCAACTTCCAAGTCCAAATACATTACTATAGTTACAATTCTCCATACACAAGTTATTTAGGGAAGTTATTTCAAGAATATCTGGACAACAAAATGCCAATAGAGTTCAAGATTTAGTGATTCTGAGATGGTGACTTTGTTGAAGGTTTAATAGAAAACAAAAACAAAACTTACGCTGCACAATAAGCCATGGTTGAAACAGCCAGAAGTAGACTGCAGATCACGACAAAAGCAGGATCATCACGTGCCCACTGGTTCTTAGTTTCTGCAACAGATAATTGGTCCAATAAGGGCAAATATCTAATCAGAAAAATCTAATATTTATGTTCTTATTGATTGAATTAATTAGATAATTCTATTTTAAGTAATAGTCTCATTAAAATTGCTGACAATGAGACAAAAAGTAGAGCGTGTTTGATAAGGTCAGTCCTGACAAGTAGAAGATATTATAAAACTGTGGATTCAGTACTTAATTCATTTAGCATCTTAGATAGGATCTGAGTCTCTAAATTGGAGGTAGATCTTAGATATCTGTATTCAGTAATCAATTTCGTCACATTTTCTCAATAAAGCCAAGAGCTTATATCGTATTGTGCAACCAAATGCTTAAGCAGCTAATATAATAATCAATATATTCCAAGCTCTAACTATTATAATAATATAAAATACAGAAACTCTGTATATCTGTGTACTGTATGCTTGTAAAACAAAATTTTCACTACTGTCAAAGAAAATACAGCAAAGAATAAACCGCATTCAACTCCTAAATGATGTTCAAATATGAACTTACGTTTGTGGTACTTGGTGTGCTGATAGCTTCATCCACAGTTCAGGTCAACATGCAAAATCAAAAACTAAATTTAATAAAATGTCGCAGTAAGCAACTCAATTAGCACTATAAAAACATACCTAGTAGTTAACTATCAATTAAACCCAGTTTGGTCGATATTTACTCAATAGTGAGTTTTACTATAACCAAACCCAGAAGAAAATTTAAGAGTGAGATTTACTCAATAGAACAAAATGTATGAAGACCAAAATATATTAACCAAAGTTGTCCACAATTTTTCACCAATCTGAAAGAATAAAAAATGGTGGGAGTAACAAAATATTACATTCATGTATTTATTCATTAGTTCACTTTTAATATTCATAAGAATTATGGACATCGAGCATTTCACTATATTTTTGCAACTTTTCAAAACATAGTGTGGCTTTTTAAACTATATATCTAAACCAGAAATTAACAATAATTTAAGCCTGCTTTATTGGTAGGTGAACCACACAATTGGGAGCCTGAACAACAATATAAAGCAACATAACATCGGAACTGTTGGATACTTACACAACTTTTGGCGAGGTACATAAATGAAACATTTGCCAAAAGGTATATTCAATGTCCATTTGTTGCCACTGCAAGGATCATTAAATGAAAATATTCAGATACAGATATACAAATTGATTTATTTATTTTCAAGGATCCATATAGTCTTCAAAACAAAATAACAAAAAAAGATTGTAGAGTAATTTAGCCATCTGCACCTGCGCGTTAATTACTATGTATGACATATGAAAGCAGCATAACAAGACACTGAATTTAATGAATATATACATATATCTAAAGTCAGTCTAATACTTTGATTAGTAGTACCATATATTAAGATACATGATTATTTTGGTTATGGAACCTAAAAGAAAGCTCAACTACAATTAGCTTCTACGCACCTAACTCAATAAATGAAGATATAATAGCGTACTTCAACTTATATTATTGGTAGGCGATAGAAAATACAAAAAAAGAGCACCAAGTATATGGTACATCAGCGCTTGTATATAGTAATGGTAGACATTTAAACTGGCAATTTCAAGTACCTCCTCCGAAATAGCCTTCTGTTAGAAGCAAACAACTAATTAAATCATAGTGAGATACGAAATAATACTAAGTGATTGCTCCTTACTTCAAATGTTCTCATTCAATGATGCTTATTCATCTATCAGAACTGTCATTAACCAATATAAAGATGAGCCAAAATTTACTAACAGTAGCACACTGCACACAGAACAAGCTTTGTGCACATGAGTTATCGACAGGAAACTAGAAACAGAACATCTAACCCAAATAAATTCCATTATTCATGGTGTCAGTTTAAAACAGTGTGACCAAGGTGTGAAGCAATACAGCGAAAGCAAGTACTTTACATATGTGAAGGCTGAAGCTATGAGACCCCTAGACAATTTTAAAAAATACTCCTACGTATTACGGTTGAATGAAAAGATATAAAAAAACAGAGGAAAAAAATGAAAAAAAAAATTGTCCAGAAACACTGAAATATGTATAAAGGATCAAAAGAAGAAAAAAAACATGAGTTCAGTATGTCCGTATGATATAATGCATTTCACGAACATAATTTTAATATTACAAATTGTGAAAAAGTAAAGTAATTCAAGATTTACCTCCTTGATATCGATTATATATATTAATAACACTCGAAAAAAATACACATGAAGATTAAATACATATTAATAGAGAATAGAAAAACATGCATCTACAATTTGAGATATTTTCAATATTGTTAAAATATACAAAAAAAATCCTACTCTTTTCTAGTATTATATATACTTATTTTATAATATTTACAGAGTATAACATTAAAAGATATCAATATACTTAGCAAAAAAATATCAAAATATATGACTGGTTCCATAAAAACAATAAATTAAATCATTAGTGTAATGCGTAACTGCAAAACGTAGTAAAATTATATATATATACAGAGAGAGAGAGAGAGAGTTAAGTTCTATGGAGTACATATAAACATTGGAGTATTGGAGTACAAATTATAATTTTTTAGTTTAATCATAAATAATATCTCTGATTATCCAAATTTATATATAATTTATCATTTATAAGTAGTATTAAACATAATTATCAATTAATCATTAATATCTTTCAACTTTAACAAGCATTAAGATTGGTGTTCTGCTTATAAGTTATATTGCAGAACATAATGTCCTACGATTTATAAAAGTAATTGTTCTATCTTTTGATTACAATGTTTATGTTGTAGAACATAATCTGCAGGTTGTCGGATGGTTACAAATATTGTAGAACATAAAAAATGAAGATTTTGGATGACTAGATTATATTGTATGAATCATGTACTCCAATACTCCAATATTTTTGTACTCCATAGAACTTGAGTATATATATTGTGGATAAATATACAGTAAGGATCTTGACTTGTTTTACTCTGAACGCATTGTAACACTAACGCGCACGCTTGAGGTCACCTCGGGCCTCAGAAGCTCTCCTACATGTCAGAAGCAATTTTGACGCTCATTGGTTTCCTTAGCTTCAAAGAATTACTCTACCAACTCAATCAATCTCAGCACGAAGAACTCGACCTTGGACACCGATTTACAGCATACGCCAAATATATTTATTTAAAATAGGCCAATTTCTCAGGTAGAACTGTTGTGATGTGATTCAAGTGCAGAAATCAGTAACATATAATAATTAATATGTTTTCATCCTAAAACAGCCTAGTGTCCATCATTTGAGTGTCCCGGCTCTCGAGATTGTTAAATAAATAGTTTGTCAGGTGACGTAGCATCTTAAAACAATCCTTGGAAAATTTATGTGAATAATAGGTATCTTCAGATTTTACAAGCCTTACTTATTATGTGCCTATACATTAAGTTAAAAGATATAAACACTTCTTCGACACTAATTAGTAAATTATTTACCATGCTACTCACCACAAAGGAACTCGAATTTCGATGCTATATCCAACCACGCACATTTAGGGGCCGTTTGGTTCATGGTTAATGCTCCCGGTTAACGGTAATCAGAAACTCAAACCCATGTGTTGGTGTTTGGATTAACAATTTCGTTGTATAGAATGAGAACCTCATTCCCAGTTAGTGGATAAATCATTTTACACCCATTGGAATACCCATTTCCATACCCACCCACCCACACACCCACCCTAATTCCCATTCCCACCCACCATCCAAACACTCATTCCATTCCATCTAAGTGAAAGCAGCCTTGGAGTGTCTATAATATGGTTGCAAGACATGGAGTCCAAAGGAATAACATAGAATTTATTTTAATTTTGTGGTCAAGTATATAGTAGTTCCTCAGTTCTATTTCACATGAATTCAAACTAAGGCTAAAAATTACAAATTAACAATAGATACTTCCTTCCCCCCGACCCTGATTCTAAAAATTGCAATCACTTAATTTCCTCTTAACATCATATTCTCCGCCTTAATTTTCATTTCAATGTTGTCTAATTATATTAGTTCCAACCGAACAGGGAGTAACAGAAGCACATAAATACCCAAAACAAAGTCACACACCATCCAATCCAGAACTTTCCTACAAACACAACATCTAAGCTTACAATGACATGACAACTAAACACATGAATCTCAGAGGATTACACATTCTAAGCACACGAATCTAACAGAATTAAACATAAGCAGCACAGCAATTGAACAAGATCTGATCCATGTGCATATAAATTGAAGAAATTCAAACATATAAAAGGAGAATGGCGAGTAAACCTTGATAATTCTGCGAAGATATTGGGGGAAAACGGGATTGGCGCGATAGTTTTGTGAGGGCGTGCGGCCCTTGGACACTGTTGGCAGCATCTTCAGATGATGATGATATATATATAATCAGTATATGGGTTATAATTATTACTATCTGTGCAGGATGCAAAATGGAAGAGATCGATGAATGAACAGATCTCCCCGTTAATTCAATAACTCAATCTATCACCACTGTGATCTAAACACTCACTTCTAGCTCTTTTTTGGGTCGGATCTATAACCCACGCCATTTTTAAGTCATACATTTTTTTTTGTTGAGTTTTTTTATAAACAATTTATTCATTAAATTTGTATTTAGAAAATCAAAATTACGCAATCTATACTACACTTATACTATACTATAATAAGTCAACATGGGTATAATTTGTAATCCAAAGTTTTAGTTATATTTTTTGGTTTGGTACTCTCCTTTTGGTACTACAAGTCTACAAATGTCGAGTCTATTGGTATTATATTATTAAACAGTTTCAAATACTAAAAACACTCATAACAATCCATTATCATATAATATTTCAGCAAAAAGATTATAATAATGTTATTAATAAGATTATAAATATACAATTTTGAATATTTTCTTTTAACAAGAACCTTCATATAACTTTTTTTTAACTTTAACGTGTTCTATTTCAATATAAACACGAACCAATACATAACTCTTTTTAACTCTAATCTTAAAAATTATTGTCGTCAAAAAAATCAAGATTACAAATTACGTTAAAATTCGATTGATTTGATTACTGAATCTTTCAAAAGTATTAAACGATCGGCTATGTTTGGAAAAGATTTGAATTTTCTGATTTTTTTTATTTTTAAATCTACGTGTACTAAATTCGGATTAAATGTACTAAAATCTTGAGGGTTTGTCCATTTTCAAGTAATCGGGAGAAAATATAGTCAATTGAATTATATAATTTAATTAAAATCCAATCTATTAATACTAAAATACTAATAAAATGATGTTAAAATTTAAATTATAAATAATAAATTACGAACTATAAACCCGCCCGTGCTTCGCACGGGTTAAAGGCTAGTATATATAATAAGTCAAATTTCAGATTGGTGAATTTTTTCTATCTATAATAATAAATTTCAGATTGGGTATTGTTTTTATCTGTAATAAAAAGATTGAGTATTAGTGTTATATTTTAACTGTTCTATTTATAACAAGATTGTGAAACTGTCCAAGTTTTTTTTTGACGAAAAACAAGGATTTTATTAAGCATTCAAATCGTGCAAAATACAATCATGAATCGATCTAGGAACAGAACTCTGATAATACGACCTGACAAATAATATGATTCCCTAGCAACTTTGATGGGCAACCGTATTAACAGACCGTTTGACAAAAAACAATTTAACCTTGTTTAGATTTAGGAGGTAATTCCGGCACTCCTCAACGATCTAACCAAAGTATGATCTGAGCATTGCCGTACTTCTAACTGCTTGCACCAGAACCTAGCAATCGGATTCTACACAAGCTTCCCTCCATCCTCGAGCATCCATCCAACTTAGCGCTTTCTTAAAAGCCATAGCTTCAGCTACTAAAGGTGAAAACATGACAGGGTCAAACACAGCCTTTGCTTCTATCAGATGACCTACAGAATTTCGAGCCACTAAACCAAAATCAACTCCACCACGATCTTCAAAAACAGCAGCATCCACTGATACCTTAATTGTGTTTGGCTACAGCTCCATCTCCTTCTGCTAAAGGCTGGAGAGGAGTAACAAAACTTCTTGACTGATTATTTTTCATTGTATAAGGTGCTGCTTTGCATCCGCAACTGTTTTATAAATTTTCGTATGTCTTTGGTTCCAAACTACATCGTTCCGTGATCTCCAAATTGACAAGCACAAAGTTACAACCTCTGCATATTCGGCATTACTGCAGGTATTGAACATAACCTGAAGCCACGTTCTGAAACAAGTGGCCATTTGAAACTGAATATTAGGGAACATAGTAGCCCAGCACTGACGAGCAAAACTGCAGTTCACTAATGTATGCACAATCGAATCCTCTTCCTCTTGGCAAATTGGGCAAATAACTTGAATTGGAACATGTTTCTGATGAAGTTGAGTTAGAGTATGAAGACAATCAGATAAAGCCCTCCATACCAGATTAAGAACTTTTGGTGGAGCTTTTATACTCCACAAGGTTTGCCAAATTTTGTCATTCTCCTCCATGTTCCAGTGACCCCTACGAGTTTGCAAGAGTCTGTACGCCGATTTAACCGTGTAGTTACCCGTTCCTTCAAGGCACCAGCACAGTTGATCGTCAGTATTTGTCTCAAATAAAGGGATGGCCAGCACACACACCTAGTCTCTTTCATTCAGAACATCCTTTACCACCTCAATATCCCTTTCCCTGGATCTGTGCGAAACAACGAAGCATCAACATTATTTTGTAAAGGCTCTAGCATAAATGTAATATAAGGGTTCTCATGCACTAACAGCCAGGGTTGCTCAGGAATTTGAATTGTTGAAGCATCACCAACTCTCCGACGAGCCCTTTCCTTAAGTAATTGTTGAGCTCTTCAAGGAGACCACGCCATATAAAACTTGGATTGTGGTCTAACTTAGCACGAAATATATCTGATGAATCATAATATTTAGCTTTGTACAATCTCGAGACAAGGCTGTTAGGATTATTAGCCAGTCGCCAAAGCTGTTTACCTAACATAGCAATGTTGAAATCTTGAAAATGTCTAAATCCCATGCCTCCAGCATTTTTATGTTTCGTCATTCTCTCCCAAAACATCCAATTGAGTTTCGATTTATTGTTCTGACCTGAGTTCCACCAGAATCTTGTTAAACTTTTCTCGATATTCCTTGTAATATCTAGCAGAAGAAAGAAAACGTTCATGACATAAGATGGCAGGGTCTGAGCAACATGTTGAATCAAATTTTTTTTTCCAGATCTCGAAATATAGTTACGTCCCAATTACGAACATGTTTAATCAGAATTTCCTTTCCAGACCTCGAAATATGGTTAACCGTCCCAATTACGAATTCTGGAATCAACCTTATCCTTCAAGAAGCCAACAAGTTAATATCCAAGTTTAATTAGTTTCCGAATTCTGTTTGAATGTTGGATACATATAAAATCTTAATTCAAATTATTTTGAACACAAGATAAATTTGTATAAAGTGCAATAGACTAATTATATCTCAATAAATAGTTAAAATATTATATTGTTTAATATTTCCAGATCTTTTATTTAAAATTTTAATATCTTTCATATCTTTCTTTTCATTCAAATTTACAATTGTTAATTGAATTGATGATTGGTTAATTAAATTGGTGATTTTAATAACTATTAGCCTACTTGAATTCGTGGTCTCAAGGTCATAACATTTTTTAAAAAAAATTGCAACATGAAATATAGGAGAAACAAGTAAAAAAATATTATTTGCGAAATTAAAGTTCAATATCATAAGATCCCACTTTACAAAACGTTTTGCTACAAGATTAAATGAAAGCGTTTTGAAATCAAGATTATAAGATCACAAATAATTTAAAACACTACTGTATAATTTTGATTAAAACACTAGAGTAAATATTCATAGTGATTTTAATTCTCTAAAAAAATACATAGTGATTTTAATGAATATTATAGTCTAATTATTTGATTTTCTTCTCTCAAATCATCAATCAATATATACTTATATAAAGGAGAAGCGAGAGGCGTGTAGGTGTCGCCTCTCACATCGCTCCGTTCTATTTTTCTAATTTTTTGGAATTTTTGGATGAAAAATATCAAAAATTAGAATTATCTTCTTTAGTTTCAGGTATATTAGAAACAAGTCTCAGAATCTGATTTTGTTTCAGATTATTTATGGAATATAGTAGCTTGAAAGTTATAATTTGATTTTGTTCAGGTATATTAGAAGCAAGTCTCAGAATCTGATTTTGTTTCAGATTATTTATGGAATATAGTAGCTTGAAAGTTATAATTTGATTTTGTTTCGGATTATTTAATTATGGGAAAGAGTAGTACACAAGTCTCTCTGCATCTAGAAATACTCCTATAGATTGTAGGGTTTTGGATCATCTAAACACAAACTCCTCTATTTCAATTTCAATCTGATTTAATTATGGTAAAGAGTAGCACACAAGTCTCTCTGCAACTATAAATACCCACACAACCAACTATAAATACCCACACAACCTCCTCTCTTTCAATACCACAACCCTACCTCTCTCTGGTAATAGTTCTCTGGCTCGATTTCTAACTCGGTGGTGCCGTTCTTCTGCAACGATAAGTGAAGAATGTTTATACAATATTAAAAAAATAAAGGTTGTTGCAAACAAAGATAGTTATAGACCGCTATGTGGGAGTCGACAAATCCAAATACGAAAAAAGAATATAGTCTTGACATGATATTGATGGATGATATCAATAAATTAAATATTATTTATGTATGTTTTTGGTTTTTCTTTTATAATATTTGTTTTATTCATTGGACATGTTTGTTGTTGTTATTTTTTTTATGATTTACTTTGTATATAGGAAAAAATTATTCATGCATAATCTGTTTGCTCCGTTCAAGAAACTTTTAAGTGAGGAGTAGTTATAGACCGCTATCTCACGGATTTGGATTAGATGTTTTTGTGCATAATCAATCCAAAAAAATTGGAAGAAGGAGTGACAATGTAAGAACATGATTACTTTTAAAAAAAACACACAAATAAAATTAAGATTCGTCATGCATTAAATTGTTAATACGTGTATTAATTTATTTTCATTTTTTCACCGTGAATTATATTCCAATTTTGCAATTTTATATATTAGTATTGGTATTACATCAAGATTTTTATAATATAAAATTTATTTTATCTTACAAATAATAACTTGGAAACATTAATATACATTTTATAGACAACCACAAAATTATTTAATTCTACAAATATTAATAATGCATCATTAATACTACTATAATTTTTATAGACCGTCGCAACACGCGACTTCTCAACTAGTTCATGATATATAGATCATACGAGGAGAAAATAAGAATGCTAATAATACTGTTTTAAAGTCATCAGAATTAACTGAACACATTTTTTTTACAAGACTTATTTTGAAATTCGAAATTATGAGATCATAAATAATTTAAAGCAATTATAATTTCGAATAAAGTACCATAGTAAATATAGTAATTTTTTTTCTTCACTACTATGTGTTTTGCCAATTTTTTTAAAATTTTCCTCCCACCAACATCCACCAGACCACCACATATGTCGATCCATAATCAAACAACATGTGTACGAAATACCACACCCTCCAAAACAAATTTGTTCTAGATCGATTTATCATCTTCCCCTTTAATCTGCGTTACCGATAAACAAAATTAATCCCTAATCAATTAATTCCAATCCTCTTCACCCCAGCATTCCTCACTCCCCCTTCCTTCTCAAAGTAATTCCTGACCTCCACCTTGATCATCTCCTTCATCACATTAACCACATCTTCACTAACCCTAACAACTCCCTCCCCATTCTTTTCCCCTCTTTTCTCCTTTATGTCATAATAATCCGTCCCCGTCCCCGGCAAAGACAATGTCAGAGCCGTCGGAGGCTCCATCACAAACGCTTTCTCTTTCCCCGCATTCCAATCCTCCGAGTTACACGAATCACTGATCTCCGATCCGTTCTTATCACTCACACTCTCCGATCTTTTCATGACTCGGCAGCTCCGCTCCTCGCTTCCGGGAGAGCTAACGAACTTACGCTTGAGAGTCGAGTTCCAGTGATTCTTCACCGCGTTGTCTGTTCGGCCGTTGAGAAGCCTCGCAATCGTCGCCCACTTGTTACCGTACTGCGCGTGCGCCTTGAAGATGATATCGTCTTCCTCCGCCGTGAACGCGCGGTGCTTCACTTCCGGCGAGAGCTGATTGCACCACCGCAACCTACAGGACTTCCCTGATCGCCCGGGAATGGAGTTTCCGATCACGGTCCAGTTCCGGGCTCCATGCTCGTCGACGAGCTTTGTGAGCAGCTCGTCCTCCTCCGCGCTCCACGGGCCCTTGGTACGATCCATGTACAATAGAGAGAGAATAGTTTGAACAGTAGAGAGAGAGAGGCGGTTGAGAAGTGAGGGAGAGAGGGGGTTATATAAGACAGGGGATTAGGGTAAAAAATTAAACGGTTCAACAAAAAAGACGTTTCAGTTTTGTAACTGACTTTTGGTTACAACTTACAACTGGCTCAGTAATGCTGCTTTTCAAATACTCCACTTGGATTGGGGTGATTTAAATTTAATTCGAGATGAAATCTGGTTTTGGGAAGATACTCCGTTAAGCGTAATTAGCGACATTATTTTGAATGTTTTAAATGAAGATTTTATGGTTAATTGGTTGGGTTAATTAGCGGTTTAAAGATGACAGCTGTTTTCCATGAAGCTAAGAGAAGAGATGGGGGAAATTTCCTGAAAAATCTCGTGACCTTTGAGTCATTAAGACGTGTTTGTTACCGTAATTTCGTAAATGAGAGCATCTCCGAGAGTAATCCCTATATTTGTTGTCTAAAATTTTATAAAATAATGGTGATTTAAAATATAGGTAAGCAAAAAATTGTTTTACTCCAATGGTATTACCTATACCTGTCACCTATAATTTAAAAACTACTCCATCCGTTTCAAATTACATGTCCACTTTAAAAAAATCATATAGTTTAAGAAAAGTGGAAAGTGAGAAAAAAGAGATGTATCAAGTCATTAATTGAAAATAATATGTGGTGTATGGTTGATCTTGGAAATATAAATTACTAATATGTGAAGGATAGTTGGTTTTGGAAACATAAATTTACATTGAAAGTTGAAGTGGACAAGTATTGTTTCGTATCAAGTCATTAATTGAAAATAATATGTGGTGTATGGTTGATCTTGGAAATATAAATTACTAATATGTGAAGTAGAGTTGGTTTTGGAAACATAAATTTACATTGAAAGTTGAAGTGGACAAGTATTTTGAAACAAATTTTTTTCTCTAAAGTGGACATGTAATTTGAAATGGAGGGAGTAGTATTTATTCAATATTTAAGGTAATATATGTGAGAAGAGATAGAGTTGAAGTACATATATTTTATATTATAGGTAATATTGATGATGTGGCATTATATGGGTTGGATTTTTGTTACCTCGAATGAGGGGATGAGTTTTTTCTCCCCTAAAATTTCTGAGGATATGGAGTTGCGTTGGAGTACTGATTTTTAATCTTAACCCCTAAATCTTGTCCACCTAGACCAAATATGAGTAAGGAGAGGTTGCACTGGGGTTGCTCTTATTAATTTTACTAACAATTACTTTTTGTTGAGTAGGATTTTCACTGGTCATGATTTTTGTCCCATATGCATGGAACATGATTATTAATGAGGTTTTGGTTAATAAAAGCCCTCCACCTTAATAAAAAATGGTTGCTATGGACACACACTAGAAAATCCGTTTGTTATACGATGATATAGGTTACACACATTATTCTATAAATATTTGATTTATTAAAAAATATCTAATTAATATTTTTAAAAAATTCATCAATCCACTAATTACATTTTGATTTGATTAAAAATTCTTGATATATTCAAAAATAAGTTTTGATAAGTCCTTTATAAAATCTGTATCGATAGATCGACTGATTAGTTCTAATTTTCGTTTTTTAGTTACATAATGAAAATTTTACTCTCTCCATTTCAAATTAGATGTCTACTTTTTAAAAATCACATAATTTAAAAAAAAAGTAATTGCTGACAAATCAATTGCATGAAATGATCGTAATATGTGGAATGAGATTGATTCAGGAAATATAAATAAAAGATATGTGAAGTAGAATTGATTTTAAAAATATAATTTTATATTGAAAGTTGAAGTGGACAACTAATTTAAAACGAATTTTTTCTTTTAAAATAGACATGTAAATTAAACGGAGGGTGTAGGTGAAAAATATCATTAAGTTGTATAATTAATTTGAATTTAAAGAATTGGTTTGGATATAAAGAAAGAAGTCAGTAGTTGTTTGTTGTTTAGTCGGGAAGTGGGACAGTGAGATGGAGAAAACGACAAAATATAGTTGCAGAGTGACAGAGTGGCAGGAGAATAATAAGCAAAAAGCAAAAGGCAGTCCCTCCAATTCTTCTGCATCAAGTGTGAACACTGTTTTACAATGGAGTGCTATGCATTCTTTGAATATTTATCCTACTCATACTCTAAAACGTTTCATTTTTATTTTGTATCCCAATTCTCTGAATGTGATTATTTTAATTTACTCCCTCCGTCCCTTTTTATCTGTCCATTTTGGAAAAAAAAACACATACCAAGAAATACTTGATTGTATAAACTTTTTCATTAAATACCTCTAATTAATATCTTGAAAATGGTGGAATACCCCTACTTTATGTCTTGAAAACATGAATTCAACCAAGTTTTAAATAAGTCAAGCCTTGAAAATTGAAATTATGTAGATATATTTGAAAAACTATCATTAAATTAGTTTTGAAAGTATAAATGGACAGATAAATAGGGACAAATTTTCACTTCCAAAGTGGACAGATAAATAGGGACGGAGGGAGTAATACTTATGAGTTTGGTTCACGTAACGGATAATTTAATATTTATGAGATAAGACTGTTAAATTGGAAAACTGCTAGTATTTTATTTATGAATTATTTAATGGAAATAATTGGAGTCAACTAACGAGTCATCCGGCAATCCATATGAGTTGGCCACCACGTAACGGTAAGTCTAACAGGTAAGAGTTGACAGTTGGATTGTCCAGTACCCATCTTTGACTTTCCAGTCAAATCTTATTTTAGTTTCCCAATTAGCTTTTTTTCCTTAAAAATGCAGTACATGTACCCACAAGTTTTACGTTTATTTAACTTATCCGTCAAATTATGTAAAATTAGGAATGTACATGTACAGAGGCAGTTTGGGTAAATTTAAAAGAAGTGACTTCTTACTTGTAACAAAGAAGTGGAGTATAAATGAGAAGTAAATAAGTTAATAAAGTGTTTGGGAAAGAAGCGAAAGCTGTGAGAAATAAACTAGCATTCTCAGCTTCTTAAAATTGCTTCTACTTCTTTACACAAATGAATCAAGAAAAGCAAAAGCAGAAGTAAGAAGCAGCGTTTGCTTCTCACAAACAAACACCACCATAATTTAGAGGAGTCTCGGCGTAAATAAGCCAGAGTACCTTTTCTAGATAAAACAACCAACATTTAGTTTTTTTAAAAAAAATCATTATACTAAAAAGACATACTCCTTTTGTCCCTCTCATTTATTTACGTTACTTTTTGACACGTTTTTCCACACTCATTTAAAGTATACCTCTATAATATATTTTTTAATTTTTTTTTCTAGAATAATAATTTGATGTTTAAACTTATATTCAAAAAAGAAAATTTTAAAAAAAAGTTATGAAACTATACTTCATAAGAGACTCGAAATGCGTGCAAACATGGAACATATCTAACTTACTTCAGATATAACTTTCTCTAAATTTATCGAAGTAGAATATTTAGACTTATTTTCTGGCTGCCGGTCATTCTTCCAGAATCAAAATGATCTATGTAATTTTTAATTTTAACTAATGAAAGCAGTAATAAAAATAAGCACTGTTGTCTCACACAAAGCGTCTTTTTTCTTATATAGACACTTACATTAATATACTAGTCCTGTAACCCAAAAGTTTGGTCTCCTCAAAGTAGTGCACATGTACTTTGTCTCCTCATTACTTGTGAATTCAGAGCATATTTTATTAAGATTTTGTTCACTTCAATCCAATGCCACAAGATTTTATTCTGTTTATTGTCTAATCCAATGTCATTATGCTCACTACTTATTCCTTTGGCCACACTCAATAATTTAAGATCCACAGGGTTTCTAATTTAGTTGGTACTCCCTCCTTCCCATTTTAATTGTTCACTTTGCACAAATCACACAAATTAAGAAGTATTAAATGTGATATGTTGTTATCATTGCCATGCATTGGTTATACAAATATACTACTAAGTTTTCATTCATTTTGGTTAAAAGTCAACATAGTTTGCATTGTAAATAATGAAAATTGTGTGAACTAGTAAATGTTAACATTGAAACTTGTTATAATTTGTATTGGACAAAGAAAATGGACAAATAATATGGGAAATTTTTTCTTGACAAAGTGGACTATTAATATGGGAAGGAGGGAGTACTAATCATCATAGTCCATGACAAACTTAACCACGGGGAGTTGTACAATGCTAAAAGTCAGGTTAAAATTTTACATTTCGGGATAGCCGATGGGCAGAGAAGCTAAAAAATTGGATGCGCACTGTACCAAAAAATAAATTGGTGGTGTTTGTTTGCAAGAAGCAGAAGCTGCTTTTGGTTTCTGCTTTTCTTGACCCATTTGTGTAAAGAAGTAGAAGCACTTTTGTGAAGCTGAGAATGCTAGCTTCTCTCTCACAGCTTCTGCTTCATTTCCAAACACTTTTTTAATTTATTTACTTATCATTTCTACTCCACTTATTTACTATAAATTAACCCAAACGACCCCATTAAGTCGTATTTTTATAATTTGCTATATAATTATGTAGCATATCGTTAATTGTAGTTTTTCTTTCACGGATATGTCAATAACATACTAGAAAGATACTTGATGACTGCATTGTAACTTGCTCTGATAAATTGTTCCTAGGATCTTTAGTGCACTAGACTAGCGAGGAATAGGATCTGATGGTTTTCGGTTCTTTCGCAGCCATCCAAATGTTTCAGCAGTTTATGCTAAAAAAAACGGTTTTCCTGTAGTGTGCCCAAAAACACATGCTAAGCACTAAAATTTACAGGTTTAGCTTATTTTGATTGTAAATTTTAGTGCTTAGCATGTGCTCTTGGACCACTGCATATACAAAAACTACATCAATCAAAATGAGCTATATGCTTAGGATTTAGTGCTTTGTATGTGTCCACGGGAACAACCAAACAAACCTTTAAAAAACACATTCACAATGCAATTTTTACATGTCCCTGCACTCTTAAGCAATCAAGCAAATTCTGCAGCAACCAACAGTCTAGCAAATAGCGATTAAAGCACAAAACATGTGTCTTACCTAAGAACAAAGTCGCTAACTTTAGCTAGGTACATCAGTGAACTTTCATTTTCACCTTTTGTCTTGAATTCTGAATGTGATTAGTTAATTCAGCTTATACTCATGTACCATTGTTGAAAGTTTGAACACTGTACTTCAGACATAGTGGAATTTAGTTCAGTTGATATTCATGCTACCCTGGCAATCGGGATACTTCTCGAAGGGGGCAGTGTAACCGTGCGCAACAGTTCCAAGGAACAGACAAGCCCCAAGAAATGAGACAGGATGGTATTTGCAGATGCCTGTTATTACAAAGCATGAATTAGCAACTATATTGCCAGCAATGCTGAGATGGTTTGTCCTACTTGTAATACTTGGAAACCAACAATTTATGACTCAAATAGTCTAACTTTTATACAATCTATTGTTAAGTACTTCTCTATAGGGGTGAGCAGGAAAAACCGAAACCGCAAAAAAAACCTAAAAAAACCGAAAAACCACACCGAAAAAAACCAAACCGCAAATAAAACCGAAAATAACCGAGATAAAAAACCGAAATTAGTGGTGCGGTTTTATTTTCGGTTTTATACTAAAACCGCACCGAAATTAACCGAACCGATATATATATATATATATATATATATATATATATATATATATATTAATAGTAATAAAGCATTTTAGTCATTTTAAAACTTCACATCTAATTTTATATGGAGTATCTTCTTCGTACTTGCATACTTGCTGAGTCACTTAAACAACCGGGCACCCAAATATTTGGAGGAGCGCTTGATCGAAAACTAGGGCTATTGTGATTTGCCACAAAGCTGAAATATTTCTGCTGTTAATCTGCTGATCAAATTTTATTATGAAACCTATTCTACTTTTTTTATTTATGTACTTTTTGAACATTTTTTATTTGAATTTCATGATTAGTTGATTTTGGGTAATTTTATTGACTTGACATCATCTAATTTCTTGTCAAAATACGTATGTTTTAATTTTTATTGTGTATTAAGGTTTTTTTAGATAAAAGTATGTAATGTTTCCTATATCCTCATATAGAAACAATAGTAAATAGTAACCGAACATATTGTACATGTTCATGAAAATTTTATATTTTTTTAAAAAATTCATTATGCACAAGAGTAGCAAATAATAGTGGAAAAACCGAAAAAAAAACCCGCAACCGACTAATGGTTAACCGCAACCGAAAAACCGTTTTAATTGGTGCGGTTACGGTTAATGATGATTAACCGAACCGAACCGCATTCATCGGTTTGGTAACGGTTAATGTCCGGAACCGCACCAAACCGCACCATGCACACCCCTACTTCTCTACTCTGGAAATGGCCAAGTTTGTGTAGTTTAGACATGCACCATTCCCACAAGCATGAGATAGCTAGCTAAAATGTAAAGTTAAAACAATCATAGAGAGATTGAGATTAGTTAGCAATCGAAGAGCAAGCCCAGAACTGTCAACAAATTTATCTTTTGTCACAATAACGAAAATTATAGCTATTTCCACTTTTTGTTCAATCTTTGTCTTTCTACTCCCCTCCCCTCTCTTTAGTTTTTTTTTTTAATAATAATAAAATCAAATAGATAGTCAATTATCTAGCATGGTTGGAGCAAGACATTAATTTTGGTTAGCCAATAATTTTACTTTGTTTGAGAGTCAAATAGATACCCACCCTCGGAGACGTTATAACTTCCATTCTCTATTACAGCTTATCTAATTCATGTTTATCCTATTAATAATTTCTTGTACTCACTATGTTCCTTTTTTCTCGTCTCTGGACTTTTTGTGCACTTTTTAATGCTTAAAATAAATAGACTTAAATCTGAAAATTTTTGTAAATTTTATTTGTCATAATAATTAATTTCCTAAACATCTATGCAAAACAACAATTACCAAACAGATTATTAATTAAGGGTCGCGCTCAAGAGAGAACCAGTCCTTAAAATAGAACCATAGAACCACTAGGGTTCTGCTGCAGAACCCTAAATTTTAAATAGATTTTTAGGATCTAAATCTAAATACATGTTTTTTTCATGTTTTTTCATCGTTGTGTGTGTTCAAAAATAATTTTAAACTTAATACATAGATTTTGACATTTTTTTGCATGTGAAGTTCTGCTGCAGAACCCTAACTAATACTTAAGTTCTGCTTAAGGGTTCTATGGTTCTCTCTCTAATGGTTCTCTCTGGAACATGACCCCTCTTAATTAAAAGTATGTATTTCGTGCTGCAAATAAGTGAAGCAAGAAATCGGAGGGGGCTGAAGGAATATTTTCATGTCAAGTAATTTGTCACCTTAAACATAATATACAGTATTATGCAATTCTTTGGTCACATGATCTAACTTGAACTTTGAAAAAACCTTGTTAAATAGCTACCTGTTATGCAATATAAATTTTTTAGTATAAGCCTTGGGAGTTAAGAATCAATCTTAACTTCCCAAGGCACCTAACCTCATATAATGGTAAAAACCAATGCAGCTTGCCTTTGTCATGTATAATTGCCTTCTAGAAGAATCTTTAAAGTTCATATACAAAACCAATAAGATCGAACTGAAAGGTTTGGAGAAAAATTTGAGAAGTACCTGCACCAAGAACACATCCAACGCCAGAACAGGACTGCTCATAGGTGAGACACCTTGGTAAAATGGATTGCTTGATGTGGTCAGAGACTTAGCCATCAACCACCCTACAGTAGCTTGCATGCCAAGCATAGCAGCACCCATTCCCAGAAGGTTCACAATTATGCCATTTTTCAAGCTTTGTACCACATCAGAACGGGGAGGAGCCTGACATAACAAATATTTGGTTTCCAGCAAAAATTCAACATATTTAATAGAAATAAAGACACATTAGCAGATATTTGATACTTGCGTCCACTCAAAGAGTCCTGTAGCAGCCCGCGACACACAAACAAGCATATTATGCTATGTATTCTCTTGTATTAGAATTTATATTCCTCTTTCATTATGATTAGTCATCAGTCATTGGGACTTCTTGTATGTCTAGTCATAGTGTGCTTTTGTATTGCTATAAGAAATTGTTTTGTTCCTAAAAATTGAGATCCCAAGCATACTATAGCTAACTGAAAGCAGATGAGTAACATGACTTGACATGTGGGTGTAGTCTAAGTTGTACATCCTCTTTTATCATTTAACTACAGTAATTTAACTTGGGCGACTCAACATATTTTTATCAGAGAGTTTGAAATGCAAATATGCTAGATTGTGTTTACATTGAGGGAGATGATAAAGATTAACTTAATAGCTGCCATGTCACTTTTATGTTAAGATTTTTAACAGTATTAACGGTGAAAACCTATATGAAAGTTTTACATTGAATAAGTATTTGACTGAAAACTTTTTTGAGTTGGTGATTCAACTGAAAGTTTCAGTATAGTACAATGATGATTTAGCTTATCTACCCATAAATTAAACATTAGCTAATAAAAATACCTATTCTAATGCTGTATATCTTGAAGATTCAAACTTCAAATATTCGAGTCTTGTTTAAGTCTTGCTTAAAACTAGACAAAGTATTT
This sequence comes from Daucus carota subsp. sativus, assembly GCF_001625215.2. NCBI lineage: Eukaryota > Viridiplantae > Streptophyta > Magnoliopsida > Apiales > Apiaceae > Daucus > Daucus carota. The sequence goes on along the minus strand of NC_030386.2, from coordinate 21,919,719 downwards.
AAATTTGAACTATCGATGCTAAATTTTAATGTTATATTTTATAGTAACTTAGATCAAGAGGAAAAGAAATTCAGAAATGTATCCATGAGAAACAACTTAAAAAGAGTGAGTTAGCCAACTTATAAACAAGGAAATGATTAACATCTAACAACATATTTGAGATCTTCTGAAAAATGATAAAAGAAATATAAAATAAAGATATCACCTTGGAAGGGCTATAGGCAGTTTTTTGTAGCTTATCAGAAAGACGAATATAACCATACGACCAAAACACTGCAATGAAAGCAGCTGCAATACCACCAGCAGTTGCATAGAATGTAACAGGTGAAGTAATCTTTCCCGTAACAACAATCGAGAAAGAAAGAATAACAGCAGATACTATAGTACACGCCAGCTGTCCCCAAAATCCCAAGTTACCCAACCTCTTGAAATACCTCGCAGTCTGTTGTAATCTCTTGGCGACCTACAACAACAGTTAAAACCTTTCAATGTTGAACCACTTTGAAAGACATTAACTATATTATCCTCTTATTCTCCAAAACTTTAAAGGCAGGCAATATTTCTTTTAAATTGCATAACAAATTGACTAGTATCCATTAACATAAGATAAATGAACTCGAGATATTTTCACATAATAACAAGATAAAAATGAATGAAAGAACTTCACAAGTGTGCAAGTTTTGTAATTGGAGCTAAACAATCATTAATAATACAATGTCTTTTCTTAATTTTGCTGACCATTAAACAAAAATGTCAAACTTTTTTGAGTTGACAAATATAGTGTTAGAGATTAATGATCGCAATCAGATTGTCATACCTCTTTGGGAGAGCTTATAACATGGTATTCATTGTTCCACATTAGTCTACCTCACTCCAGCTATAAAACAACACAATTGCAAATTTTAAAATAAAGGGTCTTTAAGGAACAATCTATGTATCCACTTGAAGAAATAAAGTAGAGGTCATGTCTGTGTCCAAGACATATGTATTATTTGAATCATAAATCAGAAAATGACACAATGCTAAAACTGTATAAACAATCCACAACAAATGAAGCACGCACTGTTCATTTAAACCCTAAACCCAGAATTCACAGTATAAACTATACATTAATACCTAACACAAATATTAAAGAAACTACAAAAATGCAAAACAAAAATAAAAATAACCAAGAATTGACCTGAGCTAGTTTTGCATCTTCTGTCTCATCATTGGAGGGCGGTGCATAAACAGAAGAAATGGGAGCAACCCCAGGTGTTATTTTCCTCTGATTTGATCGAATTTCACATAAAGATTGAATTTTGAGGGGAGTAGAGAAAGATGAGAATGAGTGAGAGGGGTTGCGGCTGAAAGAAATTGAATGGCTACAAGATGAAGTACGGCGAGAGTGTGACGAGGATTTGGCCGTAAATATAGATGGAATACAGGTGGGACGAAATTCCGGCAACAAAATAGTTTGCATGACTTAGAAATCTTTGAGTTAAATTATGGAGATATCACGAGAGTGTGTTCAAGGACTGACTGAGACTTGCTCACAACTGAATTTCTTTCTTTTTTTATTTTTTAAGTGCTGCTGCAATACAGCAATAGGGATCGATATTCTAGCCCGTTGACAACCGGGCGAGTATAGTTTTCTAGAACCCGGTAAAACGGCCCGAATCAAATTGAACAAATTGAGAAATTGGATTATTTTTTTTCTAATTTGATTCGGTTATTATTTTATTATTTTATATATTAAAATTTAATATTCTTATTTTGATTTTGGTTGTAACAAACCTTTCACTCAGATCCAATCAAATCGAACAGGACATATAGAATATATATTAAACATATTTATATATAATAAAATAATATAAATAGTATAATTTTGAATTTTGATATATGAGCGTAGTGAGACTTTTGTTTTCTAATTTATTTGAAAGGATTTTGTAGTAATTTTATAAGATTCATGTTTGGTTCGGAAAGGGAGAGATTTTTTTTTATTTTTTTTGTAAGATCTACATACACGTAAATGAATTATATCGAAATACAATAAACCGTATCCGGAATATCTTTCTTTCAAAAAAGTTTACCATCTAACCGAAAGTTATGCAAGCACAACTCCGGACGTTTAGACAATAAAACTTAAATGAATTAGAAAAGAATACCCATGAAGGATGAAAAAAGTCACACCTGGCTCCAAAGTATCTTGAAAAAAGGAAACAGACCAAACAAAATATAAATCAATATACAAAAAAATAATATATATTTATATAAATTTAATTAATGTAAAAAAAATAATAAATCTAATAAAAAGAAAAGAGAAAAAAAATGAAAGAATATAGATATATATATATATATATATATCAAAAATAGAGAGAAATAAAATAATGTAGAAAAATTAATGGGTTAAATATCAAAGTGGTCACTGAAGTGGATGTCATATATCACTTCACTCACTGATCTTAACAAGGTATAATATCAATCAAGTACCTCCAAATTTTAGTTTAAGGAGTAAAAATATTATTTATAGAGTTTGACACATTATTTTTGAATACTACCATGACCAGGTATAATGTTATGACTTCTAGTATTTATGATAATTTATTTAGATTTTATAAAGTTTATTTACTATTTATTTTTTATTATGTATTTATTATTTTTTGTTTTAATTAAAAATAAATTGTAAACAAAATTGATAAAATCTAAATATATTATCATAAATACTAGAAGTCATAATCTTTTATTTGGTTGTTATAGCATTGAAGAACAATGTGTAAAACTCTATAAATAATATTTTAACCCCTTGAACTAAAATTTGGAGGTACTTGATTGATATTTATTGTGACTTTAATGACTGAAATGATACCCCGTTAAGATCAGTGAGTGAAATGATATATGACCTCCACTTCAGTGACCACTTTGATATTTAACCCAAGATCCAAAAATTAATTAATCTCTAACCAAAGGAAAATCCTTTGGTTAGACACATAAAAATTTATTAATTTAACTGAGGAATAAAATAGAGTTTAAAAAACAATTAAGTACTATATTATATATTATGACCATCAAAATGGTAACACAAATCATAAAAATGGCACTGAAAGCCATTAACGACACAATAAAGTCAATCAATAATGACCCTATAAATGGTACCGAATATTATATTATCTAATATATACTAAAAAATGAATTATCAATTTAATTACATTAATGATTATCATAAATAACGTTCAGTTCATAATAAAAGGTCATTAAGAGATAGAAAAAAATCTAGCTTATATTGATTTGGAATTTACTGCTTGGTTCATGGTTTGCTCATATGATACTATATGTTTCGTATTTATTCCAAACCCATTCATGATGTTGTAATTCTTTTTCTTAAAACTCATGCCTCACCTCACCTGTCGATACAAAATAAATCTAATGACTCAAAAATATATAAAAATTTAATTAAAAAATATTTTAAAATAAATACAATTAAACACTTAAAATTTTTTATGACAATCATATTTTTTTCACCACTCAAACAAACACATCATATCGCAAAAATAATACCTCAATTTCATTAAGCTGATTTCCCGATCACAATCACACTCTATTTCGAACCAAATGACCTCTAATTTGCATTTTCAAAGCATTTAACCGGCATATAGATACTCTTCTCTGAGATACCGGTATCCAATTTTTAAATATCGAACGTATGATTTCACATTATCTATAATTATTTCAGGTATCCGTCAAAAAAAAAAAACATTATCTATAATTATTTCAGGTAATAAATTTTATTTTTGATAACTTAAAATTGTAATATGTACTCTATTTTCACAATATAAACAAACATTACCGCCGCCAATATTTTGCGGGTAAATATGGTTCTGTAGTACTGATATAATTCTCTGCCAGTAATCGGCTAGCATCACTGTCAGTCTGTCATAGCTTTTATAGAAAGAAACATTAATAATAATGATATAAATAACAAATTAACAACAATGTATAGGTGCGTCTCTAGCTGATTTGTTAAATCCTACTTGCAAAAATAGCATACTGGATGAATATTGTTTGTGCTTACCTCATTAGTAGGCCTGTAATATCTGTTTGTTTTGCCGAATGGCGTTGAAAACAATGTTCTATGCTCACAAAGTCGCAGATGATATAAGGGGCGGTTTGGTTTAGTCTAAAATAAATGTTTTTTGCTTAAAATAAAAAGAGTGAAATAAAAGTCAGAAAGAAATTAAGATTTATAAGTAATTAGAGTGTTTGAGAAATAAATAGAAAACAGAAAACAAAAGCCAGTCATCTATTGGCTTAGCTTCTTTAATAATGGTGGACCCCCCTGTAGTTGCAACAACCACACCAATCAAAACTCTCCAACAATCAAAACTCTCCAATTTTATAAATGTTAGTGCTTAGCATGTGCCCATGGGCACACACTAGCCAAACCCTTTTATAAATACTTCTTGACTTTTTACACAAGCTTTATAACAAGTGTCCTTAAATCCCCGAGCCAAACACCCCAAGGTTTGTATTTAATGGTCATAATTGCTGATGCAGGCTCTTATGTCATTTCAACCAACACATTTAAGACTCTACCCATTTGATGTTTTATCCTTTATTATTGATGCATGTCATACGTATACGCATGGAGTGATCAAATTGTATTCTTCCTAGTTGATCCTTGTCCATATGTTCTGTCACTCACGCAAACACGGTCTCTCTCGCTCGCGCTCTGTCTCTCTCTCTGTTAATTTCCCACCCCCCTCTCTCTGTTAACTTCTCCCTCCCTCTCTCTCTCTCTCTCTCTCTCTCTCTCCCCTTAATTGAATTTATCATTTGTGTACTAATGGGTTCCCAGTCGCAGCCGCTTCACTTTGTTATGATCCCTCTAATGTGTCCAGGCCACATTATTCCAATGATAGACATGGCCAAGCTGCTGGCCCAACACCATGTCATCGTCACCATCGTCATCACCCCTCGAAACACAGTCCGTTTCGGTGCCGCCATCAATCGGGCCATCGAATCCGGCCTCCCCATTCGCCTTCTTCAACTCAGATTCCCCTCTGCAGAAGCTGGCCTGCCCGAGGGATGCGAAAGTGTCGATGAACTCCCCTCCTATAACTTAAACGTAAACTTTATGTCAGCAACAAGGATGTTACAAGAGCCCGTGGAGAAATTTCTCGGCGAGACAAGTCCTGCTCCAAGCTGCATATTGTCTGATAAGCACGTCTTCTGGACCGCGAAAACTGCAGAGAGGTTTCAGATTCCGTGGATTATATTCGATGGAATGAGTTGTTTCACACAGTTGTGCACTGAAATGCTGTCAGCCTCGAAAGTGCACGAGACTGTTTCTGAGTCAGAGCTCTTTGTTGTCCCCGGTTTGCCTGATCGTATCGAATTCACCAGGGCGCAGTTGCCTGGTTTGTTCAACCCTGGCTCTATTCCCAGTTCTGTCAACATTATTCGCGAACAAATTAGAGCCACGGAGGTGGGAGCGTATGGGGTGGTTATTAACAGCTTTGAGGAGCTGGAGAAAAGTTATGTTGATGAGTACAAGAAGTTGAGAAGAGATAAAGTTTGGTGTGTAGGCCCTTTATCTTTGTGCAATAAAGATAGCTTAGACAAGGCTCAGAGAGGTAATAGTGCCACCAATGATCAAGACAGATGCTTGAGTTGGCTTGATATTCAGAAACCTGGTTCTGTTATCTATGCATGTCTTGGGAGCCTGAGTAGTCTTTCACGTGGACAGCTGATAGAGCTTGCATTAGGCTTAGAGGCCTCGGGGAATCCATTCGTATGGGCAGTGAGGTCAAGAAGTAAACAAGAAGAGATTGAGAGATGGATAGTAGAAGATGGATATGAGGAGAGGATTAGAGGAAGAGGTCTTTTGATCCGTGGTTGGGCGCCTCAAGTGCTGATACTGTCACACTTTGCAATTGGAGGATTCTTGACCCATTGTGGTTGGAATTCGACGATTGAAGGAATTTGTGCTGGAGTTCCACTGATCACATGGCCATTGTTCGCGGAGCAGTTTTTTAACGAAAAGTTAGTAGTGCAAGTAGCAGGGACTGGTGTGAGTGTTGGGAGTAAGATTGCTGTGCAGTTGGGAGAGGAAGAGAAGGCTGGAGTGAACGTGAAGAGAGACGATGTTAAAAGTGCTATAAAGTGTATAATGTCTGTGGAGGAAGAAGGGGAAAATAGAAGAAGAAATGCAAGGGAGCTGGCAGAGAAGGCAGCTAAGGCGGTTGAAGATGGAGGCTCTTCTTTCTTGAATATGACATTGCTGGTTGAGGACATTATGAAACAAACAAATGATCAAAGGCTGAGGAGCTAAGGCACCCTCCAGGTAATTTGTGTAATAGTAATATTTCATCCAGATATAGAAAATTCATTGAAGTTGTAATTTTAAGTTCAATAAAAGAACTCATAGCAATCTCAGGATAATCTATTAAATTTTACAGAAGAACACAAAATGCACAACTGTTTCACTTAGAGGGAGAGAAAACAGCAAGTTCACCGGTTCCAAAAAGCAAAATGGTTTAGAACATATTCGAAATCTTCTCATAAACAACCAAAACAAGTTTAAAATTAGAAAATTGCCTTGGAAGGATAATTGTCGGTTTCTAGAAGCTTTACCAGAAAGACGGATATGACCATACGACCAAAACACTGGAACCAATGCAGCTGCGAGCCTGCAATACCACCGGCAGTTGCATAGAAAGTAGCAGGAGAATAATCTTCCCCGTAATTACAACTGAGAAAGAAAGAATAACAACAGATATAGTAAACAACACACTTAATCGACATAAGCTAAATAAACTCTGGATCTTTTGACTTAAAAACTACCAGAGCAACTGAAAGAACTTAAATCATGCAAGTTTTGCAATTGAGGTTGAAATGCTAAACAATCAATTATGGTAAGATTAATATACTATATTTGTTAAGCGACAACGTCACTCAGATAGTCTACTATAAACTCCTATTTGTATCCTCCTCTCATGTTTCTAATTTTTTATTTTGTATGTCGATCAGATCCATGTCAAGGCCACTCAGGTTCTCAAGGATCATCTAGCTTCGCATCTTAAAATCAAAAACCTTGTCCCTCTGAAGTATTTCTTAGGTCCAGAAGTGGCTAGCTCTATCAAAGGCATCTATCTCAAATGAAGGAAATGTTCGCTAGATCTAGTCACTGTTTTTTTACACCAGCTTTAGCACCTATTGAGCAAAATCGCGATCTGTTATCCAGTAATACTCCTTTTCTGCCCAATGTGGCTTCTTACAGGAAATTAGTAGGTAGAATCTCACATTTACTGAGCTTGACTATGGGTGTATTCAATTGAGATTTTAATGGATTGTTTTTATTTTATGAATTTTAATAGATTGTATGTGATTTTGATTTTGTGCGGATTCTTGATCAAATGTCGCATTGTTGATATAGATTATTTAGGATTTAAGCACAATGCTTCAAAATCTTATGAGATTTTGGTGGGATTTCAAAAAACATAAAATACACTGAGCAATACCACAAAATCCATCATTTTATGAAATCTAAAAAAAAATCAGCATTGGAGTCCTAGTCATTGTCATTTGGAGGACTCCATTTCGGAACCACCCACATATATGAACCCAAGTTCCCAAATCTAGCCACGTCTTGAACATCCTTTAAATACCCAGTTTTGCTTCTACTCTTGAAGATACTAAATGAAATAATTGCAATATTTTTCTATAGTAATTGCAATGCGGGAATAACGAAATTATGATGGGTTTGTCCAGGAGCACATGCTAGGTACCAAATTCTATAAGTTTAGTGGATTTTTATTGGTGTGGTTGGTGAATTTGCAGGGGGGCATCATTCTAAAGAAGTAGAATCCAATCAAAATCCACCATACTTATAGAATTTGATGCTTAGTGTGTGCCCATGGGCACACACTAGAAAAACTGAATTATGATAATGAAGGGGCTATCTTTATCTAGACTAGATTCTAAATTTCTGCAACTGGTCACTACTCACTATTCTATGACTTCTGTTTCGAAGATGGAAATCGATTTCATCTAATTCAGATTTTATGGGATGATAAAGCTCGAAACAAAAAGCCTTAATTTGTGTTCACGAGGCTTATGGTTCTGGGCCTCTGCTCTCATAGAACAACAGCTTTTTATAATTTCATGTAAGAGAGAGTGCTGGTTATGGACTTTGTTGTTATTTTCTTGGACTATTGTTTCTGTCACAGCTCTTGTAATGTTAGCCTCTGTTTGCGTTTTCTTCATCCTTTTACATGGCCACAACCTTGGATAAATGTGTGCCCGTGTTTTTTTTTTTTTTTCAAATTGTATATAGGAAGAGAAAGGTACCTCAGATAGAAGTAAAAGTGTCTATATTTCTTTGCTCACCATTTTATTTATCTGAAGAAAGAAAATAACATTTTTCACCAGATGAACTAATCACCGTTAAAGCACTACAGACTCAAGATATCAAAAATAGTAGAAAGGAAAAGTGAAAAGGGAAGAGTTACACAAAGTTAAAGGAAAAGTAAAAGTCTCGCGACTGATTAATTATCATGTGGCTTAAAGATTGATTATACACACTTCATGCAACAAAAACAATTTAAACACTAGTTTATCGTTAATGTTAGAATACAATATGATCATGGTAATACCTCCTCCAAACATTTTGAGGTTTTAGGAGAACAGTAACGTAAATGGTATCAGAGCTCAGCTAGCGAGAGACTCGAGTTTAACTCATAAATAAATAACTAGCATTATACTGAAGCCATTTTAATGCCTTTTGCTTAATAGTGTCATTAGTGGAATCACTAAATACATTTATTTCTCAAAGTTGTAGGTAAGATTAACCTGGCAAAGGAACAGTACTGGCAAAGCCAAAAGAAGAAAAGATGAGAAAGCAGAACCATAGTAACTTGCAAAAACTTTTATCTTGAATAAAAATTGAAAGGCATGAGGTAAAGATTATGGAGAAAAGTCTGGAAATAAAAGAATGAACTGCAGCAATCCTACAAATGAAATGGGATCCAAGTCATAGAAAATGTCTTGTAGCATAGACATAAAAAGATTCCTCTCTGTAGCTCAGATAAATTATGCAAGGGAGACTGATGGTTTTGTATGCTATTTATCAGAGTTTTTGGCAGAGTCCGGTAGAACAAGCAGTAAACAATCACTTGTGGTTCCCAATGCTCTTTGTTTATTCCTATATTTTTATGGTCACAGTTGCAGGCTACAAAACATAAGAGTTCTCATTATGAGGATCTTAGTAATAAAGATGTATTTATTTCCGGTGTTGAAATGAACTCGGTTTGCCTATCGTGTCTTCCTCAGTGTTGAAATGAACTCGAACTTGATGTAAAAACAATAATGCAATGTCATATAGAATTAAAAGATGAATTTACAATTAATATCTGGAAAAATGCAAAAAAGGGCTATTTTTATAAGGATTAGTATTTTTCTTGAAACAGAGTAAACCAAAAGGCATTTTGATATCTGCTCCACCCCTGTCACTCCTTGCACCTCCCAAAAACTTTTCCCAATTTTTAATCTTTTTGCTCTCTCCCTTAGCACCTGATGCAAATCAAGCATAGCAACTATTGTACTAGCCCCCTCTAATCTTTTCTTCCAACCAAAATTCATATTCTCTACATTACTAAACATTAACAGAACAGAACAGAGCTTTAATCTCCCCTGCCTCTTCTAACAACTCTCCACCATTTTTACTCTGTCCCTCTTCATCTCTAACAACCCCTTCTTTTTGGTCAACAAAACAACCATTGTCATAGTTGTTTAACCTCCCATTCTGTATCTACAGATATATAAGTTTATGAATTTGTGAAGGAAGTTGCAAACAGAACAAAAATGATGACATGCAGAAGAAGTGTGCATCACCATCTTTATTCTGTAGTTGCTGTGTTTTTCTTCATTTTTGCTTCTTCCACAGCTCTAAACTTAGATGGAACTCTCCTACTTTCTTTCAAATACTCCATTCTTAGTGACCCTTTGTCAGTTCTTGAGAACTGGAACTACAATGACATAAATCCATGTTCATGGACTGGCATCACTTGTGGCCAAGTTGGCTTAAGCCCAGCTGACAATTTTCGAGTCACGAGTCTAGTCCTCCCAAACTCCAGTCTTCTTGGTTCAATCCCAGAAGATTTGGGTTTAATACAATACCTCAGAACTCTTGATCTGTCATCAAATTTCATGAATGGTACTTTACCAGGTTCTCTTTTTAATGCTTCAGAGCTTCAAGTTCTTTCATTATCCAACAATGTCATATCTGGTGAGCTTCCAAAATTAATCCCTGGCCTAAAGAATCTCCAGGTACTTAATCTCTCCGATAATGCATTGGCCGGTAAGGTCCCGGAAAGTCTTACTTCTTCACAGAATCTCACTGTTGTTTCTTTGAGAAGTAACTACTTTTCTGGCTCAGTTCCTAGTAAATTTCAGTCTGTTGAAGTCTTAGATCTATCTTCAAATATGTTTAATGGTTCTTTGCCTTTGGAATTTGATGGTGAACACTTGCAGTACTTGAATCTTTCTTACAATAAGTTCTCAGGTCCATTTCCTTTAGATTTCACAAAGAAGCTTCCAGTAAATGTATCCATTGACCTCTCATTTAACAATCTTACCGGTGAAATCCTGCAATCCTCAGCCTTATCAAACCAAAAACCTGAGTCTTTCTTGGGAAATGCTGATTTATGTGGCAAACCATTGAAAAAGATTTGCTCAATTTCTTCAACATTAACAACCCCTCCAAATATCACCACAGCAAACAATTCAGCTCCAGCTATTGCAGCCATTCCTAGAGACTTCAACTCGAGCCCATCCTCGAATCAAAATCAAAATCAGAAGCAGCATGGACTAAAACCAGGCACTATTGCCACAATCATAGTGGCTGATCTAGCCGGGCTCGGATTACTTGTCATGATACTACTTTATGTCTACCAGGTGAAGAAGAAGAAACAAAAAGATATCTCTAATGCAAGTTATGATAAGAAAGGACCCGCGCCATCAATCAGTTCAGCTGTTGGCGCGGGGACTTCATTTGAGATTAGTAAGTTCGGTCCCAAGTGTGGAGAATGGTCTTGCACGAGCCTGACTGCCAGCGAAGACATGTCAGGCTCCGAGAGTGAAGACCATAAAAAGTTGAGTAACATTAATGCAGAGGAGATCAAAAAGTATGCCATGGAAAAATCTCTGGTGATAGTGGATGGAGAGACCAAGTTAGAAGCTGAGACATTGTTGAGGGCTTCAGCTTATATATTGGGATCAAGTGGAGGGAGTATAGTGTACAAAGCTGTGCTAGAAGACGGTGTTGTTTTTGCTGTAAGGAGGATTGGAGAAAGTGGAGTTGAGAAGCTCAAGGAGTTCGAGACTCAAGTGAAGGCCATTTCTAAATTGCGCCACCCCAATTTGGTTACGGTTAGAGGATTCTATTGGGGTGAAGATGAGAAGCTTCTTATTTCTGATTATATCTCCAATGGAAGCTTAGCCAGCGCTGGCCATAGTAAGCTCTCTCTCTTTTTCTATTCCTTCTTTTTGTTTGCCTCATTTAAGCTTATTGCAGAATTTTTCCTGGTGATAATTTTATCTGCTATATTCCTTTCCTATTATTAAACTAACTCTGAATTGTTGAAGCTACTGTTTTTCAAACATTAGATTCGACATGAATGCTACATTGTTGTTCTCAATGTGAAATTGCATGCATAATCATAAATTTCAGTTCTTTGGAAAGATAAATCAATCCAAACAGCATTTTAGGTGCATTCTGTTCTGTGGCCAGCCATCATTATGTGACTGGTTGATATCAATCGCAATCATAAATTTGTTCTAGCATTGTTTGTGGTTTGTGATTCTTCTCCATTAGAAAACTTAGAGTTCATGAGTCACTGGCTGCTAAAAAAACCATAATAGGCCAAAGGCATGTGTCGTTCCTTGTCTTTTACTCCTGCAGGTTGAGAACAGATGCAGTCATGCTTATTCAGATTCATAATTGTTTTTGCCCCACATTGGATATGCAACATCATTAATAAAAAATTTTGGCGAATTTTCTATTTTTTGATTTGTTTTTCGGTACAAGGGGAGGGACTAAGGAGGATTGGGACCGATGTCTGAGAGAATTTCTCATTAGGCTATTTCTGAACCCTGTATAAACTGCTTAGAGTTATGCCTGATAAATTTCCCTTGTATCATCTTGTAAAAATTTCAGAAAGATTTGGTTCATCACCATCGCATCTACCATTCCAAGTTCGACTAAACATTGCCAGAGGAATTGCTCGGGGATTGGCTTATATCCATGACAAGAAACATGTTCACAGCAACATTAAACCTAGCAACATTCTCTTGACAACTGACATGGAGCCTGTTATAAGTGACCTAGGCCTTCACTGGCTGATATCAGGAAAACACAAGTACAAAACTGATTGTTCTACGCGACATTTTGGTTCCAAGAGGTGCACGTCTTCAAGCGAAGGACCCCAAGACCATCCCTCATCTAGCAGTCCCTACATCGAGCCTAATGGCTTCATGGGGTGCACATCTCCGTACCATGCACCCGAGTCGCTCAAGAGCCTCAAGCCCAACCCCAAGTGGGATGTCTACTCATATGGCATAGTGTTGCTTGAGCTACTGACAGGGAAAGTGTTTTCAGACAGGGAGTTGAGCCAATGGACAGGAGGACTCCATGACGTGGACAGAAATCGCGTTCTGATGATGGCAGACGTGGCGATCAGAGGTGATGTGGGCGGCCGAGAGGACGCCATGTGGGCATGCTTTAAGTTAGGGTTCAGCTGTGCCTCATTGGTGCCACAAAAGAGACCTTGCATGAAAGATGCAGTACAAGTTCTTGAGAAAATAGTGGCAGCATCTTCACGTTGCTAGTGAATGATACGTTTGGTTAAAAGCCAGTATCTATTGTTGGATTTAAAGGTATATACTTTTGGTCTTTTTTGACTAAGAAAGTTTGATGCATAATTTAAAGTGTGTCTCGTGTAACCAAGTATGAAGAATATGTTGTATGTTTATTTCATCATTGTTTCTTAATTTATAAGCTGTGTCTTTCTTTTTACTCTACATGGAATCCCCTTTTATCTTTTCTCTGTCACGCTTAGTATCTAAGTTTCATTCTTTCGAAACTAGTAACTTAACATGATATCGGGATTTTTATAACATAAGCAAAACTCTCCTAACATTTTTAGATTCCGAGATGACTGATGGGCATACATGTTAGATTATTCCCTGGGCATCTCCTGTGTCTCAGACTGTATCTTAAAACGTACACCAAAACTTAGAAATGAGAGCTTGTAACTTGTTACTTGTAAGTTGTAACGAATCTGGTCAATGGAAGTGATGATTGTTTATAGAACCGAAAACTTTAGCAACGATGGAATATGCAATAAAATAAGTAGCTAAAGGTTAGCCATCTGAATGATGCTTGTGAGTTGATCAACTGCTTCACTAGCTTGAAAATGGTCCTTGTCAATCTCTTGTAGTCTATTAAAATGATGATTATTCTTTTGTCGGTGGTGGGTATTACAATACAGAAGTTGTCTTTCGTCAATATGGAGAATTTGATTCTGAAAACAACAGTAAGCAACTCCACACGCATCATTTAAGTCTAGAGCTGCAAACGAACCAAACTCGGACGATTTTTTATCGAACTCGAACAAAATCTTAACGAACCGAACAATGTTCGATAATTTTATCGAACAAATTTTCTTGTCCAAACTCAAGTTCGGTAACGAACCGAACCGAACCGAACACGAACTGTTCGCGAACAGTCGAACCGAACCGAACACGAACCGAACACGAACAGTTCACGAACAATGTATATTTTAAAATAATATTTAAGTTATTTTTAATTAATTTAAAGAAAAAAATTAACCCAAATATTTTATTTATATATTTACAACATATACAATATCAATTTTAAATAAATCTACAATTATAAAAAAATATTAATACCTAAATTATGGATATTATATACTATATTTACATATAATATTATAAATATTTTTATTTATTGTCGAACGAACACGAGTTTCTCGAACTCGAGCCGAACACGAGCTTAACGAACCGAACACGAACCGAGCACCCTAAAAGTTCGGTTTGGTTCGTTAAGCTTATCGAACAAAAAATGTTGTTCGAACTCGTGTTCGGTAAGCTTATCGGACGAGTTTACCGAACTCAAATCGAACCGAGCGAGCTTACTGAACAATTCGGTTTGTTTACAGCTCTATTCACGTCTATATAAACGTCAATATACAAGACCACTGACCACATTGAAAAGTCATATGAAAACTTTCATGGGCCCTGTGACTATGAGTTTAAAATAAGCTTTTGTTCGCTTTAAAAAAGCAGCAGAGAAAAGATATATGTTTTGACCAGTTGATTGAAATAAATGTTTTGACTAGTTATTTTTGTAAAAATGTTTGGTAAACAACTATTTTTTTTTAATCATAGAACGGTTGTATTATACCAAGAAAGTTACAAATCCGGATAGACAGAGTTTCCTTCGTTCAAGAAGGTATATCATCTAACCGAAAGTATGTAAATACTCCGGAAGCTTAGATAACATAGCCTTTCAAGTCAGAAGAGATAACCCACAAAAAAAGGGCCTCGTTAAAACCCCTCAAGAGCAAAACCCTGTGGGAAAAAAACTCAAGGAGGAAAAAAAGTGCCCTACAAAAATTACATCGATTACAAAACAGACTAAAAATGATGTCTTCTTTATTCCTTTCTCTCTATGTTTGTAGCTCAACTGCCTTGTACACCAAGGTTCGCGTCTTCTCGGAAGCAGCATTAATAAATAAATTCTTAAAATCTTTTTCAAACATCCTGAAAATAAGACAAAACAGAATGAAACGAATGTGAGCGAATTTGAAAAAAATTAAAATAAAGACATAAACGAGCCAACATTATGACACTTATATGCCTCTATGGGCCAATAATGCCCCAATAATGATCGCCATAAATGGTACTAAAAACCTTAATTAAGAATAATTAATATCCTTAATTAAGGCACAATTATCACCATATTAGCTCTTCTTCTCCACCCCAATAATTATCACCATGGATATGACCTTGTTAGGTAAGAAGTTCCTACATCCATAAAAATTAGCAATATTAGAACAATACAAATATATATAAATATGGATGAATATCAAAATATAAAGAATAACGACGACAAATAAAGATCAAATCAAACAAAAGAAGAAATTCAATAAGCAAATCGTCATCGCCAAACACGCAATACAACTCCCATGGGTCCCAATTTTGCCTTGCCGCTTGTTCACGCCTTTGGCGAATACAACCACATCGCTCTCGGTAAACATGGCTTCGTACACTAGGTAATTCCACCGTAGCATATCCGCCGGAGACTGAATCGTCGCCGTTAGCAAACCAGCCGGAGATGTGATCAGATTAGGCTCTGGAAAAGGACTCCTCCGTCGAAGCTTAACTGGAAGCTCGCGTGTGAAGGAATTCCGCTCCGGTCGACCGGAAGCACGCGCCGGCGAGATTTCATTATGAGGAAACAAACAGAAAAAGTCACCGGATCGGGAGTGATCTCCGGCGAAACAACGACCAAAACATTTATGTTTACAGAGTAGTTCTCGATCTTTCTGGACTTATTGCATATGTACACACATGTAATATGAGGGGGAGAAGGAGGAGAGGGAGGGAGGGAGAGAGGGGAAGAGGGAGAGGGGGGACATTCTCGCTGCCATGCTTTGGTAAACAGCTATTTGATTAGATTTACATGACACATATCAAAACCTCTAACTCAAAAACTTCTCAAATAGTTTTTTGAAAATTAATTTTTTGAGTTTAAACCTCTATTTCAATCTGTCAACTATCAAACACTAATACTAACGTATTGAAATGATCAAACCTCTAAAACACCTTGAACCTTTAATTTTATTCAAAACTTTTTACTTTCAAACACGACCATACACATGTATGCTACCAGACGTTCAAAAGAAGTTCTTATAAGTGGACTACATCTCATAAGCTTTAAACTTGTTTTAAGGTCCATTCAGAAGTGCAGTGCTGTTACAAATTGTTGTATTTTTAGAATTGTTGTATTTTTAAAAAATTGTCGGTAAAAAAAATGTTATTGTAGAAATCAGTGTTCAATGATTTTTTTTGATATATACTTATTTTGATTTATATATAATATGAAAAAATATAATATTTTTGATGAGATTTGATAGTGAAATCTGTATCAGCTCCTGTAAAAGTTGTAAAACAGTTTTTCCCAAAAAATGGGAAGACTTACTTTTTTTAAAAGCAGCTTTTAAGCTAAAAATTTCTATTTAGAAAAGCTATTTTGATGTTAGTTGTCTGCAACAGCAACACCAAAGAGTACACTGACAAAATATTAAAATTTTGATTATCATCTTATAAATTTTTTTTTTAATTATTATACTAATATAAAAAAAACTTTCGTGTTACTTAAAATTTTGTTATATAAGGATTATATTACCAACAAAATTATATCACTAACAAAACTATTCATTTTGATTTTTATAACTAAAACAATTTAATTTCCAAAATAATTATAAAATTCTTATTATACTTCAGAATTCAAATAAACAAGAGTCCATCTTAATATTACTATTAGACAAATTCATATGAATACATAATTTAATCCAAATTCACGCCGTCACAATATTATGATAACGGTGAATAAGACGGAAAAAAACATTGCCCAATAAACGCAAACTCAACGAGAATGTTGTGACTATTATCTAGACAGAGCAATGATCAAATCAGTCTGATTTTGTGATGAATCGAAATCAGAATCGCATATCTTTAATTTTTAAAATTGAAACTGTATTCACAAGCTTGATTGCAGTTTAAAATTTCTCGATTTGATTACCATCCGTTCTGCTTCATTTCAAAAACCGTATCACACAAAAATACATAACAAAAGCTTACTTGTTCATAAGATATAAAGCCAGTCACTGGTAAGTCCCAAAGTCCCAACACATGTATTTTTAAAAAAGAACCAATACATCCATATATAAATTTGTTACATTCTTATGTGTGCATTTCATGTTTTCATAGTATGAAGTTGATACTTGGTAGTGAATTACTAATATTGAATTATGGGGAATCAGTCAGTTGATGATAGACGGGAAGTTATGTTATGTTAGAGGTCTCAAGAAGTTACTAAGATTTGCATTGCACAAGAATGTAATTGATTTCAGAGTTATATGCAATTGGCACCCCTTATGTTTGGACATAATGCACATTGCACCTAATAGTTTTGAAAAATACACTTTGCAGCCCCAGACTTTTAACCCGTAGACACTTTGCACCCTTTCCGTTAATTTCTGCCGTTACCGTTAACTTTTGCAGAGGTATTTTGGGAAATTTAATTATATCTAATTAATATCAGACATTTATTTAAATTTTCTGATCAACTAAACGATATTTTTCGGAAAAATTTAAAGAACGAAAGTTGTAATGAATAAAAACATCTTCTTAAAACTATAAAGTTCAAAATTTTCGTAATTCTTTTTATAATTATTCTAAAAAAAATTCAAAAATTAGAAATCTTGTAAAAATGAACAATCCTTTTTAAATAATTATTTAATTTTGAACTTTATTGTTCTAAAAAGATCTTTTTATTCTCTACAACTTTCGTTCTTTAAATTTTTCCGAAAAATATCGTTTAGATGGTCAAAAAATTTAAATAAAGGTCTGATTCTAATTAAATATAATTAAATTTCCCAAAATGCCCCTGCAAAAGTTAACAGTAACGGCATAAATTAACAGAAAGGGTGCAAAGTGTCTACGGGTTAAAAATCTAGGGATGCAAAGTGTATTTTCCAAAATTATTAGGTGCAATGTGCATTATGTCCAAACATAAGAATGTCAATTGCATATAACTCTTGATTTTATTATTAATGTTCGTCAAACATACAGAAAGATGAAAACTTACAAGAGTACAGTGCCCTTGTTCATGTTTACAAGAAAGTCTCAGAAACACAGACACCAGACTCTATTACAAGATTTATTAAACATTATGACAAACAAGTCACACATAATTTGCTCTGTAGTTTAACCAGAGATATCAATAGACTTGACCTCAGGCTTCTTGATCTCCACCTTCGGAACCGTAACCGTCAACACTCCATTCTCCATACCAGCTTTCACTTCATCCACCTTGGCATTCTCCGGCAGCCTGAACCTCCTCAGAAACTTCCCACTGCTGCGTTCCACGCGGTGCCACTTGTCATTCTTCTCCTCCTTGTCTCTGTTCCGCTCTCCGCTGATCTGAAGAACCTTCCCTTCTTCAATCTCCACCTTCACCTCTTCTTTTTTCAGCCCGGGAAGATCGGCCTTGAACACGTGAGCCTCCGGAGTCTCCTTCCAGTCAATGTGCGTATTCGCAAACGCTGCAGTCTCTTTGCCGAACTCAGAGGAGGCAACGAGAGGAAAGTCTTTGAAAGGATCCCATACGTCGAGAGAGAATGGGTCGAACACGTTGCTTCTACGGCCTCCAAAAAAGCTTGGAATGATCGACATTTGCTGGTCTTGTGGAAAACCTTGATTGCTGTTAGTTGCTTATTTTTTTGATATCTGAATGTTGGCTTACGAGGGAGGATGAGGAGGTATTTATAGGAACTTACACGGGGCTGTTGGGTTTATCACCAGGGTTCTCTGGTGACTTCCAGAACGGTGCAGGCAGTTAAAGAGATTTGTCTGAAAAATAATAGATTAGAGCTCTCTAGAAACATGAAGCAAGTTCCATTCCTCTTGACAGAGATCCGGTTTCAACATCATACTAAAAAGATACCCAAGTAATTTTCTTAATTCTGGGTCCAAGGATTGGCCCAAAAGGTTGAGGCCCAGCCATTCTACTAAAACTGCCTCATCCTTGAATTACTTTATCATTGGAACTTTGTTAGTCCCCTGCCCAAGCCAGGGGCATGGGTGATAAAAAACCGCCCAAATCCGCACCGCATCACAGAATGTTGTTTTAGTTTTCATGATACGATTGCAGTTTGATATTTTTTCACAAATCATCGATTGCGGTTTCACATATTACTAGTGCGGTTCAAACCGCACCACACCACGATATATAATATATATATAAATATATTAGTGATTGTCAAATAAAATTATATTATATGCATATATATTATTTTATAATTATTTCAAATAAAATTATATTATGTTAAATTATATTATATATTTTAAATCTCTTTAATAATAGGTAATTATTATTTTATCAATCTCGCATTACTATTATAACAAATTTGTATGAAATGATTATATTATTATAATATGTCTTTTAGTACTAATATTTATTATTATATTTAAACTTTATGTGCATTATTTTAGTAGTTGTTATAGTTCTGAAATGATAAATATCATATAAATTCATTACAAGAAAAGATTTTAGTTATTTCATATTTAAATTTTATTACTAACTTCAACTTCAAAAATTTATTCTTAAGCATTTTAAAATGTTTGGTACCCAACTGTATACGTTATCTTTCTCACTTTCACGTTTTAAGGTTTTCTAGAAATATAATTTTATAATATATTTTTTTCAAATATTTCTGAAAAATTTGATTTTTAATTTTTTATTAAAAAGGAAATTTTTTGAAAAACATTATAAAACTATATCTTATAAGAGCCTTGGAATGCGTACAAACAGTGAACGTATACAAATCACGGGGACGTAGAGAATATTAACTTGTTAAAATTTATATATTTTATATTATATTTAAATTGATTTTCAACTAGACAACCATCATCTTATACATGCCAACACTCCTTAAATTAGGCCTGTCAAGTTCAATTATTTCTTCTTTTTTTTTTTTTACAGAAAGATGGGGATTTTATTAATTCAATAAATCCTTCTTAATACAATTTTTAACGCTGCTGAAAGGCACAGACCACCTGTCTAGCCTACGACCTGATAATAAATATGATTTTCTAACAAAGTGATAGGCTATCATATTTGTTTAGACGACGTATAATATTTTGACATTCCAAAATGATTATACCAAAACGAGACTACATTGGAGCATTACTTCTGATTGCCTGAACCACTACCTGGCAATCTGACTTCATCGTGACACTCGGCCACTTCATGTGCTCAATCCAACTCAAAGCCTCTTTCACTCCCATGACTTCTGATACAACAGGATCTGAATTGGAATATGAGCTGCTGCTTTTGCTTCGATGAGATCTCCATCCGAGTCTCTTGCAAGTTGTAACCATGCCAAAACCAATCTTCTTTGTTTTCAATTATTTCTTAATTTTTTGTAACATTAGTTTGAGGGACATGCAAATTGTGTGAGTTAAAAATAATCATTATCATGGAATATAATACAAAAGTTCCTTTACATTGAACAAAAAAAAAAAACAAGCATTACAAAAGAATTTATATTGATAAATAAAACTATCAAAATGGTGAATTTTTAGGTTGTGTTTACTTGGATGTAATAAAACGAGGAGAGAATAAAATAAAATTTGTATCATAAATTGTGAATGAAATTGTTTATAATTTTCATTACTTCAATGTTCATTCCATTTGTTCATCATCTGTTCATTCCATTTGTTCTTTTCTTATCATCTTCTCTATGAAAAAATTTTAACTCTCTCATTTTTTCTTCTTTCTTCATAAAATTTATCTATATATTTTCATTTCATTCTCGTTCCATTTCATCCATATAAATATGTGCTCATTCCAACCTCCTCCGCAAAGCATAGCCGTAGAGTAAAGTCAAAGTAACAACAATAGAAAAAAAAAACTTAAAGCAACAAAACAAGGTAGGAAAAAAACTCAAAGACAAAGAAGAGATTGAAACAACCAAACACGGTCTTGATAAAATCTCTAAACCACAAAAGTCACGAAAGCCACCCCGATCAAAGCTCTCCTCAACAGAAAAACTTCAAACTTAAAATCCATGGACAGTTCCGATTCGACCCACAATTCCACTCCCCCACCGTCACCGGCAAAAGACATATTCATTCTCTCCGGTCAAAGCAACATGGCCGGCCGCGGCGGTGTCGTAAACAAGCACTGGGACGGCGTCGTTCCACCCCAGTGCAGTCCCCACCCCTCCATCCACCGCTTCTCCGCCGATCTCAACTGGGTCCCAGCCAGCGAGCCACTCCACGCAGACATAGACAGCAAGAAAGTATGTGGCGTGGGCCCCGGAATGTCCTTCGCTAATGCTGTCAAGGATGTTGTCGGAGAAGTGGGTCTGGTACCGTGTGCGGTTGGTGGGACCGCAATTGCAGAGTGGGCCCGGGGTTGTCACTTGTATGAGAATATGATCAAGAGGGCGAAGAAGGCTGTGGAGAGTGGAGATGGGAGGATTAGAGCGATGCTCTGGTATCAGGGAGAAAGTGACACGTTATCCAAGCATTGTGTTGATGCTTACAAGGTAAAAATGGAGAAGCTTATTGACAATGTGCGTCAGGATCTTGCTTTGCCTCACCTTCCTATAATTCAGGTTTGTTTTGTGTATGTTTATGATTGTTTTCATTGTAGTTATGTTCAAGTGCTTCATTTGATTGATGGTTTTTAGTGATTAAGAGATTTTTCGCTGAAATTTGAAACAAAAAGATCAAATGTCACAGTGTAGATCATTGTACAGTAAAATCTCTATAAATTAATAATGTGCTACAGCTAAATTTCATTAATTTATCGAGATTGTTAATTAATTGAGTCCACTCTTCTGTATCACAATTTTTCGATCTGTATTAAGAGTACAAGTTTTGGATGAGAAATGTGTGACTTAGGGTATGATATACTAAAAGTATATTTAAGTTGTGTGTCCGCAATTCGCATACCTTCTTTGTAGTTGACAAGTATGTTGTTGCAAAATGTGCGGGTAAATTACCTGGCAGTCATATTGGTGGGTTAGCCCATATGCGTGGAATGTCCAATGCCACTATCTCAAGCTAATTGGGCCTCTTACTAGGAAGCAAAGAATTGGAGAATTGTTGCTTTTACATTGTCGAAGGTTTTTTTGATGTTTCTCTGATAAACTATTACTTATCTCTGTCTAGGTTAACCAACTGGAACTTGTTGTTAATGTGATTTAGAGGTAATTTTGCAGAAAATTTAAGCAGAATTTATAGAAAATAAAGTGTGGACGAATGTATCACTATCAATTTAGAATATGAACCACATCATTATGAAAGGCATGCGAGTTACACTAGCCAAGAAAATTTTCAATGCCAATGTATTGTCGCAATATAAGACGTCTGTAACTTGATTGTAATATGCAAGCCACTGTTTGGAAGGTGTTTTACCTAGAAGCAAAGAATTCGAGAGTTTGCATACTATATGAGCTAAATTATCTTGTGCTTTAGGTGATATCTTGAATGAATATTTCTTTTGTTTATTGATATAGGTAGCAATAGCCTCAGGAGAGCACAAGTATATGGAAAAGATAAGAGAAATACAGAAGGCAATAGATTTGGAAAACGTAGTGTGTGTAGATGCCAAGGGGTTGGAACTCAAGGAAGATAACTTGCATCTAACCACAGAGGCCTGTGTTGAATTGGGTCAAATGCTTGCCCATGCCTATCTCACCCATTTCGGATCCAATCCAAGTATGTAACCACTTCAGTTGTGAGCTTGTGCTAGATTATTACAGCTTGTCCCTTGCAAGTTGCAGCTTGTCTTTTTGTGGCAGAAGATCCGGAGATCTTGTTATCAGTAACGACAAAAATATGTTGCAGGGAAGATCCCAAACGACCCAAGTGGCTGCTATAACAATATGTACACTTGGAATTTAGGTATATTATTGTATCAAAAATGTATTCGTTGTTTTCAGGTCACATCTGTAACCAAACATGCAGAACTTTGTTTCATGTGTTTCACTTTCAATATAATTCATGTATCCGCTCTAAAGTGCAAATTAAGTTATTGATTGTGAGAATTTTCAACATAAAATTGGAAATAACTCTGGTCCAAACTTTTATCGGTCTACCAACCCCTAGTCAAAATTTAAAACATCATCGTATACTGTATAATTTTTGTCATGAATTTGTGATTTTAAGATTCTGGGTCGAAATTAGAAAAAGTAAAACAATTCTCAACCTCAACACACCTACCGAGTGGTCGTAGGTACACACACTTGCGCACAGCACATGTACAATAAATATAGTACATGAATTTAGGAGCTTTTCCGGGAATTTTTTCTATATTTTTTTTTCCTTTTTCTTTCTGACTTACTTTTTGGCCTTTACGGCGGTTTAAATAAAAAGCACCTTTTT
Source organism: Daucus carota subsp. sativus (assembly GCF_001625215.2). Classification (NCBI taxonomy): domain Eukaryota; kingdom Viridiplantae; phylum Streptophyta; class Magnoliopsida; order Apiales; family Apiaceae; genus Daucus; species Daucus carota. The sequence continues at coordinate 21,896,478 of NC_030386.2, read as the reverse complement.
TCCTAAAACATTTATCATTTTCTTTTATGTTATATATGAAACAGCGGCGGGCAAGTGTTTTTACCCAACGAATCTGATCCGAAATTTAATGGGTCAGAGTATTCAATTCGAAACCAAACCGTTCTATTTCTGGATAACCCGAAACTGATTCGATCCATGATATTCATTAATAAAATTATGTTTTAAATATTAAATAAATATCATTTTAATTCAAAAAAAATAGTTTTTATTGAACTAAATCATATTTTATTAAATTTAACTAACAGATATTACAAAAATAATATAAATATATGTTTTTATTAAATATGTATATTTTTAAATTATATATTAATTTTTGGATAATTTCAGATCAATTTCGGGTACCTCAATTCAACCCAAAAATGATCCCTTTTTTCGGGTTGATTTTGAATCAATCCAGATTCGACTCGAACCCGAAAACCTTCAATCCAAATTTGTATTTTACGTGTCGAATTCGTATTAGATTATTGAGTCGAGTCTAATGTTACCGTACGTAAAATATAGTTTCGATAGGGTGTTCAAATCGGATTTGAACATAGTTCTCGAAATATATAATTTTGTGAATTTTAAGGATAGATGGTTAGTTTTTATTTTATATCTTTTTTCAGGTGTTTGCTAAGATAAAATAAGATATTTGTTGTGTAAATTTGTGAAATACGCGTTATGATGTTGTTTGCTTATGAAACAAATTTATAAAATTTGATTTTTTTTGACGCGTGTATTATTTTGAAAATTTGAAAAGGGATGGAGGGAATATTTTAGAAATAGTATGAAAATTGTTCAGGTATTCTGATATTATTTTAGCATCTTGTTATAAATAACACGGTTGAAGAATATTCGATTTTACTATAGAAATCTCCAAAAAGGTGTTTATATAAATATTTTATGCAGTATTTTTATTCCATTATACTCCCTCCGTCCCACAATACATGTCACTTTGACTTTTTTCACGTAATTTAAGGGGCAAATAAAACATACTTTTATACATTATTTTTCAAATTTTCTTTTTCTAAATAAAAATATGGATGCTATACTTTTATTCAGAAAAAGAAAATTTGAAAAATAATGTATAGAAGTATGTTTTATTTGCAACTTAAATTACATGCAAAAAGTCAAAGTGACATGTATTTTGGGACGGAGGGAGTACTAATATACATTCAAAAGTCAGAAAATAAATACAAAAAAGAGGTCTCTTTTACAGAATGAAAGTATCTTTATAAATTCGCAGCAATATCAAAGCAAGAAAAAACGGCACTTTGAATTTTTTTTGTTCAAGCAAAAAGAGAAACACAATTTGACCACCACTCCACGCTTTATAGACAGAAGTGTAGCACACGCGCTCCCCCCTGACCCGCAATCAGAGAAAAAACAAGGACGCGTGTAACTCTCGCACACATTCTCCGCAAACACACAATCGAATCAGATCTCACCAACAACCATTTACAAAATCCCCTCCTTGTATAAATCTCACTCTCAATCGCCGCTTAAACGCACTCACTCCAACCTATATACACACCGTCTTTGTATCTATACCTTTTCATTTCAATGGCGGCTTCACCTACATCTCTCTCTCTCCGCAAGCCTTCGCCGCTCTCTCTCTCATGGAAGAACACCACGCACTTCTCGGCGCTCTCTCGCGCCGCCGTCTCTCTCCCCCGCCGCCGTCAGAACCCGATCTTCATCGTTTTCGCGATGGACGCCAAGCCGACCGTCCTCGTCGCCGAGAAACTCGGAGAGGCGGGGCTCGATCTCCTCAAAGGCTTCGCCAACGTGGATTGCTCGTATAATCTGAGTCCTGAGGAGCTGTGCACGAAGATCTCGCTGTGTGATGCGTTGATTGTGAGGAGCGGGACGAAAGTGAGTAGAGAAGTGTTTGAATCGAGTGGAGGGAGGTTGAAAGTCGTTGGACGCGCCGGCGTGGGGATTGATAATGTGGATCTGGCGGCGGCGACGGAGCACGGGTGTTTGGTGGTGAATGCGCCGACGGCGAATACTGTTGCGGCGGCGGAGCATGGGATTGCGTTGTTGACGGCCATGGCGAGGAATGTTGCGCAGGCTGATGCGTCTATTAAAGCAGGTTAGTTCTGCACTTTCATTTCTAACCTTTTCGTTTATTTTATTGTTTTGTTTTGTTTTTAGTTGAGTCATTTTGTCGAACACGTGAGATCTGATTTTTTTGTTGTTTATAAGTTGGATACACCTGGGTGTTGCTTGTATAATTGGCGATTATTTGTAGAATAACTAATTCTCGGTATTTAAGTAGAAATGATGCGTGTGTGATTGCGGATATTATTATGTTTTGTATACATGATTTTTCTTGGCTTGTATTCGGATGTATATCTTGCCACTACTGGACACTGTAAATAAGAAGAAAAAAGTGTTTGGTTTACTTTTGTATAGCTTATGTTGTTTTCTTCTTTAGCTCGAATCCGCTAGACTAAAATTGATTAAAATCCATAGATTATTATCAATTCATTAAAATCCGGATTAAATACACACCTTTAATCTCGTCTGTTATTTAAGTGTTAGTGATCTTGTTCCTTTTTCTGTACACGGTGTAGCCTATTGAATTTTTAAACTGTAGGAATTGAAGATCTTAATTTGACGTTGATATTCGGGAATTTACTCCCAATAAAAAGAAGTTATAATGCATGTAATTACACTGAAGGATTTGATGACAGTTCCTACTTCCTAATGTTGTCTGTGATTTTACTTGTCTTCATTAGTTTATCCTTTACTGAGTAGATGTAGTCATAGGCATGCATGTTAATGAGCATTTAGCAGATAGAAATTCGACATTAGATCTTTTGATGCCTTATTTTGTCTCTATTTGGTGCTAAATTGAGTTGTGATTTGAAAAATTGACCAATGTAGGGAAGTGGCAGCGAAACAAATATGTTGGTGTGTCTTTAGTTGGTAAGACACTTGCAGTAATGGGTTTCGGCAAAGTTGGTACAGAGGTTGCTAGACGTGCAAAGGGGCTTGGTATGCATGTGATTGCACATGACCCTTATGCCCCAGCAGACCGTGCGCGTGCCATCGGTGTGGAGCTTGTTTCATTTGATGAAGCTCTCGCCACTGCAGATTTTATCTCACTACACATGCCACTTACTCCTACTACCTCAAAAATTCTAAATGATGAGAATTTTGCAAAGATGAAGAAAGGAGTTCGCATTGTTAATGTTGCTCGTGGGGGAGTAATTGATGAAGAAGCATTAGTGAAAGCATTGGATTCTGGCATTGTTGCTCAGGTTTTCATTTATCTATCTATTTCTAATATACAAGTATTCTGGATAGTGGATACGTAGTAGCATAACATTATCTCTGTTCTACAGGCTGCACTTGATGTTTTTACAGTAGAGCCACCACCAAAGGACAGCAGGCTGGTACAGCATGAAAACGTGACTGTAACACCACATCTTGGTGCCAGTACCATGGAAGCCCAGGTTTGTTGTGATTGTAGGTGTTACCTTGTCATTAGGAGCATTGTTGCATTGTTGTTTATGTTCTGAAGAATCAATTGTTGTTTATGAAATGTAGGAAGGAGTGGCGATTGAAATAGCTGAAGCTGTTGTTGGAGCCCTAAAGGGGGAACTTGCTGCAACTGCAGTGAATGCACCCATGGTTCCTGCTGAGGTATTTTTCTAAATTTGCAGTGTTAATCGTGAAACCTTTTCGTCACATGAATCTTTTTCCTTGCCGTTAACTATTGGAGAGTAGTGTTGTTTGTATATGGAAAACTTACAGGACTTAGTATTTTTGTTTGATTACGGATAGACATCGAAAATACCATTTTTTTTAATTATGTCGCATTTTCTGAGCAAGTGTTCCGTGTGTCCTATGCTCGAAAGCTACCCCTGGAACTTAATTCTTCTCCCTCTTGAATAATATCCTCTGTTCTGCCAAATCATACACAGATGAACATAAAAGTGACATTAAATAAGCTAACTTCTGGTACAAACTTACAAGTTTTTAAGAGGACTACTAATGTTATCATCTTGTATTACCCTTTTATATTAGGAATTATAAACAAATTGTGATGCATTCATATATGTATTATATCTGCAGGTTCTGACAGAGTTAAAGCCATATGTTGTACTTGCTGAGAAACTAGGAAGACTGGCAGTCCAATTGGTAGCAGGTGGAAGTGGTGTAAAATCTGTTAAAGTTACATATGCATCTGCTAGAGCTCCTGATGATCTTGACACAAGGCTGCTTCGTGCCATGATCACCAAGGGTCTAATTGAGCCTATCTCAAGTGTTTTTGTTAATTTGGTTAATGCTGATTTCACTGCTAAACAGAGAGGAATTCGAATAAGTGAAGAACGAATTCTTCTTGATGGTTCCCCTGAAAGTCCGCTTGAATTCATCCAGGTTCAGATAGCCAATGTAGAATCAAAATTTGCTAGTGCTATTTCTGATTCTGGAGAGATCAAAGTAGAGGGGCGGGTGAAAGATGGCGTTCCTCATCTGACAAAGGTTGGATCGTTTGAAGTGGATGTGAGTTTGGAAGGTAGCATTATACTCTGCAGGCAAGTTGATCAGCCAGGAATGATTGGTACAGTGGGAAGCATCTTGGGCGAAGAAAATGTGAACGTGAGCTTTATGAGTGTAGGCAGGATAGCTCCAAGGAAGCAGGCTGTAATGGCTATTGGAGTGGACGAGCAACCCAGCAAAGAATCTTTAAAAAGGATTGGGGAAGTTCCAGCTGTGGAAGAGTTTGTTTACCTCAAATTGTGATGTGGTTTAAGCTGCAGTTTCATATGCTGTTCCAATTCGGTGCCCAATATGTTGTCAAATTAAGGCATGATTTTTAGTAAACTATATTTTTTTTGAGGTGTTAGGTTTCAAGTATGCAAATAACTCGGCTGTGCAATTATTAGCTTGTATCTTATAAGTTGTTTGCAGTAACATGAAATTTTGCTATTGAGGGTTACTCAGTCAATTTGATTATAATGTACTTCAGTTCTGTCGTCTCATATTTGCAGCAGTATCGCTTCTGATGCCTTGTATATGCAGCAGTTTATGGATGACAATTCGGAGCACACTGTATATTGGCAAAATTATAGTGTTCTTGGAATCAAACCCCACGTAATCTTGTGTTTGGTTGGGACGAACGAATACGAAGGGAATAAAACTATAATAATCTTGTGTTTGGTTGGGACGAACGAATACGAAGGGAATAAAACTATAATGTGTTTTGTTGGGACGAATAATTATTGTGTTTGGTTGGGACGAACGAATAAGGGAATAAAACTATAATGTGTTTTGTTGGGATGAATGATTATTGTGTTTGATTGGACGAATGAATACGAAGGGAATGAAACCAAATCAGGGATGAACAAATAGTCAAATATGAAGGAAATGGAATCATACGGTGTTTGGTTGGGACGAATGAATAAGAAGGGAATGGAACCAAATCAAGAACCAGTGAATACGAAGATAGTGGAATCATATTGTGTTTGGTTGGGACGAATTAATATGATGGGAATGGAACCAAAATATGAATCCTAAGTGTAAATGTGCAAAATTTTCATTTCATTATACAAAGTGTTCCTTTGTCTCGTGATGTTCGTGTAATATACACGCACAAACTTTTAGGACTAAAGATTACTACCCTTGATATTGTATTTGTTCAGAAGAATATATAGACTAACTGGAAGAGTGAATATTTGGAGATTTTGAGCAGCTACATATGCAGCAACTCCAGCCGCATAACCAGCAAAAGCAATACCATTCACCTGCATATGCCAAGTACTATCAGTAATCCACAGCAGAACACCCCAATAAACAATGAAAAGACTCATATTGATATAGGTGAGTCGCTAAAAGCTGACGTACCTTTACTAGGTACCAAAGGAAATCCACCTATTCCATTCACATATTCAAATCGTTAGTCTTTCAGCATCTGTTAGGATCCTTAGAACCCCGAATCCTAGAAGCATACCCATGTAAGGGGGTAAACCAGTTTAATGCTTTAAGAAATGAAATATAATATTCACTCTGGTCCATTTGAATCTGAATTTTTGTTATGGTGGAGTTAAAATATTAATAAAATTTAGGCTGTGTTTAGCCGGGATTCTGTTTTTATTTTATAAGTTAAAAAGTACTCATTTGTATCGTTTGCGTAAAAAATCAAAAAATCAATATACTTATATAAAGGAGAAGCGAGGGGCGTTTAGGTGGCGCCTCTCACATCGCTCCGTTCTATTTTTCTAATTTTCTGGAATTTTTGGATGAAAAATACTAAAAATTAGAACTACTTTTTTTAGTTTCGGATATATTAGAAGTAAGTTTCAGAATCTGATTTTGTTTCAGATTATTTATGGAATATAGTAGCTTGAAAATTTTAATTTGATTTTATTTCCATATAATCTGATTTTGTTTCAGATTATTTATGGAATATAGTAGCTTGAAAATTTTAATTTGATTTTGTTTCTATATAAAGGAGGAGCGAGGGGCGTGTAGGTGGCGCCTCTCACATCGCTCCGTTTTATTTTTCTAATTTTCTGAAATTTTCAGATGAAAAATATCAAAAATTAGAACTGTCTTTTTTAGTTTCGGATATATTAGAAGCAAGTTTCAGAATCTGATTTTGTTTCAGATTATTTATGGAATATAGCAGCTTGAAAGTTTTAATCTGATTTTGTTTCAGATTATTTAATTATGGGAAAGAGTAGCACACAAGTCTCTCTGCACCTATAAATACCCTTATAGGTTGTAGGGTTTTGGATCATCTTAACACAACCTTCTCTCTCAGTATCACAACTCTAGCTCTCTCTGGTGATAGTTCTATTGCTCGATTTCTAACTCGGTGTTGCCGTTCTTCTGGTGAAGGCTGTTTATACAGTATTAAAAAAAATAAAAGTTGTTGTAAGCAAAGGTAGTTATAGACCGCTATGTGGGAGTCGACAAATCCAAACACGGTAGAAGAATATAGTCTTGACATGATATTGATGGATGATATCAATAAATTAACTATTAGTGATGTATGTTTGTTGGTTATTCTTTTATAAAATTTGTTTTGTTCATCGGACATGTTTGTTGTTAATTTTTATATGATTTACTTTGCACACAAGAAAATATTATTCATGCATTATCTGTTTGCTCCGTTCAAATAACTTTTAAGTGAAGACTGTTCATACAGTATTAAAATAAAGGTTGTTGCAAGTGAGGGTAGTTATAGACCGTTATCGCACGAATTTAAGTCATATATTTTTGTGCACAATCAATCCAAAAAAATTGGAGGAAGGTGACAATGTAAGAACATGATTACTTTTCAAAAAAAAACACAAATAAAATTAAGATTTGTCGTGCTTTAAATTGTTAATTACGTGTAGAAATTTATTTTCATATTTTCAACATGAATTATAGTCTAATTTTGCAATTTTATATATTAGTATTAGCATTACATTAAGATTTTATAATATAAAATTTATTTTATCCTAAAAATTTAATTTTTAATCATTAATATATTTTTTATATACAGCCACAAAATTATTGCATTCTACAAATATTAATATTAGATCGTTGATATAATTTTTATAGGCCGCCGCAACGCGCGGCTTCCCAACTAGTTACTTATAAAAAATTATGAATACTAATTTTTGTTTCATAATTTTTATTTATTTCTCAAACAAATTTAATCACTTACAAGTCTGAACCTGCTTCTAACTTCTACTCCACATTTTTTATTCTAAACAAAAACACTTATTTTAAACTCACTCAAACGGCCTAATTATGTTAGAAGTGAGTATAACGAGGATTGTTGGAATTCACGTTCCTAATGGTACACTAACTTACTAGAAGTTTAATGTTTTATATTATATTTAAGAGTTAACTGGATAGCACCGGAGAGAGTTAATTATCTAGTTGGTCACTGAAGTGGGCTTAATGTATCAAGTTGGTCACTGAACTCAAAAAAGTATCAAGATGGTCACTAAAGTCACCATAAATATCACTGAACTCAAAAAAGTATCAAGATGGTCACTAAAGTCACCATAAATATCAAACAAGTACCTTGAAATATAAGCTCAAGCAGTAAAAATATTATATATAAAGTTTTACACATTATTTTTGAATGTTACCGAAACCAAGTAAAAGGTTATGACTTCTAATATTTATGATAATATATTTAGATTTCATTAAGTTTATTTATTTATTTATTTTTAATTAAAACAAAAAAATAACTATATAATAAAATATAAATAATAAATAAACTTGATAAAATATAAATATATTATTTAAATACTAGAAGTCATAACCTTTTAGTTCGTTGTGGTAACATTTAAAAATAATGTGTAAAACTTTATAAATAATATTTTTACTACTTGAACTCATATTTCAAGGTACTTGTTTGATATTTATGCTGACTTTAGTGATCATCTTGATACCATTTTGAGTTCAGTGACCAACTTGATATATTAAGCCACTTCAGTGACCAACTTGATAATTAACCCGCACAGGAGATTTGAAACTGTAAACATGTTGTACCTTAGTAAAAGCATGCAATTATGCAGCTAAATGGCTGCGTACATCAAATCAGGCTCTGGAATGAAGGTTTCTTGGAGGTTTTGTTTTGCGCCGCTATTTGCTTCCGAGGGTTGTGTGATTGTGTCGATCATTGATGGGTTCTTTTGGGCTTTTTTTTTTATGGATTTTTTTCGGCTTTATGGATTCTTTTGGGCTTTCTTACGTTGTCTGCAGAACTGTTAAGGGTCACCTATATAGTATTATGATATTTTGGACTTGTTTTCTCATCTCACTGGGATTTTTGTATGAATTCACTTTCAAACAAGTTTGGTTTTGCTTCTTTCTTTTAAGCATTCAGGGTACGGGTCTTATAAATTAATAAAAATTTGATCGAACTTGTTTCGGAATCAGGTATTGATTTCGTTCATTCCAAATATATATAATGTTTGGTTAAAAAAAATAATTTATTATAATAAAAAAAAATATATTTTAAAATAGATTAGATATAATTTTTTTTGGAAATTCCATTTTGTACCACTGTACTTTTGGCTTTTCCGTTTGATATCACATGACCTTTTAGACTTCCGTGTGGCACCATTGAACTATTGACTTTGTACATGACAGACTGTTAAACAAACGTTAGTTACACAGTTAAATTTAAAAAATAAAGCATAAAAGAAAAGTTATAAACATAGGTGAAGGAAATTAGGATATTTCTTATTCCTTCGAACCCTGGCCCTGTCTCTGCCACTACTATCCGACGCCGCCACTTTTGATTTACATCCACAGGGACTCTAATTACATACACACATATGAACATACACCTACTTATACCCACCTCATCCCTCTCTATTACCCCTATAGTTCCGCAACTCCGAACACTCTATCTCCCTCTGCTCGCTCGCGGCTGAGCCACTATCTATCTGCTAAAAATGTGGCCACGCCGTCCCTTCAGCCACCAAAATCAACTCCTAAAACAATTGACCATCACCAAGCACACCTCCACCTCTTTTTCTCTGTTTGCTCATTTTAATCTTGTTTTGTTTTCGTTTATATGTTTAAATATATATTACGTTTTATTTTTGTCTTTTCCATTTTCTAATTTAACTAAAATATTTGTTTTAAACGGCGTACTAACGTTTTGTCTGACGGAAAGACATATACGGTAATAGTTCAGTGGTGCCACATAGAAGGCTATAAAATCATGTGTTATCAAACGGAAAAGCCAAAAGTACAATGGTACTAAATGGAATTTCTCTTTTTTATTTTATAAAATTATATAATACACATAAATTTTAAATAAAATATAGTCAAATTGGCTAGTTAAAAGCAAAAAGGACAAGTATTATATGACGGAGTAAGTATTGTTGTAAAATTTTAACAAAAAATTTATTTTTTTTGGGAAATTACAAAAAATACTCATTTTCAAATTTATTTTTGGAAATACTGTTGTAATTATATATTAAATTGTAGAATTGGCTGAATACGGTTAATTTTCATATTACAAAATTGTCATTGAAATTGTACATATATCTGTTCTGTAAAAAATTAACAACTTGTACATCTTTGGAAAGCCCTATCTTTTATTCGTGACCCCGATCCAACGAAGAGTGAAAATATATACAGGATGGTCATGGTCGTGATGACACCGGGTCCGGGTTGGTCATGGCAACAGTGGAAATAATTGTGTGCAACAATTAAGTGGAAGAAAGAAACACTGTGCTGCGCGAAACAGAAAAATAAAATAGTTTATGAGTGAGAGATAGGGCAAGGGCAACACAACGGCTAGGAAACATAACATGTGGGCATGTGGCTACACAATCCAACCGGATTTCTGTGTTTCAGTTGTGCATATTTAACCATTGAAAAGTGGAACCACCCACCTCCCCGCACCAAACGTATAAATATAAATAAATATAAATTATATTAATCCCTCAATCCAAAACAAGTAAATACTTCCTCTTCTCCGTTTTAATACTCCATCCGTTCTCTTTTACATGTCCATTTTAATTTTCTAAAAATCAAATTAATTAATTTTTGACTAAAATTTTATTCAGAAAAAAGATAAATTAGAAAAATATTATAGAATTATATTCCCTCTGATCCATTATATAGGGCGTCTAATTTTTTTACACGTATCCTTAGGAGGTTTGACCATATATTTAAAATTAGTATTTTTTAAAAAAATTCTGAAAAAAAATATTTATGTTATATTTTCATTCAAAAATATTAATATTTACTATATGGTTAAAACATCTAAAATTACGTGTAAAACGTCAAACAACTTATATTGGGATTAGAAAAAAGATACTTTATACGAGTTTTAAAATACGTGTGAATATCAAAAGTTAACGAACTTATGAGACGGATGGGACAGAGGGAGAGTAATACTATACACCTCTGTTCTAAAAAAAGGGGAATCGGACTTAGTCGGTGAAACCACTGTTCAGGGACTAATCGGATAATCGAGAATTAATCAAAATGATTAGTCATATCATTAATCAGAATTAATTAAATATTATTTATAAATTTATATACAATTATTATATTATATATTTTATAAAATCAAAATAGGATAAATTTATATATCACAAAAATATTATTTTATCATATATATAACAAATATCATCATTAAATTTAATAACAATAAATAAATTAATATATCAATAACAAAACAATATATGTTTTTTAGTTTTTATACAAAAATGTACATCTATTTATGTTTTATTCAAATTAAATTAATTTTAAATTTTTACAAAAGATTTAATTTTTTAAATTTTGTAAAATTGACCGACTTTTGGCCAATTTTTGACTTGTTAATCCGATTTGTGCTCGACTTTTGAAGAAAAATGATTTTTAATCCAATTAACACTTAATCAGGACGGAATCCGTCCAAACAGCGATTAATCCCGATTAATCACCGATTTTTAGAGATTTTATGAACACTATAACTTCATATTTTCGAGGAATGTTTGGCCGAGCGCATCTTACAACTGGGCCACTGGCTCCTCTCTCTTTTCAATACTCCGTCTCCGTGATTTCAGTCTCTCTCTCTCTTGACACTTCATACAAATGATGACTTACATTTTATGCTCGCGGGTATTCTTGCCCCACTCTTACCCAAAACTTTAATATTTCCTGCTCTGGTACTTCCAAGTTTTTTGTGCAGAGAAAGAAGACAAATATTACAACTGCTATTCTGCCAAGTAGTTTAACGAGGACGTCCAGTTTAGTTATATACGCCCTCTGTTTTAAATTAAATGAGCTCTGAAGACGTTATTTAAAATATATTAATTGCCTAGTTTTTGAATTTATATTTAAATATTTTCGCTTGTCAATTAAATATTTACATGTAAGTCATCATTCATAAAAGTAAATTTTTAAAAATAACTTTATAGCTATACATGCAACTTTAAAATACATGTCCGAAATCAACTAGATTATCTAATTTGACACTCAATATCTTGTACTATCAACCTGTGAAGCAAGAAGAAACAGCTACGGACAAGCGAAATCCTTCAATATAAATCGGCCAAGCTTGTCAATTATTATATAAATTAACTTTGCTTATAAAAGAAAACTTCCGATTCTTGGTAAAAAAAGTAAGATAAATGAAATTAAATCGGCCTACAGAAACTCAATTTTGACGTGATTTATTTTGCGGGTTTTCTCATAAATACCCAATTTTAGAATTATTTTTGCGAGAATACCATCTTATTTTAAAAAAAATTGCAAAATACATATTTTTGAATTTGTTTTATAAAAATATGATTTTGCACATGCAATTAATTCTGCAACTACGATTAACCATATTTGCAACTACAAATGTAACTTTAAAAAACTATTAAAATTATATTAAGTTACATAATAAGTTGCAGAAAAATGTCCTTGCGGGACCAATAAAAATATCAGAAAAGCAACCACAAAGACAACTACAAAATCAAAATCAACAGCCACAGCAACTAACAGTTACAAGTTACAGTAACACTCTTAATCAACCAACAACACAATCACACGTAGAGGTGGCAAAATATGATTTTGGTTTGGTTTTGGTTCTTATAAAATGGATTTAGTTTGGAGAAATGAACCAAAACCATTTCCAAACCATATATTAATAAAAGTGGTTACGATTTTAGTTTGAATTATGGGTAACTAGTTTAGTAAGTAGAAATAAATATTATATAAAGAACAAAATTTAATACACTCAAATGACAATATAATCAATATTAAATATAACAAAAGTGTATTTGAGTGTGTGAGTTGATGTGGTGGTTCAAGCTCTTGGCTTATACAAGTAAGGTCATGTGTTCGAGTTATGGGATGTGCATGTGTGGTAACTAGCAAAAAGAAAGAAAAGAAAAGGAACATAATAGTGTGTGTGGAGAGTTATAAGAAATCTTAAAAATGAGACCAAATGTGGTTAGATCCATATTTTGTGAGAAATGTGAGACTAGAAAAACAAATTAAATCTATTTTTCTAAATGTGATTTTAAATGAATCCAAATCCACAATTTTGGTTTGTTTTAATGGTTTTGCAACCATATTGCCACCTCTAATCACACATACAAGCATGTACACATAATTATATACATACACTTATGATATCTTTAATCGAGCATGATTCAACTTTTGATTTTCTCAAATTTTAAAACCCTGATCAATAATTCATCTCTCCGGCTCAAATTTTGACGAGAAAGGACAGAAAGACAACGACTAGAAATAATGAGGGAGAACAGAGAGCTAGGGGAGGGAAGTAAAGAGAGTGGGGAAGCGAATGAGGGGAAGAGATAGAGAGCGAGAGAGATCAACGCGTGAAGCAAAAGAGATAAGCAGAGGGAGAGACTCATGAGATGAGAGACATCAGCGCGTGAAGCAAAGGAGATAAGCAGAGGGAGAGACTCATGAGATGCTGTTGTTGAGGGAGCTGCCATTGTTAACATATATTTGCAAGTCTTTTGACTTTTTTCTTTCAAAAATCGTGAACTTGCAATAATATCAAGACGATAGTAGTTTTGCAATTATTACGTTAAAAAGTTGTATATCTACTAATTTCTCTTTATTTTATTCGTGATTTCAATTATCATATAAATTAACTTTGTTTCCGGTAAAAAACTTCCAATTCCAAGTAAAAGCATGAGCTAATTTGAACATGACCGGACTGAGTTCTAACACATTCTTTGTTAAGAATTAAGATAGGTTTCAACAAAATATCCCAGTCATTTGTATACAAATGGCTGGGACACGGAGACCAAGAAAAAGGGTAAAAAATGAGTAAAGGTGGGTGAAAAGTGAGTATAGTGGTGGGACCCATTTATATTTAATAATAAATTTGAGATAGTGGAGAAAAATAGTGGGTGTAATAGTGTTTATATTATTATAGAATGGAGATAGTGGGAGAATGTAGTGGGTGTAGTAGTGTTTTATATTATAAAAAATTACTATTTTGGGAATGTATAAAAATGATGGGACATCCCAAAAAGGAAACTGTATAGAATTAATTGGGACGGAGGGAGTATCTTTTTAACCCGATTGATTCACTTTTGATAACAAATACATTACGCCCTGACTCGACTCGATTGTTTTGGATTACAATCTGCAAAGTCTGCAACAACTCATATATGGTCAAAGAAATGAAGAATACAGAGCTTGGGGGATAGCTGACAATATCCCGTGACAAAAACATGCAGACTACAGTAAATAATAGTTGTAGTATAGAATTTAGCAAAAAAAAAAAAAATAGTTGTAGTATAGAAGTGAATGGGAAAGTCACGCTATGGTGGATTGGCGGGGCAAATCATAAAGATCGAGAGGTGCATGAATTTTAGTCTCAAATTTATGTTACTCCTATTAAAAATGCTTGAAAAAGACGCATCAAAGTTGAAAATGGTTAGTTTTGTCAAAGTAATTATTGTCTTGCAAACACTTTTGAGCATTATTCCTACAGTGATATCATTCCAAATAATCACATGATATCTGGCAGTGGGACCTATCCGTTTTTTTAATATATATTTTTACATTTAGTACTAATCTATTTTTTTTGAAACCAAGTACTAATCTATTTGAAAACAACTTCTGTTTTGTAAATGTATTTTATATATTATTAAACCAATAATAATTTTCAAATGTATTTGGATATTCAATATCAAATTTTGACTTGCATTCAACTTCAAAACAATTCATGTAAAACAAAAATTAACACACGAAGTTTTTCAAAAAGCGTCCATCATTATTTTTGTCACGACAACATAAACAAAATAAAATATCTAAGTTGGGGAGTCACCGAATAGTTCTATTATTATAATTAATTAAAAACAAATTCAATGTACATGGAAATCTCTAAAAAAAATACATGACACAGCTGGACATAGTATTACTCCCTCCGTCCCTATTTATCTGTCCACTTTGGAAGTGAAAATTTGTCCCTATTTATCTGTCCATTTATACTTTCAAAACTAATTTAATGATAGTTTTTCAAATATATCTACATAATTTCAATTTTCAAGGCTTGACTTATTTAAAACTTGGTTGAATTCATGTTTTCAAGACATAAAGTAGGGGTATTCCACCATTTTCAAGATATTAATTAGAGGTATTTAATGAAAAAGTTTATACAATCAAGTATTTCTTGGTATGTGTTTTTTTTTCCAAAATGGACAGATAAAAAGGGACGGAGGGAGTATCTTACAACACATTACAAAGACTAAAATTAATTAATAATAACAAACCATAAATAATATATATATTTAAAAAAAACACTATAATCTTGGCTTCCCATAAGCTTGTCGGCAAATCCAAGTAGCTTTTTGCGACTTTGAACAAAGCGAAGAACTCGCAGGACAATACTTTAGACAATTGTCTCCTAAATTTCCGGCCAAAACTTCCGTCTTGCCGGAAATCAAGTCCGACGGCGGCGACCCATTTAAGTAATTCCCATCCAGAAATAATCTTCTGAGCCTTTGTTTCTTGCTGTATTCCAGTGGGATTGGTCCCCGTAGCCGATTGTAACTCAATGTGAGTGA
The DNA here is from genome assembly GCF_001625215.2 of Daucus carota subsp. sativus. Classification (NCBI taxonomy): domain Eukaryota; kingdom Viridiplantae; phylum Streptophyta; class Magnoliopsida; order Apiales; family Apiaceae; genus Daucus; species Daucus carota. The sequence continues at coordinate 21,880,969 of NC_030386.2, read as the reverse complement.
CGAAAGCATGGGATATAATAAAAAATTAACCGGTAAATTACCTTGTATTTTGTTGAATCCTAGATCAACGGCTACGAGGTTGCTTTCTGGGTTCTGAGGTTTGGAGATCACGACACCTGTAAATTTATTTTTGGAAAGGTTCACTTGTTGTAATGAAGGTAAGTTGAAGAACCATGGTTGCAAAACTCCTACTAGCGAGTTCTCGCTGAGTTCAACGGTGTCTAACCGAGTTGACTCAGTGAATGAGGTTTGGTAGAGAAACCCGGATAGCGAGTTGGCTTTGATGGCAATTTGGTAGAGGTTTGGGGGTAGTTTCGGTATTGACCCAGTGAGTTTGTTGTAACTCAAGTCTAAACGAGTCAGACTCGTCGCCGAGTTCAACGTGTTTGGTAGTGATCCTGAGAGAGAATTATGAGACAAGTCTAGTGATTCTAGTTTCTTGAGCGCGAAGACTGATGGTGGGACCCAGCCGGAGAACGAGTTGAATCGGAGAGAGAGTATTTGGAGATTCGCGAGAGAGGAGAGAGAGGGTGGGATTGGGCCGAAGAAATTGTTCTCCGAGATGTCGAGGTGAGTCAGCTCAGTGAGTTTGGAGATGAGTGGGGAGAGAGTGCCTGAGTAACCCGCCGGGTCGAGAGTGAGTTGAGTCACGCGCGAGTTGTAGCAAGTAAGACCGCAAATGAAGTGAGTGGTGTGGGGAAAAGAGCAAGGGTGAGAAGTGAAGTTCCAGGAAGCTAAGCATGAGTAAGATGGGATTGTGGAGGGTTTGATGGAGGATTTGAATGCCCGGAGAGCTGAAATCTCGTCGGAGAGGGGGTCGCCGGCGGTGGTTGAAATGATGGCGGAGAGAGAGAGCAGGAAGATGAAGAAGATTGACATTGGTTAAAGGTTAGAGAGAGATGTTAAGCAGGAGTAGTAGTTTTTGTTGGTTAAATAGATTTTGGTGACATAAGAGACTGTTGGCTTTAATCTATTTATACTCGCACTGCAGCAGTACATGGAGCTGTGTTTTGTATAAGTTGGTGGCCTATACTTTCTGTCATCCTTTGTGTTAGGGAGAACACAGCTTGTTTAAGCAGCCTTAATAATGTCTTTGATCAAGTTTGTACGATGTATATATTTTCAACAACTTACTCTGATAGTAATTCATACCCACAGTATCAAATTTTTTAGATTCCTGTATAAAATAGTATGTACTCTTTGAAGACGATTTTCGAGTAAGCAAGTGCTAAACAACGCAAAATGTGTTCTAACGATGTTGATGTGATAATTGAGATGTTACAATTAGTAGGTGTGCCCCCTATGAGTTGGATTTTAAAAGAGTAATAAAGTTAATATTAATTTCGTATGTGTTTTATAATTTAGTTAGTATATACTCCCTCTGTCCCTCTCAATTTTTTCACGGTTACTATTTTGAGATGTCCCTCTCATTTCTTTACGTTACTATAAATAGTAAGTTTTTCTCCTCATTACACCCACTATCTTCACCTCCTATCTCATATTTAGAGCAAGTCCAATAGGTTTGCTAAATCAAGTCTTAAATCCAAAAATAGGGAATATGGGATAAAATTGCACTCCAACACTATGCTAGTGATGTGCTAAATCACTCGCACAAGCTTCCCCTTCCCTATTTTTAGAATATGCTAGCCACTCCTAAACTATTTTTATCATTAAAATATTCATTTCTCTCTCTTCTTCACATCATTTCCCTCTCTCCTCCACACCAAAGTTGTTTAAATTTAATATTATTATAATAATAGGGAATGAATATAGGGAGTACCATTGGAGCTCATGTGCTAAATCTTGTGCTAAATCACTAAGACATATTATTTTATAATATTTTTAGGGAACCCCTTAGCATAGTGTTGGACTTGCTCTTAATAGGGTTAAAAATGGGGCGGGTTCGGGGCGGGGACTTCATTTCCCAGCCCCGCCCCACATAATTTTTTCCTGCCTCATCCCCGCCCCATTCCCCGCGGGGATTTATTTTTAATCCCCATCCCCGCCCCATCGGGGACTTAATATAATTTCGCCCCGCCCCGCCCCGCTTCTATAATATTACACCTTTAAATAATTATTTTAAAATTAATTAATTTTTTCTTCAGAATTTAATAAAAATATAGGAGACATGTATATTAAAAGCAAAAAACTAATTATAATAGAAATCAAAGAGACATGTTATACATTGTAAAATTATAGTTTTGTGTATTAAAAATAATAATATTAAATATAATAAATATATTATATTAAATATAATAAAAATATTATATTAAATATAATTATTTATTTATATCAAATATATGTGGGGCGGGGCGGGGAATCCCCGCGGGGATTCAACAAATACCATACTTGCCCCATATTTTGGCGGGGCAGAAAATCATTCCCCGTCACTGCCCCATTCCCCATATCAGCGGGGCGGATCTGCCCCATTCGGAGCGGGTTAGGGCGGGTTCCCCATTTTCCCCACCCCATTTTTAACCCTAGCTCTTAACAATAAAAACTACTATTACACCCACTACTTTCCTACACTATCTCAAATCTATTATTAAATATTGGTAGGTCCCACCATTTTACCCACTTTTCATCTAAATACGAATCAAGATTAACATACAAACTACAAAGTAATAATGTAATATAGACTCTTTGATTAAATATAATTTGACACTTCTTTGGAAGTCATCATATACAATTAACATACATCCTCTCACACATAATTTTGCACAATCCCTCCATTTTTAAATTGAATTTTTCCGTCGATCGGTGAATTTTTTTTGAAATCTAAATTCATGATTATATTTTTCTTCATCCCCACACATTTGCACACCATATGTGTTATATTTTAAAGTGATTTAGAGATATTTTTTTATTTCAGTTTGTAATTTTAGTTTAGAAAAGATGCGGAATGGAGTAGGAACCTATATATACGTATTATATACTTATATATAATAAGCATGAGGGAGATAATTTGGTCGCATGGTTCAAAATCTTAGCGTCCGTTGGATCGTATATTGAACAAATAAGCACCGTTAGATTAGAACAAAATTAACTTCTATTCTATAAGACAACTGATATCTACTTACATGTTTATAATTCTTTTTCTGAATCCAAAACAAATTTTGTCTTTCACATGTTTATGATTTTTTTAAATCCTAAATAAATATTTCCTACTAGTTTTAATTGTAAAATCATATAAATCGCACCGTCACAAAATTATGTTTATCTAATATATTTTAAAATTAATAAGCCGGATATTTTAATCTAAAATAAATATTTCGTACCAGTTTTAATTGTGGAATCATATAAATCGCACCGTTACAAAATTATTTTTATATAATATATTTTAAAATTAATAAGTCAAATTTAAATCACATTAAAATAGTTCTAATATGAATACATTTAATATGAATACATTTGTAAATATAATCTAATGGAAATTGACCTCACGTATTCAACTCAAAGTATATTAAAATTTGATAGAAAGAATTTAATACTTTGGCATGAGACATATGAGGAATGACTTGATTACAATAGTTTATTTGAAGTCATTGAGGCGTGTGATGGTGTATTTCATATTGCATCGTCACTGTTGGATGATCCAATATGTGTGACAAGTTTTTTTTTTTTTTTTTTTTACAGAAACAAGTTTGAAAAGTGGAACCTATATATTTTTACAATAGTTCTGACTTACAAACAAATCATAATTTAAAATTTAATTTAATTAAAAATTTGTATTTATTATTTATAAATTAAATTCTTTCACACCATTTATAATATTTTTATAAATAATTAAAAAACTCCCGTGACTTGCACGGGCTATAATCTAGTGCATTACTAAAATATATAATTAGTTAAACGAAGTGCCTGTTTGGCAATAAGCACTTCTTTGCCAAACAGTTTATTCATTTATAAATCTTAATTTACTTCTCCCAACCTCTTCATTTTTCCTAGCCGTCGTGAGGGGCTTTCATCGGTTTTCACCGCTGAAAAACCCTAGATCAGTTATTTTCTTTGCATTGTTTTTGTTTTGCAACGATATTTCAGGTAAGGATTTTTATCTTTCAAGATTGTATATTTTGTTTGATAAAATCTCTTTTGCGTGAGTTTTTTTATCAATTTATCTGAGTTTTGTTTATTTTCTTTTGTGAGAGCTTGGTAACCTTTGTGTGTTTCAGGTATGCTTTGTGTGCAGGACATTGGATCTGTCGGATTTTCAATGGTTTGATTCAGTGATAAAGATTTATATGAGATTGTAATTACGATCGATAGCTCAAACTGGTTATGGTGAAGACGATACATGTACATATATCAATTTGAACAAATCGTTTGATCTTGTCTTCATAAATACTAGATTAATCAGCAATATGACCTGTTTTGTATTTATTCGACTCGATTATTCTTATAGATGCCGTATGGTTTGTCATTATTGTACTAATTCCTTTTCTTTCAATAAAATAATATATTTCAATCATTTTGAATAATTAGAAGCAAAATATGGAAAGACTCTGTGACAAAAATAACATCATCATTGACAAAAAGATGGAAAAACTTTGTAACAAAAAATCCATCCCGAGTTAAAATTTCTATAAATTCTCATTGTCCTCCTTTTCTCCCTCTCATTGTCCTTCTTCTCTCTTCTCATTTCTTTTGAAAAATGTGGGATATTATTATACTTTGCACTCATGTTAAATTACTTCTTCCGTAGGCAGTGGCGGATTCAGAATTTTTTTCCAGTGGGTTCCTTATACGAAAACAGTGATAAAGAGGAGAGACCGGAGAATAGAGATGGAAGTGGAGATTCAAACCCGCAACAGAAAAAATAGATGCCGACAAGTTTTAGCAAGGAGCCAGCAACCCACGATTTGGCAAAAACGAAAAGCTGTGTTAGGTTTAATTTAATTTTAATGTATACGTGGTTTTTTTTTTTAATAAGTATACGTAGTTTTAGTTTGTTTTGTAGAATTTTCAGAATTCCAATATCCAATTCGGCTTGCAGCAGGTTAGTTTGATTAAGTGGGCTACTATGAACTATGAGCTATTCTATCTTAAACTAATGGGCTGGGTTAAAACAAACTGACATATATTTGTGTGGGTTGGTGTTTTTTTGACGGTGGGTTCCCGACTTATAATTTTTTTTATATCCTATGTTGACACTCAAGGTTCAGTGGGGTCCTCTCCACCCACTGACCAAAGGGTACATCCGCCCCTGTCCGTAGGTTACATAAGCGGCGCTAGGAAATATTTTTAAAACATTGTTAGGTCGGAAGAATATCGTAGTCTGTCAACTCATCCATATATTCGAACACGTTTAAACTCCATATCTTAGTTCAAGGCTTCAAGCAGATAAATAGCTAAATAAATATAAGATATATAAAATAATAACCAGACCACAATGCACGACTGGCGAACTTCGCAAAACTGCGGTTGAGGAGATAAACACATGAGTTGGTAGGATTAGAAGGAATCATATACTACCAAATACCAAAAACAAATACAGTAAGTAATTAAAAAAGTAATTAAGTATACACAATAATATGATGAATAAAAAGGCTGTGATGCATTTGCATTTCCCCACCAGGCCACCACCCATATATTCATCTGCGTTCATATACATCGCAATAAGCTGTGATCCAATCACTTCCCAGGAGAGCATAGGCTGTCATGAGGTTGATGTAATCCTTCTTTTCTTTCCACTATAGACGTGACCTATTTTTACTCCCATTCCTGGCCTCTTCCCCCATCAGCAGTGTCGACTTAACGTTTAATTCTAATAAATCTCTTTAATCTCTTTGCCAATTTCACGATAATAGCAAAAAATCATCCAACTAATATTTCATATCTATTAAAATCAAGCAATTTTAAAATGATGCAGTTAATGGTCTTAAAATATGTGCCGACAAGTCCTTCCATTATTCACTTAAAAATGAAAAACAGGAGAGTAAAAAACATATTTGTGATTTGGTACAAATAATTATAGCGTCTACGCAGAGACAAGAGAAAACAGATAAATTAAGGGACAGGCGGAAGGAGCGTACAAGATTGTCTTTATTGGACCGTACTTTGGGCCCCTGGTAGGGTATTTACCCAGAGACCGGTCCAGAGGTCCAATTGCTCTGCTTTCCATAACGTCCACAAAAACTCTGTTGGGCATTTAAAGCCCAATAATGTTAATTGTAGTGGCTCTCGCAAGTCGCATGAGGGTAACTCCAGTACAGTTAGGGTGCTCCCGACAATTGCATCCAATATTTGTAAAAGTCCACTTCGCATTATGGATTAAAGAAAAAATTGATCTCTATGTGTATCTTGCAAGCGATGAAGAATAGTCAGATATGAAAGTGTAAACTAACAAGTGTTCGTGAGCTATTCGAACTCCGCTCGTAAAAAATTTGAATTTGATTCGGTAATAATCGAGCCGAGCTCGAGCTCAAACTAATTGGATGTTTTATCGAGCCGAGCTCGAACTTCATATTACTCGGCTCATAAGGTTCGGGAGTCTTATCGAGCTTCTATTATTTTTAATTTTTTTTATTATAAATATATTTGTATTACAAATATATTTAATATTTTATTTATAATTTATATATTCAGTTAACTCGAAATCGAGCCAAACCGATCATATTTCGAGTTTTTTTTCAATATTTGGTGACTCGGTTCGAGCTTTCGAGCCGAACTCGAGCCTATCAAACTGTTTACGAACCGAGTTTCGAACTTGAAATTAAAGGCTCGATCGACCTCGACTCGAGCTCCGAACTTTTCTATCGAATTTGAGCTGAGCCTGACAGTGTTCGACTCAGCTCAGCTCGATTACAGCCCTACTCACATGGTTCCATTTAAAAATAAATTTTTTATTTTGAAGATGATATTTTGACGGTCATATATTTTTTTTTGCAGGAAAAATTGTGCCGCAAGCCCGCAACAGGTGACAATTGGCCAGGAAAGACCACCATATGACTTGTCCGGGATCTTGCCATCCAACTTTTAGTATATTTATTATTCTAAATTAAATATATAAAATAATAAATTATGAATTTATGGAATAAATACCCCTCCCGAGTCCTGCCTTTCCGAATACAGTATGATTTGAGACCACTTTTTACAATGCGTAGAAAAAGATAAGAAAGTGACTGTGATGTGACTGCAAAAAATATATGCTATCTATAGCTGATTTTACAAGAGAAATCCCCCTCTGGGTTTGGCAAGTCACACAAACATGAGGGTTTTATTGACCTTGTTAGTGTACACTCAACTTCTTGCAACTATATTATTTTCTGTATCTATTTCATTACCAAATGAAGCATACCCATCTCCATGTGATGATGATGAAGCTTCTTGTTTTGAAAAGACCCAAACTTTACAACCAATCAGAAGAGAAATTTATGGGAATGGTAGAATTATTGATATTACACATAGATTGACACAAAAGACACTTTGTGGGCATCCAATTAAGCTTGTAGATTTACTGACACTATCTTCAAATATGAGGAATGGGTCACTTTATAATTTCTCAGTTATGAAGTTACCTCTTCATGCCGGTACTCATGTTGATGCACCAGGGCATATGATTGCTGATTATTTTGATGCTGGCTTTGATGTTGATACTCTTGACTTAGATGTGCTCAATGGTACTTCACTATTTTCTCAAGCTTTCTAATATACATTGTGTATGTGTGTTTGTGTTTTGAATAATTACATAATGATTAGGCAAGCAACAAGGTTAAATTATACGATTTTTGATTACGGTTTGATAGAATTCTACTATGTTCTAGCTTATATCTTTGAATTATATAATTTTTTTTTATAAGGCCTATTCTGGCACAGTCCTCTTTCTCCTGTTCTTGTTGTCGCAATTGTAGTGTAGCTGCTGCATTGGTATAGCAAAACAATGCTGGCCGGGGGTGGTACATCAATATATGTGTAGGAGTGTGTAAAAAATTACAATTACCCCTGTATTTTATTCCTTGGGCTATTTATAGGCAACGATCAAGGCTTTGGAGTGGTACCTCGATATCTAGGTTGTTCCTCATTTGGAGATTTGTATGTCGAAACGGTGTCCAAGTGTTTGTAATACTGAATGGTGAGCAAATTCTGGGATTGATTTGGAGTGTGGGATGTCGCGAATACGGTGTGGTGAAAGGGTCATTATGTTAGGACTTACGTGCAAAGAGGAATATTTTTACATTTAGGTGTCAAACTGTTGAGAATGTGATGAGAAACGAAATTGAAGAGGTTTTATGTATATAATATTCGTTAGTTTAGATATATTTAGTGCAGTTTATTTATAATGAGTCCAATCGTTTATGAGCCTCAGTCCGTTAGGTTTCTATCCACTTTACAAACTTTTTATCCTTCATATACTATCTTAGTCTTCAACTTAAATTTCATTGGGAATAATATCGATTAATTATTCTTCTAATGTCATATGATCTGTATCATAGTCTGTTTTTTAATATCAAAATCCATCTTTCTGTGATCTGTCCTGCATCAGTATGTGATGACTGTTTCGGTGTAAATGGACTTGTCCCTTCATTTGTAACTGATCTTCTTTGTTGGCTCGGATGCTTCACCCTGTTCGAGCAACCTTATGCACTGTACAACGTTGAGTCCCTTATCCATTCAAATCAGCAACTAAGCCTATGAATTATAGTTAAAATCTTTGTTCAGCTTAACTTTTTGTAATTTAGAGAATATATTTATCCGAGTTTTCTACCCAATATGTTCGCTTTTAAAAAATAAAACTCGCATAAGAAAGAACTGGAACTGAAGGAGGAAAGTTTGACCTACTGGATAGAATGAGAGCATCAGGCTCTCTTTAATTAAATAGCTAGAGATTATTGATTTTTTTTTTATCATCCTTTCTGGTTTTCCTACAGTAGTTTTTAATCCAAGATAAATTTATGTATACTGATTAAATGGCATCCACTTCTAATTGTTGGTGATTTACTGGAAGAATTTAGAGTCTTTAAATGCTTAAATTCCTAGGGTTTTGCTACTTAAGTTGGGGAGATCTCAGAGTACCTTAGTTTGATAAATCTCTGAGTTCATGTTTTTGAAATGTTGGGTGAAGTTTTTGTCCATTATAGCATAGGTTATAAATTGTATGAGAAGTTTGATGATTTCCTGGTATTGAGAAAGCTCTCCAAATTACAGATTTTGTAATTTTTCACAGGTCCTGGTTTGTTAGTTGATGTTCCAAGAGATTCAAATATAACAGGTACCCCCTTTTATGTCATCTAGATTACTATTTGATCTGAAGCATCCACAGATAATTTTTTTTGGGGCTATATATATGTTGAGTATCAATGTTCTTAGTTATTTCCAACTTGAAAACATTTAGATTACTTATATGAGCTTCTTAGGTTTTTCCAATTGTTAAGCATCATTTTCACTTATATCTGGATATACAAACTGATATTGGGATACAGAAGTAAAAAACCATAAATGCAGTGCAAATTGGGTTCTGACCATTTTATACTCCTATAAGCCTACAATGCTACAACATCCTAGCCTTTACGATTAGAAAAAACTGTTTAGCTGCTGAAATCATGGAATTGTGTGTGAGGTACAGATAAAGCCACAATTTTGGTTCTATATTATGCCCCTAAATTCAATTGACGACTTGTCATTATGGAGCAAATGTTCAATTATTCACCAACTGTTGAATGTTGATTGGTTATTGGTTGTAATATTTCAGTTTCCTTTTGTATTCTGGAATGCTTGAAGACAGTATTCTCTCTCCTTCAAAGAATAAGCTCCACTAAAAACTATACGATTCTAATTGCCACCCTTTTATTTTTATATCTTATGTTTGGTCAATTTTCCCAAGAACATCCAACAAATTTATGGTCCTCTTGGGAAAGCCTAATTCATGTTGCTGAGAGGATTACTATGAACTCCATTACCTTCTATTCAGGGTAACTATAATTTGCAGCACATATCTAGATACCCACTATAATTTCAATTCACGGCAACATGTGCAATTGTCTGTATTTTGTGGTAGTAATACATCTTTGATGATGTTCAAAACTTCAAACCCCTGAACTGAGTGATCTAGTAATATTGAATCAGAGAAAGTACCATACAAGTTTCAAAGTTCAGTTCACTGATAAAGCCTAACCTTTAATAGGAGTGTATATGTAAACTAGCCATTATTATTTTATGTTTACTGTATCTACTATTTTATTAGTTTCTAAATTAACAGAACCTTTTGTGATTTGTCTTAGCTGAAGTTATGAAGTCCTTAAATATCCCCAAAGGAGTTAGGCGTGTACTTTTTAGAACACTAAACACCGACAGGTATGTGATTGCCATAATTTATGTTTATATATTGGTAGATAATGCTGTGGTGATGTTGTATCTGAGATCGTACCATTTTATTCTGAAAGTGTCGCTTGCATCATCTAATGATCAGTGGAACATGCACATTTGCAATAAACATTAGAACTTTTTTTTTTTTTTTCCTTTTCATCTTGCTATTTCTTAAAATTTTTTTGTAAATTTTGATTCTGTTCGATGTATATATTAGTATTCTTTTCAAGTTCTTGTTTGACTGTATACAATAGTGTCATGTTATGATTTATATGCTAATGTTAAAAGTGGGCACACCAAACCACATATTAGGTAGGAAAATAGTTGATATATGAAATGTAACTATGGCTTAGCTAAGCCCTAGGTTCCTTACATGTATATCCCTTTAGACTGAACTGGCCATTTGTTTAGTCTTTTTCATAATTTGAACTTCAGTTATAATACAAATTATCAGGCACGATTTTTTAAAATTTCTCCCTTTTTTAGGGGACTAATGTGGAAGGAGGAGTTTGACTCAAGCTTTGTGGGTTTCATGAAGGATGGGGCACAGTGGCTAGTGGATAACACTGACATAAAACTTGTTGGTATGTAAAGATGGCATCAATTCATCTTGTCACTCTGTATATGTTTGTGCTAATAATAAAATCATCTAATCCTTGCATATCTGAGTTGCAATATTCTGTGGCTTGTGCCTTTGTCTCATATAATGCTCGAGAGAAATATATTTCTGCTAATGATGTAATCCGTATGTATTAGTAAGATTATGGTGTGACAATTGCAAAAAGAGTGGTGTGACAGGTGCACTAATGCAATTCTTTTGTTCTGGGATCCAGGGACTGATTATTTATCTGTTGCTGCTGCTGATGATGCGATTCCTGCTCACGTCGTATTCCTTGAAGGAAGAGTAAGGATATTGTTCCTTTCTTTTACGAAACCTTTAAAGCTAAGTTTTAAAACTTCCTTTTGCCTTAGATATTATCGATGTCAGAGCTGAGAGCTCTATAATTTAAAGGTCTGCATGCTAGAAATCTTCACCTTTTCTTGGACTAGAACTTCATGCATAACATTGTTTAAAACTATATACACCTATTTACACATCTGCTTCTCCCAATCCCCCCTTCCGCGAGGCCAAAAGGCCATGGCTTCAAATCCCCACTCCCCCCGATACGGCTATCTAGTCCATTAAATTGAAAAATATGAAAAGACTGCTACTACGTACCCCGGAAAATGATAATCGTATTCTTCTCAGCCACAGGTTCTTCACTCCTGATCTCCGTGCTTCTACATTACATTTTGTGTGAAAACATCTTCATGTTTTTCAGGAGTTTATATTATATATAAACAGAAATTATACTGGAAATAATAGGTGGAAGAACAAGTCCTAATAGAGGCGAAGGCAATGCAGAATCTCCTTGAAGCACTGGGGCAACACCAGCGGAGTCCTGACCATAATATCTAAGCAACCAAAAAGATACCATTAACATAAAGTAGGTAGAGTACTTAATGCATCCCACAGAGTCATGTGATGCAGTTCATGTTTCCTGTAACAGTGATTTTGAACATCTGGAAATACTGGATCTCTCTGACTCTCTTAGAGATTCAGGTCTCCGATCCATTATGTTCTAAAGCTATTATTGCAGTTCTGTTACTAGTCACATCAAATGGATGTTTTACCTCGACAACTACATCTGCGTTAACTTTCAAATGCTGTGCAAATACGTATAGCTTAATAATCTCTCCATGATTCAGTTCATCAAGGGGCTTATTCATCTCCATTGTAATCTGCTTCTCAAGCTCCTCTGTCAAGTGCACTTGGGTAGTGACATATTTTTCATTGGCAATAACCTAGTGACATGTTGTCGTAATAACTTTGGAACCATCTTATCAGTTTCTCTGGCCAACCAAGCTTGTGTAACTTGATCATTCGCAACTAAATTTGTTCATCTTTCCTTGTATTGGAACAAGGGTTATAATCTTTTGGTTCAATGGATGACTAACCGCACTCTGTAGCCTTACAGATGAAGTAAGAATAACAGAAAAGGGGCCATACTTTGCTATGACGAGTGAGCGATTTCTTTCTCTGTTATTATTAAAGAGGGCTTCTGTTAAGCCTCCCATTACATATCTCTTATTTTTCTTACATTTGTTAAGTTGTGATCTTAAATGTATTCCTTAGCTGGTCTGGGTGGGTGACTAATAAGTGTCTGACAGACTCATAGTTCCCATAGTTATCACTTCAATGATATAATTGTTATTATGTTCTATGCCCCTGGTCATTTTTCTTATATTTGTTCCGTGACAATGAATTCACTAGATTTTCTCTCTTGTAATATGGAATTATAAAAAGCTTTGCTAGATACGGTATAGTATCAAACACTAACCCTGCTGGAACTGTGATTCAGGAAATCATTCTAGTTGAAGGCTTAAAACTAGATGATGTGAAAGCCGGATTATATAATATCCACTGCTTGCCACTAAGATTGGTGGGTGCAGAGGGATCTCCTATAAGATGCATTCTTATAAAATGATGCAACTCTTCTGAGGCGTTGCTTCTGGCGGAGATTTGTTGATAGAGCATGAGATTTCTTATTAACTGATGAAAGTCTTATGAGTTCCATGTTTCAACGGTTCTTCAAAGACTGTGGTAAGGCTACAGTGTACTTGGTGATGGGCGTTCAATCTCTCATAGTATCTTGTTTTTTCATTATTCAGCATCCGTTGATTCGTTGTTATTTAATGAGTCTTCACTTGTAAGACATGATTTCATATAATTATATTTTGACACTCGTCTCCTCGTGCATCCATTGATAGATCAATATATCATCTGTTGATTCTTGGATCATTCATTTTTCAGAATAATGCCAAATAATTTTAATTTTTTTGTTTTAAAAAGAATAAAGGATATGAACTTGTTATAGATAAAGATCCAAGATACAACCTAAATATAATTTCTGGTAGTGAATAATTTGAAAATGCAGTATTAACTTATTCAAGCATATATAAAATTTTATTAAATCATCAGAACAAACTAATACAAACAGAGAACATTAATATTTTACTATCTTGCATTTTTATTTTTATTTTGCTAAATACTATCTTGCATCTTGTTTGACTTGAACTAATACAAATAAAGAATATTAATATTTTACTATCTTCCATCTTGTTTGTCAAAGAATATCAATTTGCCGGGCTCATGAAAATATATACTTTTTGTTATTTAAAAAATTTATTCCAATCTGAATTTGAATCAAAATTTATACTAGTTAGAATCGAAACCCACCTTTTGTTCCGATTCGAAAACACTGTTGAATCAAAATTTAAATTGCAGCTGATCAAAATAAAAAGAGTCGGTTTAATAAGAATAAAACTTAATTTAATTTCTTAATATTAAAAAATTTAGAAAAAAAAGAGTTCCGGCAATGAGTCGATTAAAATTCTCCTCGTCTCATTTATTTTTACACTGCTTTTTTACATTACTTAACACATATTTTAAGAATTCTTCAAAATATAATTTTGTAATTAAAAATTTAAACGCAAATTTTTTATTTTACAAAAAGATTATTTAGAAAAACATATTTAACAAGTGTGTTAAGACAAATGTGCACCGTACAATAATCAACGGAGCCAGGGAGTAACTGTGTCTGACTGTCTGCAGAAAACAATACTACTAGTATTAAAGGAAGGAAAAAAGAAATCCCCTTTGGTTTTGGCAAGTTAAACAAACATGAGGGCTCCGTTGATTTTACTAGTTTTCTTTCAAGTTCTTGCAACTATATTATTTCCTGTATCTGTTTCATCACTAGATGAAGCATACCCATCTCCATATCAAGATGATGAAGCTTCTTGTTTTAAAAAGACTGAAACTTTACAACCAATCAGAAGAGAAATTTATGGGAATGGTAGAATCATTGATATTACACACAAATTCACACCAAAGACACTTAGTGGGCATCCAGATGGGCTTGTTGATTTTCTTAAACTATCTTCAGATATGAGAAATGGGTCACTTTATAATTTCTCAGTTATGAAGTTACCTCTTCATTCTGGTACTCATGTTGATGCACCAGGACATATGGTTGCTGATTATTTTGATGCTGGCTTTGATGTTGATACTCTTGACTTGGATGTTCTCAATGGTACTTTCTACTATTTGCTTAAACTTTATATTTGCTTATGTTTGAGCACTTGAGCACCTGCCTGAGTGTTCCTGTTGAATTATTATACTATGATGAAAGGGCAAGCAACAAGTTGAAATTATCTGATTTATTTACTGTTTAAGACTTGATTATACTATGTTCTGGTGTATAAGTTTGAATTTGTATGATTTTTGTAGCTATAGACTATGGTCCTCGTCCACGTAGGCTGCTTTGTCATAGAGTTGATCAATTTCTTCTGATTCAGAAGAAAAATTCATCCAGGTTTCTTTCAGATCATTTTCTCTCCACTAAGTTAATAAAACTCAAAGAAGAAAGAATTGGAATTTGGAAATTGTATGAAGGGGAAAGTTTGACCTACTGGATAGGAGATGCTTCCTTACGGATAGATGTTAGGGATTATAGATTATTCATCATTCTGTTTTGTGTCTAACAGTGTCTTTGAATTCCAGATACATTTGTATCAAGTAGTTTAAAGTGGTACTTTTATTTATGATGGGAGAATTTCAGGGTTTCGGATGCTAAAAGCTCGTGAGGGTTCACTTCGTTTTGTGTGGGGAAAGTTTAAGAGTACTTCATCTTGATAGGAGTACTTGTACTTGTAAGCTTTGTAATAGTCGCTGTAAGGTTTCATTTTGTTACATCTCTAAACTTATATCTTTAAAATGTTGGGCGAAGTAGCGAAGTTTTGTCCTGTATAGCATAATAGCTAATACCATAGGTTATTATAAGAGAATAATGATGATTCTATGGTACTGAGAAGAAATAGCTGATAGTTGACACTACCCATAGTTTAGAATATATGATTTCTGTGAGGGGTGAGAGGATGGTGGGCAGGTTGATTTCTGGTTGATTTATTGGACTTCCATGATCTCTTTAATTATATATAAGACGCTAAAAAAGTCGTGGCTCTTAATATATGTTTGTTCGTAGTAAACTTTAAACCCTGGTCAATACTTAATCCTTTAGAATATTTATTGGACTAGTTCTGATCAGTGTATAGTTCATTTCCTGAGACTTTATAATCCCACTCTATTTGTTGTTACCTTCAGTCCCATGAAATGAACTACAAAATTGATTAAAATCTAGTCCATGAGATAAACGAGGCATCAAATAATCCAGGGATTAATAAAACAATCAAACAAACATAACCTTTAAATTATATATTCTTTATCTTACTGTCTGGTTCGTGCTAATTTCTCTGAATACTAGATGCAATTGTTCTTCCGAGTCTTCAATTGTTTTATTTTCTTTAATGTCGATACAGCTTTTTACTATCGTAAAGAAGTTTGAATAACACACATTTAATATAATTAATGAATTGTGATGATCTTATTTCTTTATATTCACAGGTCCTGCGTTGTTGGTTGATGTTCCAAGAGATTCGAATATAACAGGTACCTACAATTAAATGTTTTCTAGGAAAATATATTTCTTGATTTGAGTTTCACTATTACCTGGTTATTTCCACCTAGCGGCGAGATGCTTATTTAAGCTTTGTACAAGTGCTATATATAATTTTCAATTGAATCTGGATACAGACTGATATTAGGATGCAAAAGTTGAAAACCATAAAAACAGTGTAATTTAGGCTTCTAACCATACAACACACCTATAGCCTACAAGGCTACAACATCTCTTGCCTTTACAAATGCAAAGTACCGGTTAGCAACTAAAATCATGGACGTGGATGAAAGATGCAGATAAAGCCACAATGAAACATTGTTTCTCTCTGTTAAACAATAGGCTCAATGGACAATTATTAACTTCTCATTGCCAGCATTCAATCTTTATATTTAATGATCAGTCACTTGAGTATCCAACTATTTTGTGGTCCTCTTGGGAAAAGCCGGATTCATGTTGCTGAGAAAATATTCTTGATCTTAATGACCTTCAGATCAGCGTATCTACAATTTTACAACCATGGAGCCAGAAACCTAATCCAATATTAGTTTGAGGCAACAAGCACATGTGTAGTAAAATATCTTTAGACTTGGATGATGATAAAACTTAAAACGACTGAACTGAGTGATCTAATAAGTTCAAATGGAGGTCGAAGGAACTAATTTACATGTTAAAGTTTTTAGTTTGACTGATTTAACGCAAATTTTGTGCTACTGTATCTACTGTTTTATAACTTTCCGAATAACATAAATTTTTGTGTCATGTCATAGCTAAAGTCATGAAGTCCTTAAATATCCCCAAAGGAGTAAGGCGGGTACTTTTTAGAACATTAAACACCGACAGGTATGTGATCCTCATATCTTTTGTTTATATCTAAAGATTACTCCCTCCTTCCCATTTTAATTGTTCACTTTGCACAAATCACACAAATTAAGAAGTATTAAATGTGATATGTTGTTATCATTGCCATGCATTGGTTATACAAATATACTACTAAGTTTTCATTCATTTTGGTTAAAAGTCAACATAGTTTGCATTGTAAATAATGAAAATTGTGTGAACTAGTAAATGTTAACATTGAAACTTGTTATAATTTGTATTGGACAAAGAAAATGGACAAATAATATGGGAAATTTTTTCTTGACAAAGTGGACTATTAATATGGGAAGGAGGGAGTATATTTGTAGATAATGCCATGTGTATTTTGTATCTGAAATGTCATAGTGATGTTATGAAAGTGTTTTGGTATGTATCATTTTAGGAATAGTAAAACATGTAGATTTGCATTGAACGTTAAAGTTGTTTTTTCAGTATCTTTTTTAAATTTAGAATCTGTTAGATGTATATATTATTAGTCTCTTTAAGCTTTTGTTTAGATGGATACATTAGTGGAATATTATTCTATAATATGATTTAATAGTTCAAATTGCACACCTAACCATAGTTCGGGTAGGAAAATAATCGCAAGAGATGTAATTCTGATCTTTCCCAGGTTCCTATATGTAACTTCCTTCAAATTGGACTGACCATTTAATTCAGTTTATTTGATTATATGGACTTGGTGAAATTTTGAAGCCCTATATTTTATACTTTTCCCCTTGTTTCAGGGGCCTGATGTGGAAGGAGGAGTTTGACTCTAGCTATGTAGGGTTCATGAAGGATGGGGCACAATGGCTGGTGGATAACACTGACATAAAATTAGTTGGTAAGTAAAGATGTCTGTCATTCTATCTTGTCCCTTTGGTATCTTTTCACCCTCACAGATTCACAGTAAAATCATCTAAACCTACTAATTTTAAGAAATTTAAGTCATGCATGTAGTAGATGCATCTTCCTGTTAACAATTCCAATACTCAAAACACAGTGGTATCTCAGTTGCAAGAAGAGTGGTGTTACTGCTGTACTGACGTAATTCTAATGTTCTTGAATACAGGGATTGATTATTTATCTGTTGCTGCCGATGATGATTTGGTTCCTGCTCACCTTGTTTTCTTTGAAGGAAGAGTAAGAACTGTTTTTCCTTTCTTTTAGAAAATTTCGAAGTCCAAGTTTTGAATATTACTTCACTTATCATCGTCAATGGGCAGAGGTCTACTTGCTGGCAGTATTTACTTTTGTGGACTAGAAAATCATACATAATCTTGTTTAGATTTCTATATGCCTAGTGGTGAGGCTCCTTGAGCCCTCCTGTTTGCCCATGCATTTGAATTCCCAGGGCCCTGTATATTGCATTGAATTAAATATATGCAAATGCCAAAATACATGCCCCTATAAACAATGATTGTATTTCTATGCTACAGGATAGTCACTTTAAACTCAGTGCTTCTAGATCACATGTGTGCAAATATCTCTATTTTCCCGTAGTGTATATGTTCTGATAAACAGAGACAATAATTGAAATGAAAGGTGGAAGACCCAATCATGGCGAAGAAAATGCAGAAACTCCATGATGCACAGGGGTAACACCAGCCAAGTCCTAACCATAACTAAACAACCAAGACTGCAACAAAACAATACCACTAGAATCAAATTTTGGAACCAAAACGTAAAATATTTATTGCATCCACTAGAGTGAGCTGCCTTACAATTAAAGATATGATAGAGTCCATTATCACTGAACTATCTTAAAATTCTGAACTCCTTGATCCCTCTAAGAGATGCCAGCCTCCAAGCCTTCATAATTTAAAGCTTCACCTGGCTTTTCATCTTAAGTCATGGGCTAGTCACCACGGAAACAATATATACAACTTCCAAATGCTGAACAAAGATGAAAACGTTGGTACCCTCTTTATGACTTCAGTCCATGAGCCCCTGAAGGGCTTCATTTGTTATTAGGTTCTGTGGCCACTGAAAAGTGTACCTGGATGCATTTCCAACTTTCTTAATATATACACAGGGTTAATGATCTTCTGCTTCAGTGTATTACTAATTGTACACTATAGATCGAAGTAAAGAATAATAGAAAAAGGCCATACTTCGTGATGGCTATGATGAAAGCCTTAAAACAAAGTAAAGAATAAGAGAAAAAGGCCATACTTTGTGATAGCTATGATGATTAATTGACCGAATTTTCCCTTTATTGATCAAAGTGGGGCTTCTCTTATGCTTCCTGTCACGATCTCTTCTTTCTTAAACTATCAAGTTGAAATCTTCTTTATGTTTTATAGCTAGTCTGTGTGTTGGCTAATAAGCATGTCACAGACCCATTGTTATTGATCACTTGATCAAATGAGTCGCTATTATCTTCAATGCATCTGGTCTTTTGTCTTTTATATGTTCATGCATACAGTTAAGTTCAGTAGATGGCATCCGCCACTTCTCTGAAAGCATGGTTCTTGCCCCCCTCTCTATCCTCCCCCCTTTGAGCTCGTCCATTCGTTGGGTGATCACTTGCTTCTGTCAGCTGTCGTAGTATAGAACTGCATATAGAACTGCAAAGACTTAGCTAGAATAATACATTGTACCAAAACACTAACTCTGCTGGAATTGATGCAGGAGGTCATTCTAGTTGAAGGCCTAAAATTAGATGGTGTGAAAGCTGGAATATATAATGTCCATTGCTTGCCACTACGATTGGTGGGTGCTGAGGGATCTCCTATAAGATGTATTCTCATGAAATGATGCTTTTTTTGTGAGTGCTTCTGGACGAGATTGGTTGATGGCAAGGGATCCATTCCTTTTTTACTGATGTAAATCTAGTCGGTGCTCCCATGTTTAACAGTTCTTCAAAGCCTTGGGGGCCAAACTAGTTCCTTTCATCCTAAGTTCAAATAAAGTGTAGTTTACTCTGATGCTGCATTGTTAAGATTGTGTATTTTGTGCAAACGTGGCATGGGGGTGTTCTTGTGCATATTTATAAAGTTTCAATACATAATAATAAAGTGTTGTTTTCAAGTTCTTAATTTTTAATAGTTTCAAGTTTGTAGTTGTCTTACAAAAATTACTATTATCCTCTTTACTGCCATTTTATTTTGTAATTTAGATAAAGCCATATAGATCTGGAATTTGGATATGAATCTAGATTTATTTGAATCATGATCGCCCCACGGCCCTTTAGGCCAAATTTGTGGAGGGAACAATAGTAACCCTTAAAATTTTCATTTATATCTATTTTTATTCATATTATATTTATATTTTAACTATAACCAGTAAATGTTTCTGAGCAAAACAAATATTTTGTTAATAAAATGTAAGCAGTAGGAATTTTTTTAAGATTAAGTAGTGATGGGGGAATTTTTAACTTTTAAAATGTCTTTGAAGGTTTCTAGATTTTTTTTTTTTTGTAAGGTGAAGGTTTCTAGACTTTAAAAGTTGTTAACAAGGTGGTAAGAGTCTTCAAAATAGAATAAGAAAGTTTAAAAAATAAATCCTGTTTGGACATTTTCTTTTCCTTTTGGACATAATTCATGATATTTTTCCTGAATAAGAGAAATTATGATACACTTCAAGTTCCACATCTTTCACATTTGTAATAGATAAAAAAAGCGTATGTAGAATTTTATAACATAATATTTTATATAATATTTATTGCCCCGATTCTGGTTAACACTTATTTATAATAAAATAAAAAATAAAATTAGATATATTATAATTTATTTACATTATAATATGAGTACTCAGTTATGTGGGATTAATAAGGGTCTCAAATCTGCTCTTGGTTCTGGTGATGTTGTTCTTTGTAAGATCACTTTTGATTCTGACAAGGAACCTATACTGAAATTGGGTTCCAAGGTGCTGATCATGTTTCTAAAAGTTGCGGCGAAGATGAAAACAAAGGACAAAACAATGAGAATCTCAAGAGAGGACTTGGGGTTTATTTGGATGGAATATCTGGTCAGAGATAAATAGCTGTGTTGGTGTCAACAGTAAGGGCACCGAGTGTTTAACATTAGATGTGTTTGCAATTGATAATGGTGTCCCTAATATTGATAATCATGTCGAGATGAACATCCTAGCTTTGATATGGACTGGATAGCCGAGTTGCTGACTTCTGATCAAGAACAGGGACTAGTTGAAGATATCAGCAAGTTAGGGAAGAGGAAATATGAAGAGGAGAATCTGTGCATGACTAAGAAGATGTGTCTTTGAAAATTGTTAGTAATTCTTAGCTGTTAATGCATTACTAGTTGTCTGTTTGTCTTATACTAGTCACTATGATTCTCAAAGTTCATTGTACTTTTTATCTGCCTAGGTATGAATCTGACATATGTAATGCACAACAAAAAACATATTCAACTATTCTGAAATTTTCACTGAATATATCCTTCTCTTTTATTTTTTGCTGCCTAATTTTAAAGTTATCGTCTTTTAATTTGTGTTGAATGTACAAAAGATGTACTATATTTGCTGATAGTAGAAAAACTAAGTTTATTTCTGGTATATTACCCCGTCATAAGCTGATGGAGAAGTAGGGATTTGGTCGAAGTACCAGGAAAGATTAAATGCTTGTAAGTTGTAAAAATCTTGGCAAAACCAACATTAAAAACCGTTAAGCACTTGTTTATAAGACAAAAATTCAATGATGACTAGAGTACTAGAGCAAAATAGATACAAAAGTTATGCTACCTAATTGGTATATGTGACGAACCCTCTGGAGGCACCAAATAAAGCATGCGTTTTTCTCTATACATCCAGTGAGGTTATTGTGAAGTTTTTGCACATGATGCAGCACGTATATGAGTGGAATTCCATTATAAGTGAGATCACTATTGTCTATTGCATCTCCCTGAGCTTCTTACTAGTAAGGTGACTTTAACTGCATATTACTGTCCCATAAAGAATTTCACGGATTAAAAGCTTCGTAACTCTAAAAGAAAAGAAAATAACAAAGAGAAAACATGTGCTGAGATTTAACTCCCCGCTGTGTTATAGGAATAAAAGTCTTATGAGTCATAATCGAATCATGGTAGACTGGAGAATGTGTTAGTGTACATTTACCCTCTTTTACTTAGAATTGTAAAAATAGAAAGATTTAGTAGAATACTATTGGCGTTGTTGCCCTTTCTTCATTGCCATTTTTATATGGTGAGACTGGATTAACATAGAGAGTATTGATCGGACCTGTTTGGCTTTGAGTTTACCAGGGGTACCAATATGCTTTACCTGATGTCTGAAGATAGTCTATGGCATTACTTGTTGTCATCACTGGCACTACACCACCCCTATCTTCACTGTAAATGAATGTATCAATTTTTGAATATAGAAAAGTTATTGCATCCAAGCTCCACATTAACACTTAAAATTAATTATTTTTTTCAAAAAACTTTATAATTGTTTCCTATATAGCCACACATTGATGCCACTGATCATGACCTTCCTACTAACAGGCAAGATTGTTAGTGGGGAGTCCGACACTCCGACCTATCAATATAGCAAGACTTGACAAGACTGCCTGCAGGTGGGTGATTTGTGGAGGTTTTCTAATAGAGAGACTTATTATTCGCACTTACCAGAATCCTCTCGAAATATGATATTTGGCTCTGGAACTAAATCATTTCTTCTGTTGTCTGAGCATACAATGATCTTTGCTTGTTTCTGTGTTTCCTCGTCCATAAATTATAAACGAGCTTCAATTACATCACTTCTCATGATTCAAGTTTAAGTGTAAGTTACTACTCCCTCCTGGAGTCCTGGTACTCATGCTGATGCAGCAGGATATATATATGGTTGCGGATAATTTTGATGCTGATTGCTGGCTATACTCTTGACTTGGATGTTTGCAGTGATAGTTTACTATATGCTTAAGTTTTCTAGTGTGTCTGTGCAACATAACATAATTTCCGGTCTATCATCAGCTGATACTACTACACTGCTTCCCCATAAGTTCAGGATTAGTAATTGACTCCATGTATTGGGCTTTTTTTTAAAAAAAAAAAACATGTGCTGGGACTTGCCAGTGACCAGCAAGAAAAATCTTCATTTGTCTTGGTTCTAAGTTCCAAGCGTTACCTTTTCAGAAAAAAGAAATTCACATTCGGCTTATATTCAAATATTCATAGAGTGAATGAGTGATTTTTTGTGATCTAATATATCCCAAGAGCAACGACAGCTCAAGTCTGAAAACACTGAAGTAGCTTAATATCTTATGAATCAAGTAAGATTTTTTGTTATATATTTTTGTGTGATACGGTTTTTTGATGAAATAGAACCTACTCGAATAGAAATTTTGAACCATAATCAAGCCAATAAATATGATATTGAAGATATTTAATTTTGATTTCGATTTTATTATAAAATCACACAGATATTACCAATACTCTATTTAGATGATATCATGATGATAACGTCTTTTCTATAAAAATCACATTACGATGAGAATTGATAAATTTACTATAACATAATAATGTTTTTGTGAATTTGGGGATTTTCATTTCTCAGGATAATTATTATCTTACCAAGTACGAATATAATTCTTTCTACCTTTTATGAATAAAATAAAAGAGTTAAGTTCAATGAATATCACATTTTTTTCGGAAACCTGGAGACCACGTATGTTCTGCAAATAAAATAATTCATAAAAACATTGCAAAACCTATAGTTTTGCAACTCATGTTCTACGAAATCATTATTTCATTTAAAATCTTGAACATCATATAAATTTTACATGTGGAACATTACAAAATGCTTTGTTCTATGAAATATGTTTAAATTACAGAACATTTATTCAACTTGCAGAACATACATTATCTACTTATTAAACAGAGATGATCTTCAAAAATTTTGATGAATACATGATATTTATAGAACATATTTTACAAAAAAATATATTTATAGTATTTTAATTGGAGAACATATGTGGTCTCCAAGGTCTCCGATGAAATAGCGATCTCCATAAAAAATTCCTCTAAAATAATAAATTATAATAAAAAAATTAGAAAACATAAATAATAACTCTAAATTTCTATTTATTTGATTAAATTTAACTATTTAAAAATTTACTTGTATTACCTGAGGTGGATCCCTTCAGCCGTGACATAATTAATATTTTGAAGTTGGAAATCTTCTCAGATCTCGGGAAGGAAAAAAAACAAGGGGCTGAAATTTTCTTACTCTGGTGGGTAAATATTTTTTGAGGACGGATTTAGAATATATAATTAAATAAAATTATTACGTTACGATAAATAAAAGTATAAAACCAAATCATACGATACAATAATGTTAAAGTCACTTCTCAACACTACAAGCAAATAGCAATCCTCATGTTCATCTCAGTTACCCCTAATTTATAAACCCTAAAACTCACCCACATTTGAACCGCCAAACACACAGATGGACGGAGTCGCATCATACCAACGTTTCCCCACCGTCAAAATCCGCGAGCTCAAAGACGACTACGCCAAGTTCGAGCTGCGCAACACCGACGCCAGCATCGCCAACGCGCTCCGGCGCGTGATGATCTCCGAGGTCCCCACCGTCGCAATCGACCTCGTCGAAATCGAAATCAACTCCACCGTTCTCAACGACGAATTCATCGCCCACCGTCTCGGCCTCATCCCGCTGACCAGTGAACGCGCTATGAGCATGCGTTTCTCTCGTGATTGCGATGCGTGTGATGGGGATGGGCAGTGTGAGTTTTGCTCTGTGGAGTTTCATTTGAGGGCTAAGTGTCTTGGGGATCAGACTTTGGATGTCACTAGTAAGGATTTGCATAGCTCTGATTACACGGTTGTCCCTGTCGATTTTTCGGATGCTTCGGGCTATGAGAACTCCGAGACTAGGTCAATTTCTTACTCCCTAGTATAAAAATGTGGTTTTTTTGTGTATAGGTTAAATTTAAAGAAATGCATGTAGCTATTTTTTTGGGGTTACTAATTTTTTGGGGTTAGGGTTTAAATAGTGGGTAAATTGGGTGTAAATTAGTGTATATTTTGGTTATGTTTAGGCTGTTATTACATTTATGCTGTGGAAGGGGATAAATTGGATAAGTTGAAGGCGTAAGAGAGGATACAAGATGGAAGAGTAAAAAATAATGCAAATTTTGCTATGAGAGCCTTGCGAAGAATATGAGTAGAGATAGGATTTGAGGGATTTATCCCCAAATTATGACATTATTCTCTGGTATAAATATGGAGGAAAGGGACGGGGGGATAAGAATCAAGCATTCTTCCATACAAAATAGTAATTAAATTTATGTTGTTACCGCCTAGTTTTATTTCTTCCAACTAGATGGCCATAAATTTTTAACTTTGCAGTTGCGGGATTTCCAAAGAATAGCAAACTGAGCCTTTTAAGTGTTATTTAGAGGTAAAGAATGTTGGTTGGTTGATAAAGTAGAGGAAATGCCCTTTTGAGGTTTATTTGTAAGTCAATTTTTGAGGAATGTGAAAATGAAAAAAGGAGAAGGTTATGAATACATGTATTATGTGCTTCTTCACATTGTCATTGATAATTCAATATATATTTTACCTTGTATATAAGGGACGTAGATAGATTGGATGGTATATATGCAAATTTTTATTTTATTTGTTCAGTATGTTGGCATATATATTTTGATTTGTTTCTCAAGCATCAACGTCACAATATAATAAATGGTGCGTCTCTACAAGAAGCTTGTTTGCAAGAATCTTTATACCTTGTTACTGCGTTTGTGAGAATCTTCATACCTTGTTACCCGCTTTGTTCCTGCATGTAAAACACTGTGTATTAGTTATAAGTTTAATTTGTTTATATAGTAATTGGTTTTGAGTTAGAGTGTTATTATCATCTAAAGAGAATGTGCATGTTAAATAATTATAAATTTGACTAGAATGCTTGTATGAATGGGCAACTACTTGTATTATTTAGGGGAATAATTATTGTGAAGCTACGCCGTGGACAAGAACTGAAGCTGAGGGCAATTGCCCGAAAAGGAATTGGGAAAGATCATGCAAAGTGGTCACCTGCTGCAACAGTCACTTTTATGTATGAACCTGCCATTCATATTAATCAAGAGATGATGGAGAGTTTAACACTGGCCGAGAAACAAAGTTTTGTTGATAGCAGCCCAACCAAAGTCTTTGAAATTGATGATGAAACTCAACAGGTTTGAAATTCTTCCAATTCTATTTTCTACAGCGTTTTTGTGTCTAGTTGAAATAATGGTGGACAGCTAATTTCCAGTCATGTCTGTAGTTATATGGGTGGTGGATCTGTTCACACACACCGTGATTTGAAGTAAATGTATCTCTGTATGGTAATTAACACCCTGGGTTTATCCTAGAAGATAATGTCATGATGCTAACCACAGTAACACACTTTATTTTGTTTTTATGTGTCCTAATACAACCATGTTTTTCTTAAACTGTTACTTAACACTAGAACCTGTTTGGTTTTGGTTTATACTCAGTGCCATCAGCCTAATGGTCATTACTTGTTTATAGGAGTTATGCTATTCTCATTTTGTATCCCACAACGGATGCTTTAGAAATGTAAGAGGCTGGAGATATCAATAGCTGGGAGAGTGAGGTCTAGTGTCATACGAAATTAGTGTGGAGTGACTAAACTCTTTGAGGGGAAAAAAATATAACAAACACTTGGCAGAGTTATACTTGCTCCACGCTATAGTGGATTCTCATATTCAAGTTGGTAAGTAATAAATTAGTGCACTTCTCCAGTAAGATGGAAGTGACCAAAGTTGATCTATAGTTAGTGGGTTACCTAAAAAGAATTAACAACAAACACTTCGAAGAGTTATTTTTATTGCATGCCATACTGCATCTTAATATTTAAGTAGATATGTATGGGAGCTTATACAAATGGTGATATAGCTAGTAAATTTGTTTTAAAGAATGTTCAATCAATTTTGGGTGTGAAGATTATTTATATATCGTGTTATCTTTTGGTCATCTGAAGTTCACTTCATTTTCTTGGAAACATAATACTCAAGCTGACACTGTTGCCGAAAATTTATAAATTGCTCCTACTATATAATAAAAAAAAAAAAATCATTTGCTTTTCTGGTCTCAGGTTAAGATAGTTGATTCAGAGGCTTACGCCTATGATGATGAAGTGCTTAAGAAAGCAGAAGCTATGGGAAAACCAGGACTCATAGAAATATATGCAAAAGAAGACAGCTTTATCTTCACTGTTGAGTCCACTGGTGCAATCAAAGCTTCGCAGTTGGTGCTTAATGCTATTGATATCCTGAAACAAAAGCTTGATGCAGTTCGCCTGTCAGATGACACTGTAGAAGCTGATGATCAGTTTGGGGAATTAGGTGCACATATGCGCGGGGGATGATCCTTCTAGGTTGTGGAATTCCTAAATATACATTTTAGGCAATTCTGAAACTAACAAAATTCCAGGGGCTCCCGGGAGTTTAAGATTAGGCTTTTACTTTGTGGATCCCTGATGCTAATGAACTTCTGCAAGTATGTGATGCCTATGATGAGGGTAGATTGTCTTGTCGTTTAACTTTTGCACTTATTTGCAGGGTAAATGCAATCCAACTAGTGGGTTAATTTGGACAACTTCAAATTTCTTGCATCTTTGTTGAAATTATCTTGTGTTATTATCAGTATAAATTATCACTCTAGTTGTATCCAGCAAGATCAGTGCATCAGTGATGGTAATATGGTTATTGATATGTTTGGTAGTGTTTAGGCCGGTTATGGATCTTGGAGTTCAATAGCGAATGGAACTAAAGGATACACTTTTTTTGACAAGTCAGTTCTGAGACTTGTAGGCTTGTAGCTGTATGGCTCATTAGTTTGTTGGGCTAGAAGGTATTGAATTCTTTTTTTTTTTTTTGTTTTTTTGGTCAGGTCTAGAAGGTATTGATTTATTTACACACCTTTTGCCTAGTGTGCTCAAGGGCAAGCCCAAACCGCAAACCTATTTCTTTATTTGTAATCATCATTCATCAAGTCTCATAATTTAATACTGTGAGTAGGTTCGGAATTGTGTCTCTTGGGCTTTGTAAACTGATCAAAGTCCTAGAAACATGTACATCTGTTATGGACCAAATGACCAAGTATTTTAAAAGAGTCAAGTCTATTGAGTTATGAGAGCAAGTATTTGATTAAGTTTAGACTTGTTAGTATCTTATTCTCTGGTTCGAGGGTGTAAACAACTTTTTAGTATGTGTTCGGAAGGAAACATTATATAGAACTTTTACGGAGAAAGAAGAAAGTATGAGAAAATGATGACAAAATATGAATGCATTTAAATTTTTTGTGATAAAAATTGTAAGAAAATATGATATAGAAAATTCCTTCTAAAATAAAATATGTGAGATGTGGGTTAGAATTATATGAAAATAATAAGAATGAAATGATTGAATGAACGAGAATTGCATACAATTTTTTTGATCTAACACCATTTTAGAGTATAAAATTCATTTCATTCTCGCTCCATTCCATTTAAACCAAGTTGTGTGGACGTGTTAACACTATAACATTTTTTAAAAAAAACTGGATGGTTAAAATGATTATCTGGCGTTTAAAAACAACTGAATATATTTAGCAAGTTATAATCCTGAGAGCACGGCACTTAACACGTATCATGCTGAAGACCGGGACCTAATTACAAATATACTCTATATATTTAGCATAAACAGTCTCGTTTCGATAAGTGACGTATCCATATGCTAAAAAAATTCAAGTAGAGATAAATATATATATAGAGTGTTACTCCAATAGAAACCTTCTTATTCTAGAAACTAAAAACCAAGCTGAAATATCACTAAATCCTATAACAAATACCACTAAATTCTTAAACACCTCCATCTTCACCAACCCCACCTCCATCTTCACCAACCCCACCTCCACATCCGTCACTGCCACCACCTCCGTCGTCACCTCCTCCATACCCACCACCACCTTTATGCCGCCCGCCCCTTCATCTCCACCTCCATTATTTCTCTAACAACACAATCTCCACCTCCATCTTCACCAACCCATCTTAGTCGCTTCTTCAACCTCCTTCGGTCCCGTTCATACTTCTTTCTCCATCTCTGCTCAACTTCAAAATGCGGCGGAGCCGCCACTATTCCGGCAACGCTCCAACCCCTTATTTCAAATCGCCCACACCTTCGCTACAATCATCCTTCCTCCATCTCCACCTTCACCTCCACCTCCACCATCTCCACCGTCGTCACCACCATCTGAATCGAAAACGTGAACAGATCTGAAAAATTTGAGCAGTTTTTGGAACATATATGGAGATTCTGGGCGGTTTCTGCAAGTTTTCATTAATTCTTGCAACACTGATCACTAAATCCTAAAGAGAATATAACTAAATTGTATTGATAATATCGTTAACTTGTATTGGTTTCTAGTTTTTATTTTAAGAGTGGTTTTTATTTGATCATGAGCCTATATATATATATAGGGATAGGATCAAATAAAAACTTTTTTAAGTTACAAATTTATAAACTTTTTTTTTATTCTTCCTTCGTGTTAATCCTTAGTTATCGAAGGTATTCATGTTGAAAATTTTTTAAAAAATATCACAATTTTTAAAAATAACGCATAAATAAATCGCGCATTCAACACATTTGTAACTGGGGTTCAACATTGGATGTAGAATGCTAATTATTATTATGTTAAATATATCTATAAAGATACTTAAACTATACCTCCTTGGTTTGGATGAGGTTTAAAAACATAAATATTAGTTATACAAGAGCATCTCCACGGGTGTTATGTATAATTATTAACTATAATATGATATATGGATAATCATCTAAAATTATAACTAAAAGATCCTAGATCCACTTCAATTGTGTTATGTATAATTATATTATTTAAAATTATACATAATATCTTAGAGGTTTTACAAATGTATCAACCCCATTTTTAGTTATCTATATTTTTTTGCTAAGGGTTAATGGTTGGAGTGCTTAACTTTTTACAAGATATCTAAATAGTGACATTAGATGCCAACTTGATGCCAACTAGATGTCATGTAGATAATTTAGCTAATGGTTTTAGTCCCTTGGAGATGCTCTAGTACGTTTAACTTAGATTGTGTTCACTTGGAGTGAATGGAATGGAGGGAGAATGAAATGAATTTTGTACTCTAAAATGGTGTTGATCAATGAAAATGTATATAACTTTCATTCTTTCAATCATTCCAACCTTAGAGCAAGTCCAAGAGTGCCCTATATTAATGTCCTAAATCAAAATATAAGGCATGTGAAGCAAATCAATGCTCCAACAATGTCCTAGTGGTGCCTTAAAACACTAGGACATGTAACAATTGCCTTATTTTTGAGGCACCAATATGCATGCCCTATTCAATAAAAAAATAGTTTCCTACCATTCCACTACATCTCTCTCTTCTCTCCTTTTCATTTCCCTCCAATAACAATTTAAATATATTAATATTTTAATAATAAGGCACAATAATGAGGCATGTTGTTGGAGTTGATATATGAAGATGATGTCCTAAATCACTAGGACACATTATTTTATTATATTTATAGGGCATTTGCTAGGACATTGTTGGACTTGCTCTTAGTATTTTAACTATAACTCTAACCCACATGTTTTGGAAAGGATGCTCATTCCATTTCAACATCATGTTTCTTCACAATCTTTCTCACAAACAAATTAACTACATTCATATTTTGTCATCATTATCTCATACTTTCTTCTTTCTCCTTAAAACTATTATATAATTTTTCATTCCATTCTCCCCTCATTCCATTCCATGAAGTGAACACAGCCTTAGTTCTTACATTCAAAAATTAGTTTATGTACTTCTTAAACACAATTTTAGTCGATGTTCAACAAAATAGGTTAAAAAAATGCTGAGCTCAAATTATATATCTGTTAAACGCAGAAAATTTGTAAGTTTGTAAGTTTGTCACAGTATCCACCCCTATATATATATATATATATATATATATATATATATATATATATATATATATATATAGGGAAGTGCTCAAATACAAACTAAGTTAGTGTACAAACTACAAACTCAATATAAGCCCTTGGATGAATCTAATCCAATGGCCCCGCAGGGGCAACCACACACCAGTTAATATACACTCTGTCACACATGATCTGCAGATTCCCCTCCGTTTTTAATTTGAATTTTCCCGTTAATCGGTGAACTTTTTTTGAAATCCGACTTCACTGTATTTTTGTTCATCTCGCAACGATCAATTTCCATACCATATGTGCTATATTTCGATTTGATTTAGAGACTTTTTAATTTTAGTTTGTAGTTTGTACGCTAAGGTGGTTTGTACCAGAGTAAGACCCTATATATATATATATATATATATATATATATATATATATATATATATATATATATATATATATATAGAGTCATGCTCCAGGGAGAACCAATCTTATGGTGAGATATGAGATCTAATCTCAACCACTCATTTAAATACATTATATTCATCTCTCATCATTCATTTAATATTTTAATATTTCACCTTCTTTTAATTCAACTACTTATCACCTTCAACCACTGCTGACCACCACCACCTCCTCCGGCGACCACCACCACCTCCGGCGACCACCAGAAAATCACCACCGGCAAACATAAATTCACCATCGGAAAACTAAAAATCACCACCGGAAAACTAAAAATTACCGCCAGAAAACCAAAAATCAACGCCAGAAAATTAAAATCACCACACCACCACCATTTACAAACCACCACCACCCCCAAATCTGAAAATCACCGTCAAAAAATGAAAAATCAGCGTCGTAAAATAAAAAATCACCACCAGAAAACAATAAATCAGCGCCAGGAAACCAAAACAACGTCTAAAAATTAAAATCACCACACCACCACCATCTACAAACCACCATTACAACCCCCAAACCCGAAAAACCACCAACTACAAAACAAAATCACCATCGGAAAATCAAAAACACCATCAAAAATGAAATTCACCACATCCAACCATTATTTCTGCCCACCTTCCGGAGACCAAAACCTCCAGCGAATACAAAAATCAGCAACAGATCTGAGATCCGGTGACTAACATTAATCATCATCGACGATTTGTTTCAGATCTGAGCTCCGGTGACTAGCATTAATCACCGCAACATTTCTAGATTCACGTTTCTAGAATAGCAGAAATCAGTATATGCTTGCCGACAAGGTCGAGTCGATCAGCGTGGCGCCGGTGGACAATGGTGCGTCATTATGATGTTTTGGAAGAGATGGTCGGAATCAAGTCACGGTCATCGGAAACATCATGACGTCGTCACGAGTCTGGCCAGCCTATATACAAAACATAGATACGGCTGTGTGCGTTTGTATGTATGTATCTTGTCGAAGAGAGGGATTAAAAGATAAGGCATGGATGGAGGCTAGATCGAAGAAAGTTACTGGTCGATATAGTCGTTGGCTTTGTTGCAAAAGAAGGCTGTTAATTCAGCCAACTCTAGTGACCATAGACCTGGTGGCGGCACGCGGCAGCAGTCGTACGCGAGGTGGGAAGAGGGAGAGACAAAAGGCAGTGGGTGTGTGGTGAGGAATGTGGATGGAGTAAAATAAAATTTTAAAATATAAAATATAAAATGTGTGATTGTGATTTAATTGAAGGATAAGAATGTGTGGCTGAGATTAGATCTCATATCTCACATTAGTTGGGGTTCTCATTTGAGCACTTGCCTATATATTTATATAACTTTGATCGCTATTCATCTGTGGAGAATCTATAGAAGTCCCCAAGGGAACAATAGCGTAGGCTCTCTGTGAAAAGATCCCAGATCTTTGTGATAGCAAACATGCTTCCCCTAAGGTAGCCCCGTTTCATAGATTTAGTACATCAAGGACAGACCCCCCCTTTCTTCGAACATCATGCACTCCCCCTTTCTCACTGTCCTTCAACTCTTGTCCATCCCTCCACAGAGGTCCTTTCATTTTTACAGCCTTACTCTCTAATAGTCTAATTTACTTCTGCTACTGCTCACACTCACAGTAGATTTATTGACCAACGACCCCAACGACCCCCTGCCCGCCCTTCTTTGGACTCCATCTCCTTCTCCTTATCTCTCCATTAAATCCTGCTTTGCCAATTTCTCCTTCAAAAAACTCATTTGTTTTTATATAGTTTGTACGATTTTAAGGCTTTTATGAAGTATGGTTATATAATATATTTTAAATTTTTTTGTTTCTAATTTATTCATTAAAATTATATTTAAAAATTTATTTTAAAACAATTTATAAAGTTATATTTTATGATAGTCTCAAACATATATGACAGATATATATTGGGGGACCGGGACGTGTCACGGGTTTTAATGTTTCAATAAAGTATAGTTCTGCAACTTAATTTTAAGATTTTTCTTTTCTGTGTAAAAATATACTCCCTCCGTCCCACCAGGTTCTTTACAGTTTCCTTTTTGGGATGTCTCATCCAATTCCTTACATTCCAAAACTTACCAAAATAGTCAATGGGTCCCACCACTTCCCAATTTTTTCTTCTTTTTCACACTACTTTTACTCCCTTTTCACACTACTTTTACCCCCACTATCTCTCTTTTATTCATTAAAAATTGACGGGTTCCACCATTTCACCCACTTTTCTTCCTTTTTTCCACTACTTTATACATATTTCTTAACCTCCGTGCCCAAACCAAACGTAAAGAATTGGCTGGGACGGAGGGAGTAACAATTATATTTTATACAAAAAAAATAAAAAAAATTGTAAATTATATTTCATAAGAATTTTAAAATACATGTCAATCGTTGAAGAAAAAAGCGTATACTATGCTTGATTAGGACGGAGAGAATATATCCCCGATTTAACCAAAAATGTTGCGATTAGGATTCATTATTATACTTGTAATTTTAATATTCATTGGTCATCATACTTGGTCTGTGTAAACACGAAGTACGTGGGATCGTTTAGCTAAGATCCAAACTCCAATTTTTTTACTTTTTACAGCAGTTGGTAGGCATAACTGGAATCGTGTGGGCATGACAGGACTTGTAAGAATGACTGATATTACCTCCATTTTTTTCCTGTTAACTGATTTAATTAAAATTTATACATTAAAAAAAATAGAAACAGAATCGTGAATTGTACTCCCTCCGTCGGAAAAGTGGGTGAAGTGGTGGGACACATTGATTTTTAATATATAAAAGGGAGTTGGTGGAGTAAAAGTAGTGTGAAAAAGAAGAAAAAGTGAGAAAGTGGTGGGACCCATTAACTATTTTAGGAAAGTTTTGTGATGTAAAAAAATGGGTGGGACGGCCAAATAAGGAAACTGTAAAGAATCTGGTGGGACGGAGGGAGCAGTAATCTTGTAAAGAATCGTACAAAAAGTCAAAATATGGGTAGGATGCATGTCAGTTATAGTACAAACCACAAACGCATTGCTACATACCTATGTCAGTCCCCGTACAATGGCATTACTACTGTACAAACCTAACAACTGGTTTAATTAATTTAATTTTTACCTTTTCGCTGTCATGATTAAATCCATGTGTTTCACTTGTACTGCTCTCAACAGTCCTCTCCAATTTTTTAGGGTAAAATTTCATTGTTTCTTTTATCAGTAAAATATTGTGCAACTGCAGTAAGTGTGCAGTATTACTGAATGCTGAGAGAGTAAAATTGAAATACTCACTCACTCCTGTGAAATGATGGAGTAGAGTGTAACAAGGGGAAAACTGAGGTAGGCAGAAGCAGAATACAATAATTTAGACCCGCCAACAATGTGTTGGTACGGTGGTTAAGCTTTTGTACTCCCGAGGTCGAGAGTTCGACTCCGGGTGTCCGTACGTATCAATTAGAAAAAGAAAAAATTAGACCACGCCAAGGAATATTGTGCAATTAAAGCAAAATGACACTACAATCAGAGTGTATATTGTGCATTTTGTAACACTACTTTTTGTTTTTGTTTTCAGCTAGTATATGCCTATAGTGATCTTGCATGTACCACAGACAGTTTGTGAACTATTCCATTTGACCAGTAATCCTGGTGACTTAGAACGGTTCTGAATCTTCAAAACGCAAAACCTTTAGAAGACTACCAACTTGGACCAGTGGCGGAACCAGGACTGTGAGTTAGAGGGGGCTG
This sequence comes from Daucus carota subsp. sativus, assembly GCF_001625215.2. Lineage (NCBI taxonomy): Eukaryota > Viridiplantae > Streptophyta > Magnoliopsida > Apiales > Apiaceae > Daucus > Daucus carota. The sequence goes on along the minus strand of NC_030386.2, from coordinate 21,846,126 downwards.
AAATACAACGGGTAAAACGAGAGCTAACTCAACCAGCAGATAAACTAAGGGATAAACAATGTGTCTGTGTGTCTTAATCATCATGACTATAAAGATTTCATATACTTTGAAGTCCAGATTAATCTTTATCCGCTCTTACATCATAAATAAAATTGTTTAACTGATTTGACAACAATTTCAGGTTTAGTATAGAGAAATTTTTTAGATAAAATTGTGCAAAGGCAGACAAGTTTTGAGTAATTCAAACTTGAAAGTTAATTCCTAAGATCCAAAGAGCCAATACAAAGTACTAGTTCTATGTTTCCTTCTGTGAAACGGTTATGCATGTCTTCGAAAATAGGATTAGTAACCTGTTAAATAAACTCCAACAAGCTCCTAGCACCTCTTCAAAAATTTAGGAGCTCTATTTGCTTCCTCAACAATGAAAAGCGCACTCTCCCTCTTAACTATATTTTATATTATTTTTGTTATGTACAAAGTACTCAACATGCATGATACAGTTTGTAGGTGTGCATATTTTAATAACAGACATAGATAGAGAGTATATGTAGGGAATACTGTTGTAGATATTGTGTAATTTTACCTCTTGAATAGTTAAGAATTGATTGTTTATATTATTTTTGGAGAAAACTTAAGGAGTTTGTTGGAGTTGCTTTGAGTGTATCTGTTTGAATGTATTTGTTAATTAGACTCCCTTCGGACTAAGTGCCTTCTCTTTTCTTTTTTTACAATAAGTCCCTCTCCATGACATTTATAATTCAGCGGGGCTAAAAAACACTATATTGAAATCACTAATTCAGCGAGGGCTCAAAAAAAATTTACACTATTTTCTCGAGGTTAGGGGGGGCTCTAGTATCCCCTAGCCCCCTCTGGTTCCGCCACCGACTCGGACCGCGGTGAACATGAATATCAATATGTTAGTGGTCTATTCATTTTGCTAAGATAAACATTTCTACCAAGTTAAGGGCTGTATGTAATCTTTCCCATCAACATATTTGGTGCAGTTTTCTTAAATTAGTTCTCAAATCAATACTCGAATGATGCTAAAGTTCTCAAAATTAATACTCGAAATTGTTCCCAAATATTATGCGGTATATTTTAACTTATTATTAAAATATTTAAACATATTGAAGTACTTCTTGCATTCACGCTGATAATTTCAGTGAAACTAGTACATACAAACACAACTATTACATGTAGAAACAAAAAATTGATAAGACTTGGCTCGTTAAAAAGACAGCTAACTCTCTGCTCTTTGGTCAAAAGCAAGCATCATATTTTTATTAAGTTGTGATTGTTCAAGTTGTGATCGCAAAGTCCACAGATCCTAACATTGTTCATAACTTCATATAATGTCACTATGTCAGCTTCTGAAAATAGTAGAAGGAAACTTTGTTATTATATTAATATAATTATCATATTGTACAGTTACAATGTCTAAGTTATAGATTATTAGTTTAAACTCTAATATAAACTTCAACATAGTTATACTACTTGTATTACAGTAAAAGTAACAACCTTACTACTACAAATTAGTTCAGTTTTTTCCCGCTATTTTATTAAATAAAACAACTGATAAGAAAGAATTAAAGAAAGACGAGAATCATGACACCCAGAAGATATTGCATATAAGGGGTCCGCTTTGGTTGTCGACTTTCACCTTTACAGCTATGGTCAGGAAAAAGATTTTTACCACAGAATTCACATTTCAGTTTCTTCCTTTTCTTTTCTGCTTAACTTCATAAACTAGCATAAAAGCCGGACTCTAGTTTTTGTTGTATTTTAAATAATATTCGTGTGTCATCATATTATTTCAAGCATAACTATTACGTCTTATTTTTTAATAGAATATGTAAATATGAAATGTAACATTTGCAATCTAATAGTATTGATAGTAATAATATGTACTATATTTAAAAAAAAATTATGGATCAAAAACAACATTTGAACTGATTTTTCTATATTCAAATTCGTTAGGATATAGAGGCCACTTCCATATTATCTACATGTTCAAAATTATATTCGAAATTAATACTGAAACTTTTAGAATTTAAATATATTATACCTCATTAAAAAGATCTGTAATTTATTACTGAAAATTATTAAATTATTTCATCAAATATGAAAACTTGTTCTTGATATGTGAATTACGATATCCTCAATCATGATTAGATGAAGATGTGTGGTCCGCGTTGTTTTATATTTATTTCTCTTTTTTTGAGTATACGTTTGTGTAATAGTTAAGTGATATATGATGGACGGACCATCAACACATTCTTTTTTATTATATGTTGCACACACTTTGTATAAATAATAATTGAAACATATGTAAAAGACCTACCTTACTTTATTATAAAAGCATTAATTGAACTACTAACCTTTTAATTGTACCCGAAAAATTCCGACACGTTTGATGTGGCTCACCCTTTTAATTTTCCAATTATATAGTACTTCAATGCCTTATATATTTTTTTTGTTAATTTAAAATATTAGATGATTATTACTTTGATACCGCGTGTTATAATATTGTCTTGTTATAAAATATTAATCTTTTATCATTAGTTTTCTAAGCTTGTTGATTAAGACTTTTAATATTTTTCATGTAATCTTTATAAACCAGATCTCAAATAGCAAAAATAGAGTAGATGTCAGTTAGGCACCATGGAGTTCATAAAAATAAGAAATATTTAGTTTAATTAGTCGTATAGTTACTTTTTTAGCTTTGTGCAAACTCACATTTTTAAATATTTTGATACTCTTATTTCTTAGGGGTGAGCAATGTAGCATATCATGTTCAATTGTTAAAGATCAAATCAGGTGTTCGATATTCTGGATTATGGAAAATTATTCTTGTTCTATTCTCGTCTAATCAGATATTAGTTTTCGTCTTATCGCGTCGGATTATCCATTCCAGAATTAATTATATTTTATTAGTTTAATTTGTAAATGAATAATTAATTTAATTATAGTTTGAATCATATTATTTAACTCGTATGTTATACATTGATGGATGGCATATTAAAATTATAGTTTTAATACTTTAATATATATATATATATATATATATATATATAACTTATTTCTCTGTGTTATTTTATTTTAAGCAAGTAAAATTTATAACTCAATTCTTTTTAGTAGGTCTCGTAAATACGTTTTATTATTATTTGGTTGACTTTTGATTAACAACATAGAATTTCTCTAAATTCACCTTTATATCACAAGTTATAATATTTCAAATTCATATATCACCAAAATCACATCATTTAGACATATTCTCTAACACCAAATTTGATGTCTTTGTCACTATTCTTATATCTATAATTTCTTTTTTGTAAAGATTTGGTTACACGTCGAATTCTGAATTCATAAGTTTAAAATAAAAAGTAATCTAAATAAAAATATTATTTCAGTTATCTTATTTCATGTTCTTCAAAATATTGTAATTTTTTTATAAGTCACCTTTTGTAATTAAAAAAAAAATATGACATTGTACATGTTGAAAGTCCATCAATTTTTCCTTTCAAAGATGCTCACCGAAATCTTAGTTTTTGTGCTTATTTCTCACATTCATGGCTTAAATTTCTCTAATATTGTATCGGTACTCGTTTAAAGTATTAAGTTAGATTTGAATTCGTCCAATTTTATTCAAATATGAATTATATCCATTTTTTGAAGTCTGAAACATGGCTCGAGCCCAATTGCTCAAATTCTTTTTCAAATTTAAATTTATTACGTAAGTAATTAATTTATGGATATTAATCTATCATGTAAAAAACATATGAGGTTTACCTGAAATAATAACTTATCTCAAATAAATAAGATATTGAAAAGAATATAAATACAACAGTTTTAATATATGAGTTTAATGCTTTTGAATAAAAAAAATTAATTGCATGTGTAGCTTAAGTGGTTTCAGTGGTGTAATTGTAATGAAGAGAGCTTAGGTTCGAGTCTCATTAATAACATTTTTTTATATGTATGAGGAGGAGTTAGGTTCGGAGTTATATGTATGAGGAGGAGTTAGGTTCGGAGTTAGGCTCGGGTTCGGAGCTAGTAATTTATTTGCTCAGGAGAGAGGTTTGACACGAACGTGTTAGGCTACTATATATATAAGTAGATATTACTCTCTCCATCCCATTAATTTGTCATTGATTTGTATGCGTTTAGAACCGAAAATCGGCATACATTTTAAAACTTTTATAAAATATAATTTCATAAATTATTTCAATTTTTTGTTAAAAGAAATTTAAATTTAATATTTAAATTTTCCTTCAAAAACAATCCATTCTAAAAATAAGTTACAAAATAGTAATATATAGAAATCTTGAATACGTATCAAATAATGCAAAAAAAATGTATAAAAATGAGTGAAACTGAAAGTATATATAATTAAAATCGAACATGTTATTCTTAAAATACATTAGACGTGACAAATAGTTCATCATTTACTTTCGCGTCATATATTTTCGTGTTTTTTGTATTTGAAGTTGAAATCTATATCGGAACCGCTAAGAATTCGTGTACCTAATCACAAACTCATATTCATTTCGAAATGTGTCGTATACTTTTCTTGTACATAATTGTACATAATTTAAGACGTTTTTATGTATTCCGTCTCTCTCTCTACATTGAGGGACGGAGACTTGACATAAATTTTAATTCTATGATTAAATATAACTATGTAAATTATTTTAATTTTTGACTTATTGACGAAGCAATAATAAGCTGAATCAAATGAGCATCGAGAAAGTCAAGGCAAGCTTTAGGATTTAGGTATAAAAGGTACTCTCGTGGTAATTATTACATGTCCTCTCAACTGAATCGTGGTACACAACTTTGGCTTTGAGGTTTGAGGCCGGTTTCAATTTATTTAAAGTGGTGCATGTTTAGGAGGGAGTAGTAGTTTATATATCTAGAAAATTAAAATTTTAATGATTAAGTTCTTTTAATTCGTACTTGAATAATAAGAAGATGGGTCATGGTGCCTGACAATCATGTGTCGGGGACCGTTTATATAACACACACTACCAGGATTGTCGGATTTCTATTTGAAGGGTCCGGATTGAAGCATTTTTTTTTACCGATCCGCGGAAAATTATAGCGGATCGATAAAAAAAAATGATTTCATCTCCGTCATTAAAATACAGATCTAAGGGCTCTTAAGCTGTGTGTTGGATAAGAACTCCATAACAATCGCTTGTTATGGACCAAAACCCTAAGAAGATTATAAGTGTTCATTTTTGTTCTTTTAAAATTTTATCACTTAGACACTAATGATGACCAGAAAAGTATTGACCTGGGAGCAACCTAGTTTGTTGTTCAAATTAATCAGATTTTTTGATCGTCACAGTGCTCAGGCCATCTCCAGCAGTTGTGATCTTTTGGATCACCAACTGATCCAAATTCTGATCCAAATTTTTGACCAACTCCAACAGCGTAATCCAAATTCTGATCCAAATTACTTTTTGTATATTATATTATATAAATTTTATATTAAACTATATAATTTTAAATTTAATTTTTATTCATTAGTAACTACCTATATCATATTTAATTAATTAATTTAATTATTTTTTTAACATCGATCAAAGTATCTCAAAATCAAGGAAATGAAGATGAAACTCAAGGATCTCAAAATGATATGAATAGTTACGGACAATATTTTGATTATCTCAGAGCAAACAGAAATAATATGTTCGACTAAATCAAAATTTATATTTATCGTACTGTTTTTTAGTCATTTCTCGGTATTGTAATTTTATTGTATGCATTTTATGTACTTTCTATTTTATGCATGTAATGTACTCTTTTTTTTAATTTTAATGAAATTTGCTTTTCTATTATTCTAAGTTTTTACTAAAACAATAACTTTATAAATTATTAATTATAAACTATTATTAATTAAATACTAGTATTAATAATTTCAAATTAATTTTAAATCCGATAAACGAAAAATATAGAAATAATAATTATTTTATAATAAAGTAGGTGATCCAAATTTGGATCAGTGAACAGTGAACAGTGGTAATCCAAATTTGGATCAGTACTATTTATTGATCCAAATTTGGATCACTTTTTAGATCACTGCTGAAGGAGAATTTGGGGTAATGTGTCCTAAATTTGGATCACTGCTGGGTTTGGTCGCCAACACCAATCATTTTGTCACAGAATTTGTTTCCTAACATTTCTGATTCAAACGTATCTATCTTATTTCAAAGAACGGTTTTTCTATGGTGTGTACATGGGCACACAATAAACATAAAATTTGATAGTTTTTCCATGTTTTGATTGGCTTACACCCCTTTAATAATGATGACCCCCCGCATTCACACCAATCACACCAATGAAAACACACCAAAATTATGAGTTTCCGTGCTTAACATATGCCCATGGGCACACACCACACAAACCTTTCAAAGAAAGTGGATTTGTGTTAAATAGTGAGTACTGTTTTTGAAATCAAAAATAATTTAAAGTTGTAGAATCATCAAATTTAATCCAAGACTCTTGCGAAAATGCCAAGGCTGATTATACAGTGCGCACCAAGTACGGGGGAATCACAAAAACAAGGTAGGGCCAAAGACGACATCTCCCACCAAATCAAAGATTTTGTCTCCTCTAAATTTCTAAATTTCTTCAACTTTTTGCCTTTTCACTCTAGTGAGTGTGGTTTCTTGTGCTTCCCCAAGCCACCCCCTTGGTAGAGCTAGCTGTATACTCCATGATCGCCCTTTATGGCTAAAATACATCTTAGCTTTCGAATAACACCTATTGTTTTCAACTCCAAATAGGCGGAATATTACAGTAGCATAAATATGGTGAATATTTTCCAAGCGGATAAGAATTGTTACCAGAAACCTGATCCGTATTAAAGAATTTGTTTCAAAGTCCTCAATTATTTTTTCTGAAAATATTTTATCAATTTATTGATTATATTATGATTTGATTAAAAAATTTCAATTCATAGAAAAGATTTTGATAAATCCTGAATCACTAAGTTAATCGAGTAGTTTTGATTTTCAATTTCTATAACCATGCTCGAAACAGATAATGCGCCTAATTTATTGCCAAAAATGGCTTGAATTTGAAATACTGCAGGTTGAGAGCGACGTTGAATTGGATTGTAGTTGTAATAAAGAAAAAGCGAGATATAAAATGTGTAGATCTATGATTATGTCCGGAACATACTCCTTGACTCGTACAAATATAAAATATTTGACGTGAGACTGTGAGAGAAGATAAATGCAGTAAAGGTCTTTCTAATGTGTATCTATGCACACAATAAATATTAAATTTGATGAGTTTGGTGATTTTTATCGATGAAATTATATGAATACAGAAAATTCATCCATAATTATGATTAGATGATCGATAAAACTGTATCAAATTCATAAGAATTAGGGATTATTATGAGCTCATGAACGCGTCATAGAAATCTATACAATAATTGGGGTGAGCTGCGCAATTCGCAAGTCTCACAGGCAGTGAAAATAATTGGACGGACTCTGATATGATTTATAATCAGATCTAAAATAGTTAAATAATAAAATCTACACAGAGTTGATATTTAATCAGTCATTAATCGATTAAAAATTGAACCTGATTAATCATTTTGATTAAATAATTACTTTTAATTAATCACTAATCAATTTTCTTAAAAATTAATTTGATCACCTTTTTTATAGCACACTAAATGATTGGAGGATGATAGGAGTATTGCTTTTGTGAGTGGTCCATCTGTAAGCATGACGAGATACTTGCGTTGTATACCATTTGTGACCACTTTTTGGTATTAAAATGGACTTGTATCCTTGAAAATTATAAATAGTACCTCCAAATCTTATATTTCTAAGTTTAATGAAAGGGCTTATACTGTATTCGTAGTTAATTATGATGAAATTTTAAATGTGTAATTTATTATTAACTTATTCATTATTTTTTAATGAAAATTATGTATTGAAACAGTGTTTTTCACATATATTTATATATGATAATTTATGAAAAGAAAATAATATATGTTAATTACAAAACTAAATATAATCATACACCGGACTTGCTTTTAGAAATTTCCGTACATGCAACAATATCACAAATTATGGTAGTATATCATGGCCCGATGTTCCATTTTGTGGAGAAGAAAATCGTAGAAGAACTATTTGTAAAACAATTTAACTAGGAACTTATTTTCCTCATATAAAAGATCAGTGCACACATAGTTGTTAACATATCTGAAAACAAAGAAACCAGGTAATGCGGTTATGCGGTCGTGTTCGTAAATCCAGGTGCAACACAACCATGAATCTACTGTACTAAATGCAATGAAGCTATACACAATTTGCACCCACAAGGTGAAGCCGTGACCAGAAGGCAATAGTTGACAACAATGTTGCTTGCATGCATGCGTACTACGTACTTTTACGTGTTTCATTCCCTCAACGTAACATATAACTCCACGCTACAGTCAATATACAGATAACCAAATAATTTGCAACACGTACAAATCATTCGCAATGATATATTGATCCTCAAATTCAGATTAAATTCGATACCGGCTCGTTATTTAGTTATATGCTTCTTTATCCCTTTCGATTTTTTATCGTTTTATTACATTGCTCGGCATACATGTTAAAATGCATATAGAATCTAGTTTCATATGTATCTTTTACGATATTTCCTTTTTATATAATATTAAAATTTTATTTAAAATTTTTTATTGAAAATAACTTATCAAAATATATTTTCACGAGTCAAGTCTCGCATCTAATATAAACAAACAGAGGGAAGTACACGTAACAAAGGTCGGGAGCAGGCCTGTTGACCACATGGGCAAACATATGGATCCTCCCAGTCCCAGCTAGCTAGCACTCCACTGACCGACACGACAAACCATTCTATTCTATAACCACTTAGTTGAAAAATTAAAAATAGATCTTCGACTACACTTCTCCCAACACAACTAAAGCGATTATCTTGAAGACTGATCACTGCCATCAATTAAAAACCAAAAGACCAATAGTTAGCCTAGTGTGTTCTGTTAAACAAGTCCACGAAACCCCGTGCCAAAACACACACAAATACATGACACGCTCTTTCGGGTTTCCAGCTAAAGTTGCGCTCTGCATGCTAGCTGCAAGCTAAACACAATGCACCAGGCCATGCTTAATCTAATGTACAGTGAATCTGTGAATTTATCAGGAAAATATTGTAGTGCATCATAAAGGTCTTGAACCATAAAGAAGTTTACAGAATATTTATTTTGATAGAATAATTAAAGATAAATCATAAAAGCAGATTGCTTGACAGAGACTAGAGAAGCAAAGAGAGACAAAGAGTGAGTCTGTTTACATATCTTGGTGAAACATTATACATATTCTTCATTGTTTCCTACCACCCTTTCTTTTCCTCTCTGTCTCTGCTTTTTCATCTTTTCATCCATATATTGTTTAATAAAACAACACACAGATGACAAAAGCTGGTGGATTCATTAGAGATTAAAAGTCATTAAGTAGATAAGCACCCTCTTAAGAAATGGGCATTTGCATTTTATTATCTTCTCCAGTCCTGAGTTTCTTGAAGAATGGCTGATGATGAGGTGAAGAAGAGACTGATGATGATCCAGAATCCCAAGAATCAGTTGAACTATCAGAGTAGCTGAATGATGCATCAATAACCCCACTTGGGCTACTTGGACTTGCTGCATTGTACTTGCGTTTGTGATAATTTTTGGTCCAACAAGTGTTTGATATGTTCACTATCACTCCGTAACATTCATTTATTTGTTCCTGTGCATAATAAATAGGGTCCCGTATAAAGTACCCGCATCACTTAAATTACAGAACAAATGTGTTGTGGAAAAAGAAAAATGTAGTCAATGCAAACCTTGGTAGTTTTGAGCAGACTCAGAACCTCATCTTGGTATTCAATGGCATTCAAAGGCTCTAGTTCATGTATAATGTGGAGCATTGTTGATGTGGCCAATGCAGATGGTAAATAACGTGCAGATCTCCAATCTGATATGTGTATGTCAAGAAAATGTATGTAAATTGTGATTACACGAGAGAGAGAGAGAGAGAGAGAGAGAGAGAGAGAGAGATTTTACCAGCAACAACAGAGAGGATGAGATCTTGACATTTCCTGAAGAACTCCCACCGGAGATGAGTTTTGAAACCAAGTCTTCTTGTAATGTGATCAAGAAAAGAGAGTGGGGTCACTGGATTCATCCTCCATTCAAGTGTAGACATCACCAGTAGCTCCATTCTCTGTATTGTTTTTGCCTCAAAAACATACTTTGAATCTTCCACCTATTTAACATCAAGAAACACAAACACCCAACTTTAAAAACCACAATTTTGACAAAACCAAGTCATGAAAATCAAATATTTCAAAAAATCTACAAGACTTACTTGGAGGTCCAGGAGGAGAGGAACCTGAACTTCATCAACTTTGGCAGCCAGAGAAAGACATGTCACAGCAGCTAGGTGGATCATCCACGGCTTATCTTGTTGAAAACAAACACTGGAAAGCATAAATCTATCAAAGAAATTAATAGACAAAACAGCAGTAACAGCTGAAAATCCATAATGAGCCTTGACTTTCATCATCCAGTCAACCACCTCTCCCCTCGCCACACAAGCACGTTCTATTTCTTTCCCATTCTCATTACAGAACAGATGAGTCTCCTTCTCCTTACAAAGCAAAGACTCAAGCTCTTCAACATCCCAACACAAATCTCGCTCAAGATCCTCAGCACCAACAAGCCCATCTTCTTCTACTAAGCTCTCAATCCCCACCTCTTCTTCTTCACAATACAGAGAATCCAAGCAAAAAGAACCAGACTCATTGTAGCCATCAAGAACCATCATTTTCATCTTCTCATTCTACAAGACCACAAAAGAGAGAAAAACAAATGGTCTTGTCTGTAAAAATGTGGAGGAGTGAACAGAGGAAAGGGGAAATAAAACAGAGCTCGGTTCTCAAAAATTGAAGGAAAAGGAAGTGATTTATCAGAGAGGGTGTCACGCTTGTCCTTTCTTCTTATATGTATGTTTGTATTTGTATGTTCGAGTATTCATCTACATACCATGGGGACCGTGTACAATATTTAGGACTGTACTAAGAATATGTGTTACACCAGCTGTTTGATTTTGTAAACTACTCCACTTCACTAGAGTTAAAATAAAAACGTACTTGGATCCAAGCATATTTTCTCACTAATTATGACTCCGGATTATGACTAGGTTCGGTTACCTTGTTAAACATATGGTGCAGGGTGCGATGTAAATGTGATTTAATTGAACAATCCATAATCTAGACGATCTTAGTACTCGTAACATGTGATTTTAGGGGACATACTCATTCTAAATTAACTTATATTTACATCTTTGTAGTTTTGTACTCCCTCCGTTTCTATTTACTTTTCCCGTTTGAAATGTCGGGACTGTTCATAACATGAGACAAATTACTAATTTACGTCTAATTTATAAGACTAAATATAGTCATGAGTGATCTTATTGGATTCGTATTCATAAGTACTTTAATACGGTGAAGTTTTTGTATTTAATACTAATACGAAATTAAAGATATTAATGATCAAAAGTGCGTGTTGGCAAACGTGATAAAAGCAAACATGAAAAGTATTAAGAGACGGATGTAGTATTAAGAGATGGAGCATAAGTGCTTCTTTTCCAGTTAATCCGTTACTACGTTTTTTTACATGTTTGTGTAAAATGATAGAAGTAATTATAAAAACAGAGAATGCTACCTTTTATTTTAAAATTTCGACTTCTTTTCTAAATAGTTTAATTATTTATAAGTCTTAATTTATTTCTCACATTTAGTTCATTTCATGTTTATTTTCTAAATTTATCCAGACAACCCCTATATATTTATCTGCAGCTCATGTCTGATATGTCTACTAAAACGAATCAGTTTCTTGAGCCATCTATCAAAATCTGGACTTATCACATACATATTTAAAATATTAAATTTATAATAAAATTATTATTTTAAATATCTAGAAATATTATGCCAATATCAGAACTTATAAAAACCGTAATCTAATCTAAGCTTCTATAATGAAGCAGTTTGTTGACCATGCCACTTGATTGGCCATTGGTCAATAGTGTATGAGTAAGTAGTATTTTGCTGGGCAATACAGTGGTACAATGGACACGTAAAAAAAGGAGAGTCGTCGTGTAGTAAATAGTCTGCTTTTCGGTGCTTGGCGGGAATATATATAACGGCAAAGTGAAGTGGGCCCTGCTCCCATCAAAAGGAGAAAACTACCTCTTATAGGGGCGGCCTCTTCGTAAAACGTTCTCATCTCGTGGTCGACTTTATAATTCTGCCATCGATCATTGGAGCTTGGCTGTTTCGATTTCGAAAGTTTTTTTTGTTTTTCTCGTTAAGTTTGTAAAGTTACCGGCTTCTTTCTAAAATTGAATTATTTTATTATGTTTATTTTAGTAAGTTTTAGGTAGTACAAGATTGTTATACACATTTTTTTTTCTTTTTGACAAGGTTATTTACACATATATTAGTTTGCTAAATTATAAAATTTTATTCCATGTTATCGAAAGTTATATGAAATGCCAAAACTTAGTTACTATTCAGATTTTCGATGATAATGGGATTGGATATGAAATGGAATTGTCCGAATATTTGATAATTTTGCATAAATATCCGAATTGTTATCTATTGTGTTCGGTCAAATTTATAAATTATTCTTATTGTTGGGGACGATCTCAAATTTGTAAACAAGTTAAAAATTCTAATATGATAAAATATCTTATGTATGATAAGTAAAGTAATTTTGAATTAAGGAGATTTCTATCCAATATAGAAAAAAAAGGTAATTATCATAAATAGGATTTGAAATAAATTATGATTAAAATATTTATAATATCTATAACTGAAATAATTTGTCTTGTGTATGATAAAAGTAGGGAGTTGTGTGATAGATACACAACAGAGAATTTGTTTGAATACTATCTATTATGTCTATTTTATGCGCTTTTATTCAAATATGAGTATGAAATTTTCGAACAGATATCAAAATTTCCGAATTTTCCCGACAACCCTAGTTATCTCTACTTAAATTTTAGTCTACAGCATCATCTTGACACAATACTGGACATGCTCTCGAGTCGTGCGACTCATAATGAAGTCCAAAAGAACCTCTGATAAGCACCGAAACCAATTTAGGCCTCACCAGCTTGCATACATTTAACAGATTCATGATTTAATCATCTTTAGCTTGCATCCATGTACTAATAGATTCATAACTTGATCCTCTTTTTAAAGTCAAATTTGGCCCACTTGTACCCGAATGAGTATAGCACCCACCTCTCCTTTGTGAATCAATTGTCAATCAGGGTTTTTGCACCCATTCTATTTGAACTGGTCAATGAATCTGCATTATTATTACAGTAATATGTAGTAGTAGCAGCTGGTCCACGTCCACCTTACTGCATGTGATCACATGAAAATCATGAAAAGAAAGAAAATTTCACCCTTGACTAATTAGTTGTTGCTGAGATCCAATACCATTAATCCTATATTCTTTTTCATAAGCCTGAAATCGGAATCTGTATAAACTGAAACACTCTTGGGGCGTTTGGATTAAAGTTACGAATGAGAATAGAGAATGTAATTGAAGGGTATGGGAAGTGAAAGTGATATGAAAATCCAAGAAATGAGAATGGTAGGATTTTACTACCCAAAAGGATTGAGTTTTCATTTCATATAACCAAATAAATAATCCAAACACTTGTGCATGAGATTGAGATTTCGATTTTCGTTAACCATACTCGTTAACTATGAACTGAACACCCTATTTATCTGTATAAACGGGACATATTCAGACCAAAAGAATTGTATCCATATTCATGAAGTGTGTCGATGATCGAGCGAAATTCGAATAGTGTTTCACAGAGAGATTTCTCCTCAGAATTGAAACACTTGATGATCAGAATCGAAAAATGATAGGACTTGTGCCGATCTTGACCCTGTTCCTACATGGAAAGCAGTTGTTTCTTTGTCTTCCACAGTGTGATAATAATTATAAGTATAAAAAGAAAGAGCAGTGTAAAGCAAATACTTGCGAACTAGTCTATGCCAGTTCATTATTTCCACCGAAAGTAAAAATCATCGATTAAAACTTGGTAGTTGCAATGGCAAGTACTTCCAGTAACCAACTTACAATAGTATTATATAATCTTTCATAATTCCAAGCTGTTAATCGTGTACAAGCTTAAAGCTGTAATTATGATCCTGATGATTTTGTAGAGAAGTGCAGCTGTCCCCATTACAATATTAAACAAATAATGATGCCATGGGGAAGTCCACAATGAAATTTCTGCAACGTAATCTTAGGTGGCGTTTGATTCATGGTTAATTGGCCCGGTGAACTTGAATCGAAATCTCAGACCATGTGTTAGGTATTTGGATTAACAATTATACAGGTGCAGCTGCAATGCAACTGCAACTGTCCTCATTGCAAAATTATACAAGTAATGATGCCAGGGTGAAGTCCACAAATGTACATTTCTGCAACATAATCATAGTATAAACCTTGCAGAGTTGCAGAAACATGACCACGAAAGGTAGTCAATGTACTAGTTTAACATAATGCAAAAAATGAATTAAAATAAAATAAAGGCATTTCTTCCCAAATAGGATAGATAACCAACAAATTTATTGAATTTTATAGTCTACAAAATATTTTGCGAAAAGGGTATGTCTGAAAAAAAAGAATAAAAGTTGCGAAAAACTACCAAACTGTTTTTGATGTACTATCCATGATAACATATAAACATTTTTTTCATCCAGCTATCCGCATAGGTTGTATCATAATCTGGAGAATAAGGCATGAAGGTTTGTGAATGTCGCTTCAGTCCTTGGTCTGCCAGATTTATATCTTAATACTGGGGAGGATAGCTTCCTGGATATGGGGCTGATGGAACATGGAAAAAATATGTTACTAGTTATGACATGCAAAAGTTGGAGTAGAGTAGTGTTTACTTGAAACGAGAAGTTACCTGGAGGATACTGGTTTGAGGGCTGGGCAGGTGGAAATGGCGATGGAGGATATCCTGCAGGTGGCGGATATTGTGATGGAGGATACCCAGCTGGTGGTGGAAATGGTGTGGGAGGATAAGCGGCTGAATGAGGGGGAGGGAACGGAGTGGGGGGATAGGGTGCAGCATTCTGTGGATATGCAGGGTAGGCAGGGGATGGTGGATATCCTGAGGCTGGAGCTGGATAGGGAGCTGCTGCAGCTGGTGGAGGGTATCCGTATCCGGATGAGGCTGGCGGAGGGTATCCGTATCCTGATGGTGGGGGTACAGGTGATCCGGCATATGGTGCTGACGAGGCATGGTTCTTTGCAGGCTTCTGTATTAGGACAAAAATCTCAGTTTCAGTTATAGCTTCAGTCACAATAAAATCTTTATGCACAAAGTTTAGGGCATTTTTTCTGTTCAGAAAAATTAATATACAAATCAAACCAAAAGAACTTACGCTAACATTTGAGAAGTGCATTATCACTCGGACCTCCCCTGAATACCTATAAGCCATAGAAAACAAATCATGCATTAGGACTTAGGAGTTATGTAAGGGCTTTCATATTGGTCATTGTTGCGACCTTTTGTTCAATTAGAAGTATGATTATATAAAATATAATAGCTCAAAAAATTCTACCCTGCATTATCTAATAATATAATGAAGTAGTTCTATTAATATTTGTTAGAAATGTAGCAAATGATCACAACTGAATACAACAGTTTCTGTGCCAAAGAAATGTCATCTAGGAGCTCTCCAGAACATGAAACTGCTGCTTACTGACCTGGGTACTTCTCCGATTGCTCTCAAACTCTCTATTGTTAACACTTAACACCCTAGTCTAGCATTCGCCACCAGACCTAAATTAAGCTTATGATAGTACCCACAGAATGCACTAAGGAAAAAAATGATACATGTTATCCTTTCTTAGTTATTACCTTCCACTGTTCCAACTGATTTACGAATACCAGACGTCTCAAAACTTAAAAGTAAGACATATCTCCGATGAAGATACCTTCACCACTCAAGATCCATTCAAAACATTATACAATACAAGAAATATTCCTGTTTAAGATATATTCTGAATACAGAGTCCTACATAGTTAAACTAGATTCTGAACCGTGTTCAATATTGCATATCTAATTTAATTTTGTCAATGAAAGTTCCTTCAGTGTAAGCAATTCAGCAGTTTAAACGAGGGACTGAACCTAGGGGTTGAGAGGAGTATGGTATAATCATCTCTTTAGAAAAACTTCAACTTGACTTAAGTAGAAAATCAAAAGGTTTGTATCAACTTGTGCTTGTTATTGTATTTGACTATGGTATAGTGTACATAGGATAAGCCCACTATGTAGAAAAAACAAAAACTTACACTGACATTAAAGATTTAAGACCACGAACACTGAGTCCAAATAATATAAGACACTCCAGCCTGTTGATGTCTAGACTATTCAAGTTAGACAATAATCTCTGCAAGTATCCTACCAAGGGTGCCCTCATGCCTTGTAGGCAACACGTAGTGAAATTTCCTGTTTTGGTTCGACTGCTGAATTTGTTTTATACTAATAACTCCAAAATGTTCTTTACTTACAGAAAGCAATGCTATAGAAAAGTCTACAACCTATGCCCACAAATTTCTAATCTAGTTTTAGCATATGGCCGACCTGTAATCGAGAAGTTATATTCGAGAAGTTATATTTGTTTTGCGGATGATCCTTAGATTGCGTTTGGAAACATGTATTCCATTTCAAATTTTGGATTTCAAATGACATGATTTGAGGCGTCATTTCAAATTCTCAACTTCATACAAGTATTTGAATATCCATGATTTCAAATGAAATTTAAGTTCCCACACAGACCCTTGTATATGAATATCCTGGAATCCAACCTTTTTTGTGTATATAAACATGTCATTTGATCAAATCTAGGATTTCAAATGAAATCCAAATTCTCAAACAGACCACTAATGTCATTTTGTAACATTAACAAAAAAATATACAAGACATTTAAGCACGAAATGAAACATGTGAATGAAGAAACAAAACAATAGGAAAAGCAAAGGGATCACCTTCCGGTTTTTGATTGAATTGAGTAAGAGCCATCATCATATCCTTGAGAAAGAACTTTGCTCAACTGAATCCTAAGAAAGCCCCAAAAGAAGTCAGCTAACATAAAGAAATTGAGTAGAACTCTTCATATGTAGAACATAATCTTAATTCTGAGTGAAGAAAACAGAAATAATACCTTCCACTTCCGATCAAGTCATCGAAAGTGACTGTATTGCTGTTCCAGACAACAACAGTTAACTCCCTTAATCCCTCAATTAACGTAAACACAAATTTCTCTTGAAATGTCGGGTTTTTACCACCATCTATAGAACAACAAACCAATGCATTGCATTAGCATACAAAAGTTAACAAAAATACGGGCTAATACAATTTTGAGTGACCAATTCTCCCAAAATTTAAGGTGTTGGGAAGATGGCTTATCAGGATCATATTATATTATGTGACGTATCATACGTTAGCTATAAACAGTCAACTTGGCAAATTTAAACACGAAACAAATTCTCAAAATGAAGACCTGTGCAAGTTCGAGTGCTGAATTTAGTGCTGCCGTATTCCACACAAACATATGGATCTTGCCTCGAAAACCATTCTGTATCTTTCAATCTTGAGCACCCAACAACTGCACATATATGTATATGATCATCAAGATTTAGCCCAACATATAATATGAAAAAAAGGCAAGATCAAGATGACTTACTAGTCACTTCAAGAAGTTGGCCATGAATACCAGAAACGGGAGTAGCCATTGGCGAGATCAAGATTTATTACGATAATTTAAACTTTGTATATAAAAAACAGTTGGGTTTTAAGTTGAAACTTGCAAAAGATAGTCGGACAATATTGTGGTTCGAGTGGTTGGTTTAAGAAATTTATATACTCATCTTCCCTCTTATGGGTTGACTTAGCTTATGAAGAACATTCATTAATTCATAGATTCAACTATGCAAAACAAAATGCTGACTTTTCTTTCTACCTTTTCAATAGTAGTAAAATGTTCATAAAAGCAAAAACCATTGCTGCAGATACCGGTATTTGGAAATGAAATTAGATTAAATTGTGTTTGGAACATATATTGTGTTTAAATTGTAAATTTTAAATAATATAACTTGGTTTTTTTATTGAATTCTCAATTTTATATTAATATTCGAATGTCCATGATATCAAATGAAATTTAAATCCAACCCTTTTATGTATAAAAATGAAACTCAAGTTTTCAATAAGGTCAATATTTGAATAATTTCTTGTGAAATTCGAGCAATATTTTATTTATTCTTGTGCCTTCTTTCTTTTTTTTTTTTGACAAATTATTCTTGTTCCTTCTAAATACATGTTTTTTTAATTCAGTGTTGTAGAACGGCGAAAGGATATCAAACTTGAGATACGAGAAATGAAATTAGTTAGAAAAATTAGTTAGCTTTTGTAAATTACCAGAAGATATAATTAAACTAATGAGCAGCTTATAATTTACAAAAATACTGATAATATATATATATTTTCACATGTAAGACGTGAGAGTTTAGACCATGTACTTAAATACATGGTCTTGTGGATACTTGAGATATACACTAATTTTTTTTTTTAAAAATGACTAGTTCTTTTGGAAAAATGTCAACGAGCTGTCCTCTTGTTTCGGCAACTCAAATCCAAAAGAGCTGTCGACCTTCGAATAGTAAACTTAAATAACTTGACACTGTATTGTGCTAGTTTATCCGATTTTCTGCCTTTTCCCAAATGTATTTAAGAAAGCATATAATTTGGAAAAGATAAAGTTAATATTGCTAAAGTTAAAATATAATTATTCTCTTCTTTCCGGTTTAAATAATACGAATTGTAGATGGTCGTAGGCCTTCCACGAGATTAAAGAGGGTTCAAGGGCAATTCATGATGGATGGGGGCAAGTGGCAACAGTCCCGTTCAGACTAATTCTGTTTCGTCGATTCCGGCATACATAAACGTAGAAGCACTTTCTTTTTATTTGAATCGAAACCCAATAAAATATTGAAATTTTAATATTCAATAGATGTTAGACTGGAAATAAAAATATTCTTAACAAATAATTATATGTTAAATTGCGAGTAAGAAAAATCAAATTATCATTTTTTTGAAAGAACGAAATAGTACATCTAACCGATAAAAATGACAAAAGTTACTAGTTGACTGGGAAATGATGTTGACTTATTGGGGAGTAGTACGGAGGAGCACGTATTGATAACGCGTAATTTGATAGTAAGAGAAAAAACCCGATGTCCCGACCTATGTTCTCAATACATAACACTTAGGGATGGGCACGGGGCACTTCGGGGGCGGGGAGTGCTATCCCCGACCCCGATCCCCGAATTCAATACCGCTACCCGACCCCGCCCCGAACCCCGAACGGGGATTATTTTCCTCCCCGATCCTCGCCCCGAACGGGGAATGGGGTTCCCCGCGGGGTTTCGGGGAATTTTATTTTTTAATAAAAACATAATAATTTTATAATATATAATATACTTTTTAATTCAAAAACAAACTACAAACTCCTAATAAAATAATATTATGTTATATTTTCAACCTCAAATCATATTAAAATTGATTTATAATATAAATAAACAACAATTTTAAATTATAAAATATATTATATTACAATATATTTATAATCAATCAATAAAAATAAAGATTATTTTTTACTTTTAATTATATTATAAAGTTTATCTATTTTTAATAATATATTTAGTATAATATATATAAATATATTATTATTTATATATATATATATATATATATATAATCGGGGTCGGGGATCGGGGCGGGGAGACACCAATCCCCGTCCCCGCCCCGATCCCCGAATTTTTTATAAACATTTCCCCGATCCCCGCCCCGCTCCCGAAAAATTCCCCGAATCCCCGAACCGAACGGGGCGGGGATCGGGTCGGGATCGAGCGGGGCGGGGTAAATACCCATCCCTAATAACACTTGCACAAATTATGTCAAGTGGCCCAAAGTTTCCCATTTACTGCCGACGAGTCGACGACTGCTGCCACTGCTTTTGCTGCCGGAAAAGATAATAGTCAGTAAACATAGTATTTTTGAAAATAAAATTTAAAAAATAATATATTTAATTTTTGTTTGAGAGAATAGTATATTTGTAAATAATATTCAAAAAATAATATATATGACAAATTCCCCTATCTTTATTTGGAAATTTGCGAAATTTCGGTAATAATTTCTTGCTTTCTGGTCGGACCATCTTTGTTTGTGTGGTCGCATAACATAGTTTTGTCATTACTTAATGGATTGATTCCGCTCACTTTCCATTTGATAAACACTTCATTAGTGTTCAACTCAATTTGTTGAACTCGTGTTTAAGTGCAACAAGTACTCAACCGTGTAAATACAAATTCCATGCAACTTAAATTATTAGTTTAATTATTTTTTTAATTTTTAAAATTTAAGCTCGGTCAATTTAACCTTTGTATAACGAGGTTAAGCAGTATAACGAGGTTAAGCACTAAAATGGTACATAATGAAAGGATGAACTTAATCATTAGTTTTCTCTTCAAAATAGAGAAGTAATCTCGCATGACCTTTTTGAGATTAAAGTCTATGGTGTACACAAAATATTGGAGTATTGGTGTACAAAGTTGGATAAAATGTAATCTATTCATCTAAATTTCAATTTTTTTTGTTCAATAATATTCGTAAACATTTAATAACCTGCACATTATGTTCTACAACATAAACATTGTAATCAAAAGGTAGAAAAATGATTTTTATAAATTATAGGACTCTATGTTCTGCAATATTAACTAATAAGCAGAACAATAATGTTAATTCTTGTTAAAGTTGAAAGATATTAACGATTGATAGACAATTATGTGCAAGACAACTTATAAATGATAGATTGTATATAAATTTGCATAATCAAATATATTATTTATGATTAAACTAAAAAATTTAGACTTGTACTCCAATACTCCAATGTTTTTGTGTAGTACATAGAACTTAACTCTCTTTTTGATTCATATAGTGTTACTTCTATATATATTATATATAATTAGTAGTATATGTATTTTTGCTTCGGATGGAGTCTAATTATTGGTGCGAAAGTTCAATCCTATAATCACAGAAAAACAATAATCAGAGACTACGAACTAAATTATATCAATCATATACAAACATGCCCTATCAACAAATAACAATATTCGTATATAGGCGGAGATAATCACATAATCGATGTTGAAACAAGAGGAAGGTTAAGAAACTTATCAAAGGAGCCATCACTATTAGCCACTGTGTTTTCCAACTTCAATCACCAAGGATCGTCTTCGATCCAGCTTGCTTTCTTCTCATATGCTTAATGGATATATTAACATTCTTTAGAGTTTAAAAAAGGTTGAAAAAACTTTATTTTACTAGAAAATGTCAAGTTTGACCTTTATTATATACTGTTTTAGCGCTTAATTTTGGGATGATCACCCGATACATAGTCCATATTTAGAGGATTAAATCAGTCGAGTTTCAAATATTTAGCGATGGTTGGTGTACACACAAATTTTAAGAGCTTTAAGAATCGACCCCTAACCAATGTCGAATAAAACTTAATATTGAATTTATAGTATTTAACAAATTTTTTTTTCAACATATATACACATGAACTTGTAAATTTGGTGGTCGTTTATGCGGTCAGAGGTCTGCATATGCGTACAAAGTTGATCACAGTTTGTTCACAGGGCTTAAAGGGAAAAACATGTAACAAGCAAGCATGTTACCAATACAACATAAGAGGAGATCCATAAGTTCAAGTTATAACATAAGTTTGACAGTCCTTAATCAACATTAGATGGGGAAAATGTAACAGATTAATAATGAAGTTATAATCGGAGCTTAAAGCCTCTACCCAAACACCCACATACTCAGAGTGACATTACCCATTTTCAAAGACTTGGGAGTGGCATTCCAAGTGTTACTAGAAGATTGTAAGAAGTTTTGCATAATTTCTTTTAATCACTGAATACAAATAAAATTTGATGAGAACGAATGAGAATTGGGCCATTACCGTGTCACATTTCAGAAGGGGAAACAACTGCTCCAGATCTTACGAGACAACATATATCAGAGAACAAGAAACTCTTATAAAGGCTTGTTTTGCAGGCAATCATAATATAAATAGATCATATACAAGGACCAATCGTTTTGTTTTTAGTCTTGCCATCAGGAATAAAACACAGTTCAACATGCATATCTTAGATGTTCAAGTAAATCTGAAAAAAAAAGGTATGTACAAAGTTGTAGCTTTGAAAATGCCAGCTATTTCATGTCAAGTTAAAGCCTGCAATAGAATCAACTGCCGCGACAACATCCATCTGTGATCTGTCACCCTGCTATTGCCTAAGCTGAACATCCCTCAGGCACTGATAAACTTCCTCGCAGCATTGGCAAGAGTCCAATTGGGTCTTGCAGGACTACGCTTCAAGGCTTTTATTCCAATAGGACTGTTTTTGCTCTGTTAAAGATTTTAGTGAATTACATTAGTTAGAATAGGAAAAATACTGAACAGGATAACAAGAATGATACGATACGAGGGATATGATAAATAAAAGACATAAAACATCAACATACCAATCTGCATGTCTGTGCATTAATGTCACAAACAGGATACTCTTGTGGGCAGCAGCTGGAGTGATCATCGCAGCAGGTGGCTGCCTCAAGAGGACAGCATCCCCAACCAAAGCAGTACTTACCATACTCATAGACACAGCAGCATGTGGTTGATGCCGGGCAGGTGTAGTAATCATCACAAACTGATTGGGGCTTCACCGGGGAAGGAGGCGATGGGCCAGGTTTTGGAGGGTTCACACCAGTCTTTGTAGGATACGATGGCTGCATTGCTATTCCACACTTTCCTGTATTAGTACTGGCCACATTTCACTCCAACCTAATGTAACCGTTCTCACCCCAGTTGGGACCCCATGAATTCCTAACTATCCAATAATCTTTACCATCTTCAGTACCATATCCAACAGCCACCACACCATGGTCTAGGTCAGTTCCACATAGTCCATTGAAGATACCCTGAATAAAGTCGAGTAACATACATGTTAAAAATGCGAGCTAACTGTTTCCCTTATAAGTAATTAGGCAGAAGAACAGTTATGTTTAAATGTTCACAGATAATGTCATAGTGCAGATAATAAGCGTCCCACATTCATTTCAGCTATGTTTTATCTAAACAAGTGTCATCTATCCAAATGTAGTCAATAGAATGAGAGTACTAGATTACAAGGCAGGTTCAGTGCATTCCTTTCTGAATACTCATTTATCATTTCTTGAACATTAACATACAGCCACAACAGCAAAAGAAACTTACTGATTCATATAGTTGAAATGCCCTGCCTCCGGCTTCAATTGCAACACTTACTGGCTGGTGTGCCACAGCTTTCTTCAGTGATTTTTCATCATTTTGAGGAACATCTTCAAAACCATTGATTGTCACAACCTTGGCATTTTTCTGGAAATATAAATAAACAGGTACATAAGATGCCAAATACTAAACCACTGACTATAAGAAACTGGTAACAAATCTATCATCTTTATAACTAATCAAAATCTGTCATATTAATATTAATTCATACCCGATTCTGATCACATTGACCATCAACACCTTTGTAAGGGTAATCATCCTCAGTATCAATGCCACCATTTTTAACAATGAATTCAAAGCCATAGTCCATCAAACCACCATTGCACCCCTGATTGAAACCTTTATCACAATCCACCAACTCCTGCTCTGAGAGAGAGATCAGATCACCTGTTGCAATCTGATTGATTCCTTCAACTGCAGCAACTGTTGAAAATGCCCAGCAACTTCCTGCATAATGGGGAAGATTATATGATAATCAGAAAATAGATTGAACGACAAATTCTAGCAATTATACATGTACAGCATCCAAGTTGTGCTGTCTTTTTATTTTGAAAACCAATGGATTCAGATAGGCCAAAACAAATTAAGCAGACATGAAATTTCAAAGTGTGTAGACAGGTTAATTTGGGTGAGTAAGATGCTAAAATTAATAGGTGACAGATTGATTTTTTAGTTACCAAACTTACATGATATATATAGATATCATGTTTGTTCAGGCTACACCAATTCATTTAATTTCAATTGCAGCTACCTGATAGCATTATAGCAATTAGGTCTAAATCAAGTACTGCTGAGCAATATCATATTCAACCTAGCCAAGGAGAGTAATTACCAGTGATCAGATCACAACTACTATCCAATTGCAAAACCACCTCGTCTAAGTACTTAATACTACACCGAAAAGATCAACTTTAACATTTTTATTATAAAAACTAAAGGATCTCAGGCAAACTAAAGTCAAATATGTGGCAAATAAGACTTCCTTGAAAACGAAGTTGATGGAAAAGAACTCTTTACCATATAATTCACTTATCATCAATATAAATTTTTTTCCATCCTACAAAACTAAAACAAGCAGAAGACAAACACTTCCATCAACCATTTTATTTAATTTGTAAGAGAACTAGTATTACTTAGCATTTTTACGCCATATACCTATCCAAGGTGTAGCTTCCCCAGCAATCACAATTCACAACTATTATCCAACTGCCTAACCACTTGGGTTAAAAACTAAATCCGAGCACGAGCAAATCTACGCAAAACTATGTGTCTAGGTACATGGCAGCACCTTGGCAGGTAAACAAAAATCCCAGGAAGATACAATCTTACTATTTTAGTTTAGTTTTCATCTTTATCAGTTTTGTCCAAAGAAACTAACATCATGTCAAAACAAAAGAACAAAATTAGCTTTAGCTCAGCAAGAAACAAACTTCGAGACCTAATTGACACTTGCAAAATCAAAATCCATACTAGTAACTAATACCAAATTAAATATTTAAACCAAACAAGAAGTCTCAATCTAGGAAGCAAACCCTAAAAGGGACCCCATATCAAATTCTGAAAAAAACAAAAACCAATCAAAATCATTGACCATGTCAAACCAAATCCCCCCTTTGTCCCCAGTCCCCACTATGACATATTGACATACTACAAGATACAAGCCTCCCCTTCTCATCTCACACCCATACATAACCTAGACACACATAACTGTAAACATATAATAACACATACTGTACATGATAAAAAACAAGACCATCGAGAACAGAAAAACATATATAAATATGTGTGTCTAAAACTATACTTACCACACTGGCCTTGATCTTTGACAGGAGCAACAGCCCCCTTCTCCCTCCAGTCAACAGACTGAGGCAACTCATCACCAACACCATACTTAAACCTATCACTCTCAAACCCCTTTCGATCTCTCACCATCCTCCCACCCAAGAACATAGATTTATACTCTTCATTACTCAAATCAGCAAACTTATTCAACCCAAGCTTGAAACTTTGATTCACCCCTTTATTATGTTCATCAATAAACCTAAGATTATCCTTGAAAATCTCAAATCTTTTCTCTTTTGCACCAAGGGCATTGTAGTTTTTGTGGTGCTTGACTAGCCAGGACTCATAAATGGACAAAAGCTCATCGTGGGTACGAAGAAAAGGGGGGTTCTTGAAGTGGGTTTGGTCGTAGGTTATGATTGACATGTCTGAGGATAAGGAGAGGATGAAAAAGAAGGTGAAGAAGAGAAGGGTTAGGAGAGCTTTAGCAGACATTGTTGATTGTTGTGTGTAAAAGACTGGCATGGGTTTGCGATTATATAGACACAAGACTACAAGAGGAGAGACATTCAAGTATTTTAATAGGAGAAGGGTTAAGAGAGTCTTGCAGAGATTAGGAGTTTAAATAATTTAAACTCACAAAATTTGTCTGTTGGATATGTTGGATTGGTAAATTAACATAAACATAAAATTACATAAACTAACTAAATAATAAATTGGTGTAAAATTGCGAATCGAATTTAATCGTTGATGACAAGAAACAAAAATTGGTTAGATCAAAAATTGATCGAATGATTCAAGAAGGAGCTACTTTTGTCCAGCTAATAGGAAATATCAATTAAAAATTTGAGTTTTTAAATACTTCAATGAAGTATAGAATAATAATTAATTAGTGATATCTAGAACAACAGATAAGATTAAGCGATACATTTATAATTTATCAAAGAATACGTGTGTTTGTGATTTCTTTAATAAATTGTTAGTTTTGTCACCGACCTAATCTTGGAGTGTTCATTCCACTTTATAATTCACCCTTCTTTTCTTTTGACGAGTGTTCGACTTGTACCGTTCTATCCTCAAATGCTTGGGAACCTTTTTTCTTTTTCTGGTCCGAGCAAGTTTTCAGCTTTATGGATGGGATGCACATGTGACATGACAAAAGACTGAGAACACAGAAAGGAAGCTCGAAGCTTATAGGTTAAGAAATCTTATGTCATGGTCAAATGAATGAAGCCTGTCGACAATGGTACTAAAATTTATAGAGCACTCCTTCCGTCCCGGTCATTTTTATATAATTTTTTTTGTGACGTCCCATCATTTCTATACATTCCTAAAATAATAATTTTTAATAATGTAAAACTCTATTACACCAACTACTTTATTCCACTATTATAATAATATAAACATTATTACACCCACTACTTTCCCTCACTATCACACACTATAATTAAATACAAATGGGTCCCGTCATTTTACTCACTTTTCATCTAACTTTACTCATTTTTTACACTTTTTCTTGGTCTCCGTGTCCACACCAAATGTATACAACCTATTGGGACGGAAGGAGTATAATATATGAGCGAAAAAGTGCCAGAAGATGAAGAGCGGCGTGGGACCAAGAATCGAATATACGGGACTAAAATCTACTCCCTCTGTTTTCAAATACTTGACGTTTGACTTTTTGGCACACAATTCTAAGAGTTTTGACTGCATACTTAAAATCATTATTTTTAAAATTTTCTTTTTCTGAATAAAAATACTAATCTTATACTTTAATTCACAAAAAAAAAATTAAAAATATTAATTTTAGCTATGTAGTCAATGCATCTAAAGATGTGTGCACAAAAGTCAAACGTCAAATATCTGAAAACAGAGGGAGTAATATAATACTCCCTCCATCCCAAATTAGACGAGCTAGTTGATTTTGAGCACGTAACTTAAGGTGCATTGACCATGTACTTCCGAATTTTATTTTTTTAATTTTTCTTTTGTAAATAAAAATTTCATATTTAAATTTTTATTTGCAAAAACAAAATTTTAAAAATAAGTAATGTAGCTATGCGGTCAATGGTCTTTAAAGTGCGTGCCCGGGGTCAACGAGCTCATCTAATTTGGGATGGAGGAAGTAATTATTTATTTACTGATAATCAAGAGTCTTCAAATAAAGAAATATATTGATTTTAAGAAAAAATCAAGACAAAAAAACTGATTTAACTGATCTTTCTCGGTCTGGACTTGACTTCAGTCTGTGTTAGTCACTGGTCCTGGACTTCCAAAATTCACAGTTTCCTAAAACATTTTCTTCGAAAATGAGGAGTTTGCAAGAACTAAACTTGGGAAGGAGGGGTGGTTCTTCGTAACAGCAGTAACTGTCTGGAAGCCAAAACTACTCAAGGTTTGGATCCAGTAGTTGAGCACCCCGTTGATTGCTCTGAGCTATGTGTTGAAGGTGTAACACAAGAAATTACTTGAAATCAATAATCAACAGTAAAAATATCGAACAAATATTCGAGGCACGTGAAAACCACGTTGTCCTTAAAACAAATTAGCCCCATCCACGTGGTGCTTGAAGGCGTTGTGGCTTCCGTCTCCCAGGATACAACGAATAGAGGTGATCTAAAGTACTAGAGACCCGCCTCCTACGAACCGAACAAGTATTGCTTCTATCTCACAGAAACTGAATCCTAGATAGCTCTAAGAGGAATGCAAGTAAGTGATGTATTTGTCTCCTCAACCAATGTGCAAAGGCCTCCTTATATAGGAGTAAGAATTTTGTAACTTACAACCCAATTAATTTTGTAACCCCCACAATGCAATAAATTGAAATTTGTAACCCCCACATAACACTAAAAGCATAGTTATTAAAAGCATAGTTATTATTAGGAGTTACAAATCAATTTCATTGGTTACAAAATTATATCATAAGTTACAAGAAATGTCAAATAAATACATGCAAATTAAATATTCAAATAATCAAAATCAAATATTCAAATAATCAAATTTATTCAAATATCCAACACTATGTTGTGGTGATTTCTATTGAGTCTACCTAAAGAGACTTCCAAGGTTCAGCAGGCATCAGCTCATCACTGTAATTAATCATCAAGAAGCCCTTGAGGCTTGAGTGAATAATTTTGCTTTACTACATTCAACTGCTTAAACGCAATAGAAATGGCTGCTTAACTATTTTGGACTTTTCACCTCCTCCACCTCCAGTCCTTAAAAAGTAACACTATCAAAATCTGGGAATTCAGTAATGACTAATTTCATTATAAGCGGACTAATCTTGTATTCTCATTTTTCTTCATCTACTCGTTTCAGCAAGAGACCTCACTATCCAGACTTCTCATTGCATTTGATTTTCATAGAACCACAAGTTTTTAAATCTAGAGTAAAATTTAAAGTGATGGCCGAACTTTATAGGTATTTGCATTTTTGTGGCCACAATTTCCAATATACAAATAGGTGGCCAAACTTTGTTTTCATGTTTCAAAGAAATAGCTAACGGTCACTTTTCTGAGAAGAACTAATCATTTTCTTTGAGAAAAGTAGCTCTTATCCACCTTTTTTGATAAATTAAGAGAATATACGGCCATCATATTGCAAATTTGAATTTCCGACAATCACAATAAAAAAAAGGGTAAAGTTCGGCAACTAAACATATACTTCACTCTTAAATCTATACAAACTTGAGTGATAAAGCAGCTACAATTTGCTGAATTTTTTGCAAGAGGTGCCCAGTTCCAAGTCACAACCTATTCCGAAAATGACACAGCAGATAGATATACCTTAACAATTAAGCTAAGGCTTAAAGAAAGCTTTAAAGTAGAACAGCATATTACAATTTACATCAACATAAAAAAGACAAACTACGCCGCCAACTTGTGTCTCGCACCATTACTTTTCCTGAGTAGATTGTTGTGATCTCTCTTGTGAGTTTAAACTCAAACCTGAAACATCATACGCACATTTGCTTACTGAAATTTGAGAAGAAAACATGCTGAGAATAATACTCAGTAATTGTCATATAATGAATATGAGTAAATTTTAGTGGCATGTATTAAAGTAATCCTAAGGTCCACAGAGTGTCTATATGGACTGGAATTGGCCAATAAGTTGATGCCTTCAGAACACATTCAATACACATTCTTCAGAGTTCTAGCAATTACTATTTATGGATGATACTTCGGGT
Organism: Daucus carota subsp. sativus; assembly: GCF_001625215.2. Lineage (NCBI taxonomy): Eukaryota > Viridiplantae > Streptophyta > Magnoliopsida > Apiales > Apiaceae > Daucus > Daucus carota. Next base: position 21,816,622 of record NC_030386.2, on the reverse strand, counting down.
CTGATGAAGGTAGGAAAGAGATTAAGCCAATAATGCAAGAGACTGGAAAATGCTTATTGCATTCAGATGCTGTATTTCTTAATCAAGTGATGTTTTTACCAAGAATTTACGTATAATCAGAAAAAACACTTTTATCTAAAATATCAATAGAAAATCAAGTTGAGTAAGTAAAGCCAGACATACCAAGCTTGACCAGTTGGCTGTGTAAATTGAGTTGAAATCTAGCTAAAATGGTGGAAGTTCACTCCTGCAGATTGGGCAATCCGTACGTTCGTGCATCCACCGCTGTAAGCACTCAGCATGGTAGAAATGGCCACATGGCGTCACCTACACATATGTTTGGATACGGTTAGTTACGCAGGACTGCGACTGCCCACCTCTTAGCCGCAAACCTTAAGCTAAATATCCCAACGTACCACGAAAACACATGGAGATTGAAAGAAATCAATGGCTGTCAAGCAAATGATACACATAGTGGCATCGTCTGAGTCCTGATCTGATCTTTTACGGTGCTTATATTTTATTCCAAAAATCTGCATAATAGGATCCAAAAAAGAAGAAAAATTCAAGTTCAGACAGGATTTGCATAATTTGATATTTAAATTAGGATTCCAAGATCCAGGCACAACAAAAGTTGCAACTTGCAAGTTTAAAGAAAATAAGCATCAACAGTCTCTTGGTCCAATGGTATCTTTCTCGCTCTTTTAACGGATGTCGAGGGTTCTATCCTTGTTAAAGACGCATATGACTCTATGAAAATAATATCAATGCTCTTTAGGACCATAAGAATCTAGAAGTTCTACAGTACATGTTGCTAAGTTGTATGGTGTTCATACTCAGAATTTGGCTGCACCTCTGTATTCTGGGCAAATCGATATCAGATGACATACAATTTCATAATGATCTGTCATCTGAATGGATCTACAAGGATTTGTTGATTTTCATCACTTAATTAAGTATTATGGCATCGATTACAGCTCCTTGAAAAATTATTTGTTACTGTCCTCATCACATTCTGTAGGAATGTTCACATCTAAATTCATATTTGGCATTCCGTACCTTGATTATATATATATATATAAATAATAAAGAAAAGTTATAAAAACTAATAAACAAAGTAGAAAAGTGGCACAAACTAATAAATGGCGAAAAGTTACATCAAACCTTGCAAAAAATAGCGCATCCAGATCCAAGATAGTCTTGTAATAGAAGAATTAATGCTTGCAATCCAACAAAAACCACCAAACAGATGCACCAATGCCTGTCAACCTTAGTTTGCATGAAGTTGTGAGGACAGCCAAAGAAATACAACGGAATTACAAGCCTAGTGACACTCATTCCAATAATGTACCAAGGATGCAAATCTCCTCTTCGGTCACGAACAACGTTAATGACAATCTGTGGCATCCAAAAGGAGTGCACTAGGAGAAGTATAAATGGCAGGAATTTCTGGAACATATACATGACCAGAATACCTCCCATAAAGGTCCCACCTGCAAAATATATAAGGGCACCCCAAAAATAGTTAAAAATAAATTGGTATTTATATATAATATTGTTGATGAGTTGGGCTCGATGTCCAAATTCATATTTTACGTCTGTTTGTCCTATTCATCTTAACGGTTATTTTTAATATTTGTAATTTTATTATTTGCAATTTAATTAACTAAGAATAGATATTAGTATTCTAATTGATTTAAATTGTTAAAAACGATTAGGCCCATAAATATAGATTCTTAGGACACTAGGCGCTCTTAATATTAGTCAATGATACAGTAAGAGTTCTAGGCACAACAAAAAATTATTTGTATATAACTCTTATATATATTGTGATTAAAATATGAACAACAAATATTTATCACCTTCCAAAATACAGTGCACTATTTTAGAAGTCAATAGAATCATCCATAACTTCTAGGCTAATATAATTAATATTTAATACTATCCTAATCAGATAAAACATCTATTGCAAAAAAAAAGAGGTTATATCCTCAAGCATTTTCTATCAGAAATCTTGTTTTACAAGCACTCAAAATGTATAGGCATGCAATTGTTCTTCTCCAATAAAAATCATGATTCTGCTTACTGGTATACTACTATCTTTCGCTACTATAAGTCTATAATACACATGCCGTCAAACGCTGATAGCTCATGAAATAAAAATGACCATAATTTTAGCAATTTATGTACTAATATCAGACCCAGTTATCCAAGTAATAGGAACATGTATGATTTTCCGATTTGGGACACATTTTAAGGATATAACTGAAATAGGCGAATTCCTGTATAGGTTGCCCTTAGATACAGGTAATGTGTAAATTCATAGTAAGAGATGTTTGATGTGAATATGAGTTCATGAATTTCAATAGTATAAAATGCAGATCTAAAATTCATTATAAACAGCTCAGCAAGATTAGTACTCACATAAAAGACTATAAGGAACTGCAAGGTCATGTCTTCTTCCCATAGCTGGCAGCCCATTTACCTTCCATATGGCTTCTATATATTTCCTCTCAAAGTAAAAGAAGATGACGAACTTCATGAATGCAGCAGTAGCAAATGCACAAAATAAGGAATCTGCAGGTGCAGAAGTTACAGTGATGGAGAGCACAAGTAAGCAACGGGAAATAGTTAAAAAGAAAAATCAATATTTAACCAAAGCCAAAGAGATAGAATAAGTATCATTCTGAATTACCGGCTGCAATTCCTGCTACCAGATGTAATGCACAAAGGTATGCATCCATGATAGTCTGTTGCCCAATTGTCAAAATTGATACTCTGCCAACTGCCTGAAAGTATGATGCAAACCCAACAGTTGGTACATGCTTTTCATAAAATTCAATAGAGTATAAGTGTTCCAGAACAACAAAACTGCTAGTAGCTATCACACTGGCACAAAATGAGAATCCTACACCAGAAGAAATAAGATCAAGAAGAAACCCTTACAAATTCTGAGCTACTATGGCTCAGTTGCTGAAGCAATAGAAGAACTTGAAGGAACGAGATCTAATATGTCAGATGGTTAAGAAAAATCAAACAATCTCAAGCTATGAATACATCATAAAATTTCATCAAAAAATGTTAGAGAAGGATACAAAGATGACCAGCAAGTTGTAATTCATTTCTTTTAAAAAGTACATATCAGTGTTCATAGACGTTGAATTCAGTTGCATGGTCTGCAGGCAATCCCCATCGTCATCTACCGAGATGCTTTCCATTGAACCATCTAAATGGTACCTAACTCCATCTAGACAAATTAAAAGCAATAGACAAAGTGAATTACTAATCATCCAATAAAAACGACACTTTTCAGTGCACTTCTGCCGAAAGAATAATGGATTTCATAATTCCACCAAACAATTTGTTGATAAGGATGTTTCCTAAACATGTAAAAGCTGGAGGCCAACAACCATCCGTATCTCATGTCCTGGGTTTATAATAATTCATGAATTCCTTCAAACACGAGTCATGCCTAAAATTTAAGTATAATGTTTAATTTCCGAAAGACAAAGCTGAAGCTCAGAGAAACCTAAGGTGATGGTTAGAAGATTTGGTTTCAGTTTACATGCAAGACTTCAACTTTGAGTCTATGAATCCAGCTAGAAAGACCTCTGGATATTCAATTAAGTGTTTATTTTGTACCTACATGTGAACGGGAGAACAGAAGTTGATACAACTACACATTGAACTAAAACTTTTGAATTAATCAGGTAACTTTATCCATCACCATAGTCAGCAGTGAATTATTCAACTGACACACACAAATTTTGGAAAATCTTTCCATTTAAAAGTTTTGGCTGAAAATGGGAAAAATAGTTAGGAACATAACCTAAGCGTGTTATGCTGAGACAAAATATGAAATGCATGCATAGATGTCACCATTATACATATCTTGCTTGAAAGTAAAAAGAATAAATGAATAGAGAAGCATTAAGAGATTATGTTCCATGGAAAATGACATACTGCTTTGCCAGCTGGGCGGCACAAGTGATACGTGAGCCGCTAATTCCATTCTACAATGTTTCTCCATGGCATGAGGGGGTGCTACAACAAGAACGGATTACTTAGTTTGTATGGACTCCTCCAGCCAAAAAAGAGTTGGAAAAATATAAATCGCAGTTAACAAGGTAAATATCACACAGTTTTTCCTCTTCCAGATCTTGTCCCATAAAGACTCTTCAAACATCTGGGATGTGAAAACTCCAAGCTGTTTCAAGGCACAACACAGATATAATTTGAATCTTCAGTCAAACATATATATTACAGACAGCACATACAGACTCAATAAATAATATTTTCAACCATAAATACCACAACTCAACAAGCTAAGAGGTATTCGGCTGGGAGTATTTTTGCGAAGTAAGTCAAAATCACACAACTCATTAGCAATAAATACTACAAAACTATCACGAAGCCGCTTCCAATAAGTACACTTGCACGACATGCGCGGAAGTCTAGTTGATCTTTGAAAACATGACATGCAAAAGGGTATCACACACTCTACTACATTCTCTGTAAAGAGCCCATTGAAACTCAATTGGGAATATTTGTCAGGAATGAGCTTGCGGCTACATCTTCTGATAAAGATATATAACACATAAAGTTAACGAATTTAGTTGGTGCTGCAGTTGGTCAACTGCAACACGAAACGGTGAGTATTTGACTTGTTTAAGGAATAGAAGGGTTGACAATGTGTAATTAAAGTCCTGAATTCAGTAGATCTCAAAGCTATACTCTCAACCTTCTACAACTTATCAAGGTTGTGACAATATTAATAATTGAAACAGCACACGGCAATGCATGGTAATTGATTTCTCGTCATAGAGTTAGTACTCCCTACATTCCACATATAGATATTTGTAATAATAGGATTACATATTATAATATTATATGCCAGTACCAGTGTGCCACAAGTAACAAGGTAAATAATTGAGTGAAGGAACCAGCCCATTGTAAACAGCATCTATAGTAATTTGTGATAACAATACGTGATGAGGAATGCTTTAAATCAACAGTAAACTATTAACTGTTGCACAGCCAGAAACAACATTCATTTAATATTGTAATAATAATTACCTTGTGGTATGGATTGCAAATGAAATCCTTTTCATGTCCAAATTCTCCCGCTTCTCCTCTACAATATAATCAATATATCAGTGCTGAATACATTATAGGACTTAAAACTGGACCACCCACAGGTGCATGGCATATCATGTCAAAAAATTGATAACACATTACACGCTCAGAAAAAAAAACAGAAGAAAAGGAACAATTTCAGATGTGAAGGGAACTATTTCTGTAGAAAAGAGACACTTGATTAAGTTATCTAGATACAGATAATAACTTACAAGGGAAAGATTATATGAAAAGTATACATAAACCAGATTAGGTCTTATAGAGGAAAATGCTCAACTTAAAAATTTTCTATATATAAACTAAAAATCTGCCCAATGCAACAAAGAAAGACCATATGGAGTATACTGTAAAACAGTCACTAGCTTGCTATCAAGTATTCAAAATTTAGATGATATTATTAAACAGAACAATGTAAGTACAGTACAAGAACATATGTGATGGCATTAGCGAGAAATATTAGTCACTGAACCTAATATGTGTACACTGTACCTGTATGCCACCACTCGAAGTTTTCTGAAAGGCCATATATAAACCCCTTCTACCTTAACTTCCACACTGCCAACTTCATGTTCATTGTCAGACAGATCAAGGAATATAATCATCCCCTGCCGATGACAATATGGAAACTTAACAAAAATTTCTTTTGCAGCAGAAAAAGAATAAAAGCAAGGTACAGCCACAGTTAAGGCAACACATTTACATAAAAGGTTTATTCATCAAGAATACATTAACAATAGCATAATGAAACATTCCTAGTTAGGCTAAACAACCATGCTGATTAATGTTAAATAAAGCAAACAACTATACTGTATACCTTTAAGAGTACATTGTAACACATACTAAAGTGTTACGGATGAAATCACCGTGAAGAACTTCAACCATAAATAACAAGCCCGGATAAGGATAAGTTTCATTTTTTTTCCAGTTGGTCAGTCATTTGTTATCCCCTGAAAAAATGAAAGTTTTCTTTTCTTTTCTATAATCAATGGAATAACATTGATAGTTTGGGGTAATTAATTAAAAGTGATATGGCGCTTCTGTAAGAGAGTGTGATTCTGCAGTAAAAGGTAAGTAAAACTGTATCCCGCATTCAGATTCTGTCAGGACAGCTTCTCACTATTTACTACAATAATTTGTTTATGATGGACAGATGAGAATAGAAGGAATATTAGAAGTTCTTCCGGTCAGTCATCCCTTGATGAGATCCTGGTTTCGGGCCCACAAAATTTGATATCAAGCCTTTGAACATGGGAGAGGCAGAAAACAACAATGAAAACCTTGACGATGTATCCAGCAAAAAAAGCACAAAGCTTGAAAAATTAAATCACATATACAAGAGTTAATGCAGGTTTTCATGGAAAATCAGCATAAACAGGAAAACAGAAGAGCAGTAAAGAGTAGTGATCAGTATACAAGAACAAAGAGTACAAATCGTGGTCCCTCTACTGAAGAGGAAAGGTGAGGCTTTCATCTTTATACATAACAGGTGAAGGCGAACTAAGGCTCTACAAGTTTTAACTTGAAGAACCTAATTCAGATCTAAGCAGCCCTCGAGTTGGCCTACTGTTCTTTTGGCCACCAATATAAGATATGTAATTTTGGATGAGAAGGTAGGAGGAGGCTAGCTCTCTCTTTAAGAGGCGATTAATATTGTGGCTGTATTTACTGGGCAGAAATATGGCAAGCAAAAGAGATATCATGAATGCTAGTGTAAAAATAACAGTTAGAATCCTCCCCAACCTGATATACTTGTATAAGGCTCTAAAACTGAACATGGCGGCTGCTCAAATCAGTTCCGAAAAAGAATAAAAAAAAGGATACGACACAATATATGCCTACAACCCCACAAATCTCGTACGATGCCTTTTGGGAACACATACAGACTAATCCCCTAATTAATCCAGCTGCATGTGTCTGTACAAAGCCCCACGTGGCATAGAAAATGCGGATGCTTAATAGACAGATATGCATGCACAAAATTGTTGGGATGCACTTTTTTTTCTTCCAGAATGTCAATACGATGACGTTATGAGGCTTTTGTTTACTTTCATATCCACGTGGCACATCTTGGCATGTAATTTTTTTTTTGAGAACGTCGGTATGATGACATTATGAGGCTTTCGTTTACTTTTTCATCGTGTCTTGCATGACATTAATGTATCAGACAAGATGCATCCATATAAAGTATCATTGAAATTCACAGAAATCAATCATATTACCTTAACAGAATGTAGACCATTAACTGTTGTAGGTGTACTGATCAATTCGAGGACAAAATCGCCGCTGGACTTATTAAATATCTGAGACCTAGAATGGCTTTTTTTAGAATCCATCAAGCCCCAGGATCCTGCATGATGCCGCACGAAACAAGTATGTCGTGAGGTGTAAAACCTAGGGTTACAAAAGAAATCATTTTCACACAAGGCAACTCGAAATCATGCTTTGTAACGTATAAAATTAACACACAGGGACAGTCATTCAACACTTAGGGTTTTGAAATGCCCACGTCATGAGGAACATTTACATCCTCAAAGTTGCGCACTCCAGTTCTCTGCTTGAGGACTGACTGACCCAACAAAAAAACTATAAATGTCATAATTTACAAATCCAAATTAGACACGTGTGAGATCCATTTAGTGGAAGATCAGCGAAGTTTTATCCAACTCATGTATCAGCTTTTTAGTATGATACTCCTAGCATTTTTCCAGAATAAATACCATATCTTCAGTTATGTGCCTTCCGGTATTAAGTAGCTCTCTATCCCATTTCACCAGTCTCTTCTAAAATATCATGCATAAAGAAAATCTTCGAAAGAGACTACTAAAAAGGGATGAAGAGAGTAATTCACATTATCTTTTTATTCTGAAAACAGTTCACAATCTCCAAAACTACCATGTACCACCACATCAATAAAGTTCTCCATCAGTATGGCCAATAATCAATCTTAATCCTAATATTACCTCAGGGTTCCGCAATTTTAATAAGCCTACAAAGACATTACACAACTTCAGAGTAAAACACCCCCAAAACACACACAAAAATCGCAAAAACACATGAAATAGGTATCACAAACTTCAAATAACAAAAATTCCTCTTGAACTGGAATCGATCAAAATATAGTCAGAAACAACAACATAATCCACCAAATCACGTGCGAAAAAAAAATCGGCAAAATCATGAAAAAAAATCGGCAAAACCATGAAATAGGTATCACAAACTTCAAATAACAAAAATTCCTCTTGAATCAGAAACAATGACAACATAATCCAACAAATCACGTGCGAAAACCAGCCAACCTTTATAGATTCCTGAAATATTCCAAGCTAAAATCGACGGAGGCTGCCACTGCAACAAACAATTAACAATATCACAATCTATTCATCCAACAATCAAATCACAACATACCCTTATCAGATTGCAATCATAACACTAAAAATGATCAAAAAACACAATATTCACTAACAACTCATAACATAAATCAACCTTTTCATCCGTTGAAGAAGGAGCAGGACTGATCATCGAGCTCAGTCCCTTCCTTGGAGCAGCAAACACAATTGAAACAACACATAAACTCAAAAACAAACATAAATTTGTAATCAAAGAGGCCATTGGAAAGAGTAAATTGAAGTGCGTTTTGTTTGAAGTTGATGGGATTGAAGGCTGGAAGTAGCTTATAAGTAGAAGTAACAATTGTTTCAACAACAAAACCCCCATTTTGTCTAGTTTCATAGCCATGCATGGGAAGTGTAGTAGCTTGGTTACACGTATACAGAGCTTGCTAACACGTATACAGTTGTGTGGAAGTCTCTTACGTATGTGTATGTGGATAGACATTGCTATCGTTTACAAACGAGTTAGCTGCTTCGTGATTTATATATGGACTCGATTTTTTTTTTCCGTTTCATTTTCTCAAGCGTCTTGTATCTATTTCCATTTTCCTTCGTATATATCGAAGAAAAATGATTGAGGTGTTTGTGAACGAGTCGACATTTAATTCTGTTTAATGTTAGTTGGATCCTCTATGAATTATATTATTACATATCTACTCTCGACCGGTCAATTTTTTACGTTCAGTTTGGCTCGAAAGTCAAGAAATATCAAATATGTATGAAATAGTGGAAAAGAGAAAAAGAGAAGTGAGTGAAGTGGTGAGACCTACTCCCTCCGTCCCCTTTTACTTGTCCCTTTTGAAAAAATAACGCATCTTAAGAAAATGTTAGGTGGATATCTTGTTTTCATACATATCCCTAATAAATGTAATGAATTAGATAGAGTTGTGTATATATGCTAGTCAAACATTGGAAGTTGTTACATTTTGAAAAAACATACAAAAAGTTGCTTTGAAAAGAGAAGTGGACAAATAATTTGGGACAAAAAAAATTTCAAAAAGGACATGTAAAAGGGGACGGAGGGAGTATTAAATTTTAATATATAAAAGGGAGATAGTGGAGTAAAAATAGTGTAAAAATAGAGGAAAAATGAGAAGTGTTGGACCTATTTACTATTTTTAATAAATTTTGAAAGGTAAAGAATTAGATAGGACATCTACCGTTTGTCTAGTGAGTGCTCATAAGCACATACTCATTTTGATTGGTATATATTTTTGTATATATAGAAGTCCGTCATTTTTAAGAAGTAAGAATCAAGTCATTTTTAAGAAGTAAGAATCAACTCAAATTAGTTAAAATATAAAGTTTAGTATCTTTCAGTACACACAAACAAAATTGTAGAATCTGTCTTAATTTTTTTTACCTGAGGTTGCAATGTTGTACGGTGGTATACTTTATAAACTGAAAAATAGTCGGAGATCAAAAGTAATTTCACTGAGGAAAGCGATGGGATGATTTGTTTTAGAATTACGAGCACACACAAAAAAAAATACATAAAACACGACAACTTTCACCTATATGTTGAAAGGAAAATGCTTGATGCACATAATTATGTACAAAAACATGTAGATAAGGACATGTGGTGGGTATTGATTGGAATGAGCCCACTACATTTACATCAACAAATTCAATTAAAACTCACTACATCACTTGCCACCTCATTATGTACAAAAATTATGTACACAATTATGTGCAGCTAGCACTACTCATGTTGAAATCTCTTCTATTTTATTAAGTTGTAGTTTGGAAGAGCTTCTTCTGCTTGATATTCTCCAGTTTCCTTTCTAAAATCCTTATCTGATTTTCAGTAGCCGCTTTTTCGAGTTCTGCACCACCATCATATGCTCTGTATGTCATTTGTTTCAGTCTCAGTTCTTCAACTTCCCTGGTAGTATCCTAATTACAGAGGTAAAATGATATCAAGTTAGTAACATATCAAAGGATATCTAGGCTGGCTCCAATGTATGTTATGATGCAACCTTTATATAATCCGTTAGAGCTTCTTTCGTGTCGAGAATATCCCCTCGCCATGTGTAGATTCGAGTCACTGGCTCTGAAGGACTATTGCCACTCATCTCTTCTAATTCTTCCCTGGCTTGATTGATTTTCTTAAGCACCTGTCTTTCCTTGACCAAGCTGTTGCTTCCGTGATGCCTTCCTTTGTGCAACTTCACAGCCTGATTTTACGACAATTCAGATATTAAGAGTAGTGCGTCTGAGTTGAACCAATCATACGTTGCCAACTAGATTTGGAAAAAAAATTGGGAACACTTTTTGAAGTACATAGTATTTTCCAAATATTAATGTGTTTGATAGAGATTACCTGTTCATGTAGTGAACTATTGTCGCTCTGGCGTGGTCGCTTGAGAACATATAGTTCGTTGACAAATTGTTTTAGTTCTTCTATCTCCTTCACTTTCCACTGGATCTTCTGTCTTGTGGTCAACCGCGTAAATGCTGCTTCCGAATATTTTTTATATGTTGTGTATAACAGTGTAATTGCTGCTCGAGGATCTGTTGTGCTTGACGGAACATATGCTGTTCCGCAATCTGTTGAGAAGCATTTCTTCTTGTGGTCTAGCTTCACTAGATTTAGCTGTCAGAAATGCAGCAAAAATATATTCAAGCCAACAATATGCAGAACTAGTCAACAAATTTTGTTAGAACTTGACTTGGGATGATTTCTGTTAGAAAATAATGTAATCCTCGTAAGTCCTTTTCCCAATACCTTGAGTTTTTGGGAGAATTAATAATTTAACATGGTATCAGAGCTCAACACCTTGAGATTCTGGGAGAATTGGTCAGTTGACAATTTCAACATCTTCGTTAAAGAAAAAAAGAATGTGTACCTTTAGCTTTTGTAGCTTCTTAATGAAATCCAATTCCTCTTGCCACAGTTTTCCAAACGCTTCTGAGCTTTTCGGAATCTGGAAATAGTTATTCTTCTCTTCTAAGGCTTGATAATACATTCTAACGGGTTTCTCGTCTTTGTATATACCAGACAAGGCGCTCTGTGTTTCTGCATTCATCTGATCATCTCCGAAGCATTCAATCTACAATGTTGATTTTAAGTTATTCAAACAAAATTGAAGTTGTTTAGTGAATCTACTGAAGAAAGGGACATGAGTATTAGTTACCTTGAGTTTCTGTAGCTTCTCAGCGATCTCCATTTCCACTCGCCACAGTTTCGAATAAATCTTTCCGCTTTTCATATGATGATATTGTTTAATGGGATAGGGACCAGACCTGTCATAGTGAGCCGGCCGATCAAAGCCGGTGCTTAGAGCAAGATTTGTGTTTTTATTTTTATGCATCTTTTCAGAGATGAATGAACTAATCTGTGATCTCGACAACAGCTCTGGGGACAACTAAATAGAGATTTTGTGCGTGGTTAGAAAACTATGATTGTTTGCACTTGCACCCCACGGCAAGCATTTGGTCAACTCTTTTGATTCCATCTGCAATTGACTTTTTATCATGCCAAATGTAGTGAGAATATTTATTTAACAATTTGTTAGAAAAATATAGTTCTACACTTACACTTGGATGGGTAGCTTAGGAGAATTGAAAACCTGATCCAACTATGCCATGAGGGGGATAAATGAGTAACAAAACGTGAGGAATTCATCATATGAAAAGTTAAAATGAAGGCATCCACTCATCAGTCATCGCCCTGTAAGCATCAAGAAGGCCTTGAATGAATGAATGAATAACTTTGATTGGTAACATTTATCGTAACGACATGGAACTGGGCGCTTACTCTCCCCCTCCTTCCGCCCTTAGAAAGTTAAAATGGAAATCCTTCACTGTGCTCTGAGCACAAACTACTCATGCTTGCCTGCTTGAAGTGTTAAAAATTGAAAGTCCCTTCAACACGCCTTTCTTTTGTAGTCTTCTTCCATTCTTACTTTGGATCTACAACTATTCAAGGAAGTGACTTTTGAATTTTGCCGTTCCGTTAACTACTTAACGAAAAATTCAATTTTTTTAAAAAAATATGAAAAAATAGGGGGGGGAAACATTAAAAATACGAAAAAAGCTGAAAAATATGTGGAATTTGAAAATTTTGAAAACAAGTATGAAAAAAATTCTGAAAATTCAAAAAATCTAAAAAGATATGAAAAAATAATCTCATTTATAGTGTAAAATTACTACCTTAAATTCTGATTAGATTTTTGAAAAAATAATCTCATTTATTTTTTAAATAAATTTGATTCAAATATAAAATACACAATGATTAAAATTGGTTGATGAATTTATAATTATTTTAGGTTCTTGTTTATCAAATATGTTTAAATTTAAGTACAAAATCAATATTAATATAAATAACTTAATAAAATAATTATATTTCATTTAATATATAATTTTTTTTGGGTGTAGAACACAATATTGATGTGTTGGAATGAAGTTTTGATATATGTTATAGCCAGATGTTCTCACGGAGTCAGAAATCCACCACCTTATTCACAAGACAGCCCACTATTAGGGGTGTACATCGGTTGCCCAAGCCGTTTAAACCGATCCAAACCGGCCCTGTTTTCGGCCGAACCAAACTGAAAATTTTAAACCGTTTTTTAATTGGGTTGAATCGGCTCCAACCCGATTTTAATGGGTTTGGGCATGGTTTTAGATTTTATTTGGCCAACCCAACCCAACCCGAAGGTATTTTAATAAAAATACATTATATATATAATATATATATCTAACAAAATTGTATATATATAAAATATAACTACCGAATTGAAATTATAACATTAGTGTGATAAAATTGAATTATAACATTGGTATATTTCCTCGAGTTTCCTTTAAAATATCTTCCCGGCACATTTGTCATTAGTCTACTTTTTTTTTGATAAATGAATTAATTCAATAATAAAAAGCCATACGGCATCTACATAAACAGTCGCGTCGAACAAACAAAACACAGAAACAATCACTGATTAATCCATTCTTCTTGGAGATAAAATCACGTGATTTGTTGAAGATGATATTTACACATACTTCGCCATTTTCGCTTCCGCCATAACCAGTTTGAGCTATCGACCGAGAATGCAATCCGCTGACAATTTTTACTACTAAATCAAACATCATACTCACACAAACGGTGAGAAATTAACAAAACTCACACAAATGGTGAGACAACAAAACAAAACCAAATGCGCACTAAACCTGACAAACTAGCAACTGAATTGAAAATAACTAAATAAGATACTAGGTAAACCGAAACAATCCTTAGATCTGGGGAACAAACCCACAGAACAAGATAACTTGGACCACTTTCGTGAACAAAATCGCTGAGAAGAACGAGAAATCCGTAGCTCCGTAGAATTGAGATCTAAGAAAAAGTAGGTCAAATCGGAAAAGGTTTTGAATCCTTAGATCCGAAAAACAAACTAATGCTAAAAATAAAAAAAACAGATCAATCGAAGATTGACTTTTAGAAAAATGAGAATTTATTGAAAGAAAGAACATAAAAAGTTTTGGGGCTTTCCACCGGTAGAGATCCGATGGAAGCCCCGACGGCTTCGAAGCAGAGGAAGAAAGAGGATGAGGCGGCCGAGAGAGCAGAATAGGGTTTATGGTTTTTCAATCATTATAGAGAGCAGAACGTATTTAAAAATTGTCATTAGTCTACTTGCCTTTGAGAGTTCGATAGTGAATTTATTATTATTTAAAAATCCAAACTTGTTTTAATGCTCTATAATTTATAGGTTGTGTAGCAATTTTAAAACTACGATTTAATTCACCCCTAACCACTATGATCTTACAGTGCTACAATATCAACATCTATTCCCCGTAATTGGTGCAATTTTTTTAACGGAAGGACGTTAAAAGTGTGCAAACTGTCACGATGCTTAAACTACTTGGTGCAAAATAACGAATTAAAGTATGAGATTAAAATTTTAAAAAAAACGTTTAAATATAAGGAGTGAAAATTGCCAAAAAAAAAATTAATAAAAAAATATGTGTTTATTTCTCGACATATTCTTTCCTTGCCATGCATGTCTAATCACCGACAGCCTTTTCCTTTTCTCTGCGGTGCTGCCCATAGATTGAATTCAGCCTTACTCACATCACATGGGTCTACCTAGTTAATTGCCTCTAATTGCGTTTTCCTTTTGATTTTCTTGCTATTTTATGCTAAATAAAAATATTTTATGTGTAATTTATAAATACTTTTAATTTTTTCAAAACTCCTGATATATCTAAAGTTAATCCACTCCTATAAATATATATTATGCTTATAGATTAATAGGTGAAAAAAGGTTTAATTCTGATAATAATATTATCAATATAAAACATAATATAATAAATAATAAGATAAGATGGTGAGAGGGTCCGAGATACCAAAAACGAGTGAAATAACTCGAATTGTTGATACCTTATATATAGTGCGTGGGCATGGCCCCTCGCTAGCTATTAAATGCAAACCGTACATTTAACACTCCTCCTACTAAACCCTTGTGCCTCATCTACCTCTTGCAACAATCAACTTACTCAATTCCCTCACCGACACTTCCTATTCCATTCCATTGTTTTATAATCTGCATCTTATACATCACTATATGATTGTTATTAAAATGTACTGCAACATAAACTGCTTTGAATTTAAAATAGCTCAGGAAGTTCCGGTTGATCACTTTTTACCACCTTCCTTTATTAATGCACTTATAATTGTGATACTTTATGCTTGTTTATTCTCCTTGATTACCTAATTAGCGGAAAGTAAGATTGATGGAATATTAACGTAAGACTTTCTACCAACATTTCAAATTCGGTAAACACTTTATACTAGTTCTGGTTGGAATTATGAAGTGTCACTATTTAAAATCAAGATAACTACCTAACAATCTCACTAATAAAATGTCCTGGACCTCCACTTACAAGCCAAAGTATAACTTCATCATTGCTCCATGATAGTAACTTTAATTATCTAAAAATAGGGAGTATTTACAATTGTTCCAAAATTTAAATTACAATTTTCAACACTTGAAATAAACTGCAAACTTCCAAAGGCCAGGAGGTGAAGTATGTACATTTGTAACCTCCGTAAAACTCGCACATTTTTGCTGTGATGCCTCTACCCATAATACAAACAAGTAAAATGTACATGTACTAATATATCGTATACAAGATTATAGACGTAAATTCTGCGTACATCTTTCGGACCCGACTTCGAGCGGTGTTTGACAGGCTTAATAACCTTTGTAGAATGATTTAGAAGAGCGTGACCTTGATTTTGAAGAGGAAAATGAAGTAGAACAAAACTCTTGTGAATTAACCACTTTGTTTTTCACCACAAAGTGGCCCAACAAATCAACACTCTCCACCAGATTCTCCTTGCACAAGAACTCTTCACTGCACACTTTCTCCACCTGCCTATCCATTTCATGCACAAACACATGTGTTTTCCCACACGCCCCTTTTTTACTCCTCGCCAAAACGCCGGCGGTGAAAATCGCCGACATCCTCCCCGGAGCCACCGGAAAAAACCCACGAGGACCGTCCACCAAAATCACGTCCCACCCCATCTCGTATATATGGTTTGGGAGATCATTTATGGCTAATTTACAGTCGGAGAACAAGAGATTTTGAACCGGTCGACAGTCTTTCTTGATTTGCTCTTTAGTATAGTCTAAGAGATCATAGAGCTCATTGACTTTTGTGGTGTAAACGACGTCGTAAGCTTCGATATAGGGGTGCTTCTCCTCGAGCTTGCCGACGAAATAAGCAGATTCATCGACGAAGATCGTTCTGCCGTTGGCGTTGAGTGATTTCCACAAAAGGGTCTCGTGGGTGAGTCCGAAAACGAGGAAGTTGCACGGGGAGGGGCAGCTTTTAAGCACGTTGGCTACGGCGGTGAGTTCTTGAAGTGTCATGGATGAGTTTGTTTTGGCGGTGGTGTAGTGGAGGAGAGCGTCGAGCACCGGCGGCGGGAGGGGGTCGGCGGCGGGGGAAGGCGGAGTGGAGGTGAGCAGAGATTTAGAAGTGAGGAAAGTGAGGGTGAAGATGAAAGTGAGGAATGAGATGAAGGAGAGCCACCATCTGCGGTGGTGGATGGCGGTGGGGGAGCCTGGTTGTTTTGTGAAGCTGGGGTGGAAGAGGATCAGCTTTGTGCTGCTGCTCTTCATTGTGTGTGTGTTTTGGAGGTGGAATATTGTGAGAATATATATGTTGGGAGAGAGTGTATATATGGGAATGAAAGTGTAAATGAGATGGTGCGAGAGTGTGAGAGGGAAGGTCGCAGGGGACAGTGATGATGAGAGGTGTAATGTGCTATGTGGTTCGAATTGTAAAACTAATTAATGTTGTACATTATCTTTTTCACGTGACGGTGCAGTTTTTTGAATTTTGAAATGCAGTACAAATTCCATTGGTTTAGATTATTAGTGATTTTAAATTTGTATAATTTTAAATTTTAGTTTCAACGTTGTTAAGTCCTGTCAACGATTTTTTGGAGACTCCGGCCGACTCCAAACACAGTTGTCACTGGGGGTGAGCATCGGTCGGTTTGGACGGTTTTGAGGGTACAAACCGAATCAAACCATAATTATCGGTTTTTCAAAACTTCAATCTAAAACCAAACCGTTAAGTAAAAAAAACCGAACCAAACCAATCCGTTTAAAACGGTTTGGTTCGGATTGATTTCAGTTAAAACCGTTTTTTAATCAATATAACAAATTCAACAACAAAATTAAACTTGAAACTGTAAAACAAGAATGGAAAGTTTGAAATATATTATGAATTTGTATATTAGATTTTAATTATATTTAAAAAAGATATTAAATTATAAGAGCTTGTAAAATATAAGGAGAGGGAAAAAGATGATAAAAATGTTATTCTTATACTTTTATTTAAAAAAACAAAAAGATAATACATACAAATTAGTATATCAATATTCTTTAAAAAAATATGATAATAGTTTTATATGTTTTATTTTTCACATATTTTGTAGAATATAATTTTATTATCAATATATTATTCACACATGTATATTATTATTTCAATATATATATTCGGTTCGGTTTGGTTATATCGGTCGGTTTGGAGGTAAAAATCGAAAAAATTCGGTTTTTTAAATTTCAAACCGTAACCAAACCAAACCGTTAAAAAACCGTAAAATTCGGTTTGGACGGTTTGGATCGACCGGTTTAGATCGGTTTGGAGAATTCTTGCTCACCCCTAGTTGTCACCGGTAAATTTGAGACGGCAGATGAACTATAGTGATTGTCACGAAGTTCCCAGTTTTGCCGGAACTCGAATAATTTTAATGGCCAAATATCAGAGGTTGTTTAGTGCATATTTTTATGGTATTGGATACTAGTTTTATTTTTCTGATTTTATTCATTTTAGACTCATATATTTTGTTTATACGAATTTTTTCAAATAGACCATAGACGGAGGGAGTAATATATATTTTATCTAATCTTTATGGTATATATTAAGTTAGTTATGTGTTTATTTCAAAAAAAAAAAGTTAGTTATGTGTCTTTTTTATAAAAATAATATGGATGTGGTCACAAAAGTAGCTTATTAACTAGTTTATTATTAAGAAATTTTAAGATTGAATTATCATATTTTACATTTATTTTCCGAATAGTGAAACACAAATATCATATAAACTAATTAAGTTTATAATGCTGTTCTTTCAAAATGCTCCAACACTACAATTTAAGGTATATTGTGTTCGATATTTCATTATTAATATTTAATAGTAAAATAAATAATAAAATTTGTATATTTTAGATATATAATTACTCATCAAACTGATTTGGTCAAGGAGGTTTTGTAGTACTGATATTTTTCTCCAGTTAAACACCAGTTACATTTTTATGTTTTAATTCATAACTAAATAATATAATATGCTACTGGCAAAAAAAAAAATAAAAAATAATATAATATGCCAAAAAAGCTATGTATCAGTTAGAGCAAGCCCAATGTAATTCCCTATTTTCAACCCCTAAAATATTATATATTAATGGATACCTAAAATATTGGGGATCAAAAAGCTATTTTGCTCCAACGGTCTTCCCTATTTCATTCCCTATATTTTAAATCTATATATATAACTCAAAGAAAGAGAAAGATTGCACCAATAAATAACAGAAAAATAAGAGGAGATATGAGCTCGTGATGACATGGAGCATAGGGGGTCACCATGGAGCATACTCCATGGGTTGCTTTTTCATCACTCAAATAAGGGGTTGAACTTTCTCTCACCTTAAATTAATAGGGGTAGAGAGATCTTGTCCACGTAGATCAAATATAGGTAAGGAATGGGTGCATTGGAGTTGCTCGATTATAAAAAGGAGGGTTTTGTAAAGGAAACACGAAAACAAAAAACAAGCTCTTTATTATTCCGCTGCTGCAATTCTCCTCTGTTTCAAACCTCTCCTAGTCTGCACAAACCTTTGTTCTTACCTTATACCATAGTATAACAGCATAATACAATTCATATATGATATTTTTGCTCTATTCGGGACATAGAAAAATCATCGTTATGGTTATGTTGTAGTGCTAAGGAGTTGACACAAAACCATGCACGAGAAGGGGGCACAATTTCTTAGGGGCAATATTTTCACACGCTTCATCAGACCACTCTCTAAACCTTCTTAATTTAGTTAATCATATGTATATTTTCTTGTGTTTGTTTTGTTATATTAGCTGTTGAATTACTTGTAAAGTATTTTCTTTTTTATGCACTCTTGCTACCTGTTTTTTCTGTTCTGAGAAGGAAAGTTCAGTGTGTTATTCAACTATAAACCTGATTGTTAAATAATTGGTTACAATTCGGCTCATATTAGCTGAGAAACACATAAGAAAACACATATATATTATTTCCAACATATTGCTTACCATATCCGGAAACAAGTTCTGCTGTTTAAAAAGAAGAAAGCCGTTTCCATTTTCTAAGGTGGGTGTCTGCTTTAATCAAGTTCAAGAAAGAAAGAAAAGATATCAACTTTAATTTGAGCACTGGAAGGTAAAAGCGTGTGTTCCCATCTCCAGAAAAACTGGGAGACAGTACTCGAATTTTAGATAAAATCGGAATCGGAATATCTTCGATTTTAAAAAGTAACAACCGTCATGTGATCGAACCGTCGGTTTCAGTTTCAGTTGAAAAATGTCGATTCAATTTGTAATGGACTAATGGTTCGATTTTGGTTACGTAACGGAGTGAAAAAATAAAAAAGTAAATACAATTTAAATAAACAAAACATACTCAACTAGTTAGAAATGTCTTTTACGTTCCCAGTAACACATACTTTGTTGAGTTATGACTTATGAGTATGATATGTCCAGGACACGCTGTCCAGACTCCAGATACTAGGCTTCTGGATAAAATTAATAGCAA
This sequence comes from Daucus carota subsp. sativus, assembly GCF_001625215.2. Classification (NCBI taxonomy): domain Eukaryota; kingdom Viridiplantae; phylum Streptophyta; class Magnoliopsida; order Apiales; family Apiaceae; genus Daucus; species Daucus carota. Next base: position 21,796,741 of record NC_030386.2, on the reverse strand, counting down.
GGGAGATCATTAGCAATTTGGTCTTGAAGCTGATGGAGCCAGGGCAAGACAAATCTCAGGTCGAAGTCAAAGAATTTGGTCCCTCAACTTCTGGGAGTTTATCAGACTAGGAGTCTCCATGGTCTCACGTGGCATTAGTTATTCAGGGTCTCAGTTTTTCTTTCTCAGCGGCGTAGTATGTGCGGCGTAGTATGTGCTCTCTTTTGCTGTAGTTGTTTTAGGTAGTTGGTTGGAATTCTGGTGGAATTCTCTTTTGTATCAGTATTTACTATTTAGTCCCCCTTTTGGGTTCTTTGTAAGAAATTCTGAGACTTTATGATATATATATTCTGCTTTTCAAAAAAAAAAAGATCATTAGCAATTGAAAACAAAATGGTACTCTTACGTCTCTCTCATTTCTTTACGTTACTTTTTGTCATGTTTTTCCACTTTCATTTAAAATATAGTTCCACAATATATTTTTTTAATTTTTTTTCGCTGAATAAAAATTCAATGTTTAAACTTTTATTCAAAAAAAGAACATTTTAGAAATAAATTGTTATGCCCAAAAGTCGACATTTGGATCGGGGCTTTTGGGCTCATCATTCTGATAGGATGCCTCGCTAATGAGCTCCCATTACTTAGAATATTTATGAAGACTTAAGGAGGAGCCCCATGGGTCATCACCTTTAGGCCTTAGGGGCTATCATGAAGACATACTAATGAGCATAGGGCCTCACTGATTTATGGCCTCATACCTCTCAGAGGTCATCATGAAAAAAAAACCAATAGTCTGGGGGTCATCACCCAAGAGCTCACTCTCAAGCTAGGCCTCTAGGCCTCATCCTCTCAACTACAAGGTGGCCTCATCAGAGAGGTCGCGTGCTTTGTTCCCCTGAGTCCTTTGGGCTCTCGTCATTAAGGCTACGCCTTCCATTTCGGGTTACATCACTCCGTAAGATGATGATCGGGTTCTCTCGCCCCATAGAGGATGATGAAGACATGAAGGCTCGTGCCTGGACCCGTTGGGCCCACGAGTATGGATCCCGAGGTCTTTCCCTCTGTTTATTGGATAATTAACTACAATTCGACCCGCTCCATGACAGCCTCTTGCCATATGGGCCTAAACCATGCGAGTACGGGCCTCTCCTGACGGCAGCCCTCAAGGTTCTACGGACCTAGGCTTTGATGGACCGGACTGACACTTAGCCCATGCTAAGAAGTTTGGCCCGTAAGAACTACGTGGTAGCTTGAACCCCTGTAAATAAGGATACGTAGTCCTCTTGTGCTCATTATCTGATTCTTGCTGAGAAACGCCTGAGAATACTTTCTCTCTTTCTTTCGAGGATCAAACACAGGATCAGCTACATCATCCATCACTTCTCGTCCCGTGTTCTTTGCTGTTCCTTCCGGAAATCACTCAGATACCCACATCTGTTGTTAACCAATTTCTCCCGTTAACATAAATAATAAACTATACTTTATATGAGCCTCAAAATGCGTACAAACAGTGAACGTAAACAATCCAGGGGACGGAGGGAGTAGCATGGTAGCATTTGCTGGTGAGAGTCAGGAACCGCAAAGAGTACTGTGAACTAACGGTACAAAAGTTGCACAAAGATCAAACTTTCAAGTGAATATAAAAACACATTCCTGCTCAACTCGTATATGCAATAAAGTACTCCTAATAAATTTCGGGAGTGCGTCTTCTAAATAAATTATCTGAGTTAGAAGATCAAAGGATTTGTGATTAGCAATCTAGTAGTTGCCGTTCTCATTTTTGGAACTATAGTTGAAGAAGAGTTGATTGGCGGCAGTATGAAATCTTAGCAAGTGTGTTGTACTAAGATTTTAATGAATTTTATATAGTCTACGAATTTTAATAGATTATATATGTTTTTAATTTTATGCAGATTCTAGATAAATCGTAGATATACAAAATCTTTAGTATTTAAGCACAATACTCCAAAATCTCATAGATTTTGTAAGATATCTTAAATACACCGACATCCTATAAAATTCATCATTTTATAAAATCCAAAAAAATCAATCAACATTTAAATACTATAAGATTTTAATAAATTTTAAATAATTCTAATTGAATATCATCGGATTTGTAAGTATAATTTAAAATTTTAATTGAATATCACCATATTTTCTAATATAATATAACTCCTAATTGAATATTCAAGATTTTGATATATTTTTAAAATCCAAATTGAATACACCAATATTTCATAAATGAAAAAAAAGTAAAAAAATCCTTAGATTATTTCAAGGAGTAGCTTGAAGGATAAGAACATTGGCCTTATTGTCAAATCCACCGAATGAAACTCGAGCAAGCACAACGGATTCAGACAGGAGAACAAGGAAGACTCTTGAGCCATATTTAAACTAACACGCGGATCTATTGACTCTTAAGGATCCTCTGAGTTGGGCAAATGCTGGTGTTCTTGATCTACTTGGTTAAAATAAACATGCTGATACTTATTATTTATTTATTTTTAAAACAGTATACATTTTTGAAATAGTATACATTTTTTTTTGTAAGGGAAATAATATACATCTATTATATATATAATACAGCAAGCATGAGTAATTTAATTCAAAACGACCAATTTACCCTTTGCTCATTATACAATATTTATATTTATATATATAAAGGTTATTATTGACTTTTAACACTAACGTATTTATTAGACATTAATGTCTAATCATCGTAAATTAATTCGATATGACTAATATGAGTTAAGTTCCATGTAGTCCATATATTTACTGTAGTACCGTAGACCACGTATGTTCTGCAACTATAGAATGGCATAAAAACATTGCAAAATGTATGAAACTTGTTATTTTGTGAAATACATTCTATAAATATCACTATTTCATGAAAAATATCGAAAATCATTTATGTTCGACAAGTAGAACACATATGTTCTGTAATATGTAAATATGTTCTGCAAACTTAACATGTTTTGCAGAATAATGTTTTTTCACTATTTAACTTGTAGAATGTTTAGGATTGTCAAAATTTTTAACAAAATAATAATGTTTATTGAACATGATTTGCAAAATAACACATTTTGCAATGTTTTTATGCCATTCTCTAGTTGCAGAACATACGTGGTCTACGGTACTGTAATATGTGGACTACAAGGAACTTTCTTCTGACTAATATACCCTTCGCTTAATACACATATTTTAATATATATAAAGGTTATTATTGACTTTTAATACTAACGCATTTATTATACATTAATGTCTAAGCAACGTATTTATTATACATTAATGTCTAAGCATTTATATACATTAATTATAACATGATCATTATTTGAAATTATTTTAATATTATACATATAAATAATATATATCTAATCATTTTTAAAATTTTAAATTTTCCCCACAAATTTTGTAAATTTTAATATTCAACCTGATTTTTGACTGATTAATCCAATTTTGACCAATTAATCATCGATTTAATCGAATTTTACCAAATCGTATTAAAAATTCGTCTGTTATTGATTATTCGGTTAATCGGCCGATTTTTAGAATATTTAATTATTGTGATTTAATAAAATTATATATATGATTTAATAAAATCATATTTATGATTTTTTAACAATACGACAAAGACTCTGATTCGACAAGAATCTTATTTGTTTTTAATCAAATTTTCAATAATTTTAGGTGAATGATAATTTAATTATATAATAAAATTTTAAATAGTGTATATTTTTTATATTTACATTTTAATAAATATCATCATAGTAAGGATATATGTACATTTAGACATCAGATAATAAGACTAAAAATACAAGTAAATATAAATTTAAATTATATCTAGAGAAATTCTTGATGGTACCCTCGTAGAAGTGGTTTTTTTCAATGCTACTATCGCATTTTTGAATTCTACTGATGGTACGCTCGTACTTTTAATTTACTCTCTATGGTACACTCGTGTACTTTTTATTTACTCTTTATTGATTACAAACTTAAAACAAATTGTATATTTGAAATCCTTGCGAAAAGTTACATAAAATAGACCTTTAAATCATGTAAAACAGAGTCAAAATGATGGTATTTTTTCTGAGCAGTTTAATGTTCGATCGTAGATGAATGTATACTCTTTTGTCATAGTCAAAACTCTAAGTTGACGATTTGCTGCGCGGCTGCTGACATAATGAGATGTTATATTTTCAGTTGTGTTTGAACATCATGTAATATATACTGTAGTTGATGATAAAAGAAGCAGTTTGGCTGCTGACATAATGAGATGTTATATTTCTAATTGTATTTAAACATCATATAATATACACTGTAGTTGATGATAAAAGAAGCAGTTTGGCCAAGCATCCTGGTACAAGGGCTAATGACCAGAAGCCCGAAACAGTGATTAGCCGGTAACTATTTTTTTATTCTATGTATCTAAGTATCTGACACATACTTGTAGCAGTAAAATCGAATCTTGATCAATTTAATCCAAAATGACTAAACTATCATTTACTCAAAATACATTCAGTTTGTTCGACTCGATCATGGGTGTAGATATCGTATGACTTTCTATTATTAGATTAACACCTTTGTTTCAAAAAAAAAAACGATATTTTCCATTCACAAAATTTGAACGTACGTCTATAAAAAAAGAAAAGATGGGGAAAATAAAATTTTTTAAAAATATTAGATATATATTATTTATATGTATAATATTAAATTAATTCCAAAATCATGTTATAATTAATGTATATTAATGATTGGATATTAATGTCTAATAAATACGTTAATTTTAAAAGTCAGTAATATAAAAATATGTATTTTGATATTGCAGTCAATGGACTGGCTTGATGTATAAAGTAGAAATTAAGTATCTTATGGGGCTATGTTTGGCTACGAAAGTTAAGCCTTAATGTTTATTTGTTTTTATAAAAATGTATATTTTATAATTTTTTGGATATATTATATATAATTATGATTTAATAATAAATAAATAAATATTCAGTGTTGTAAAAAGCGGGAATCAGAAAATCAGAATGATTAATAGGATCATTATTCAGAATTAATTTAATATTATATATGTAAAAAATAATATATATATATATATAATCATTTTTAAAATTTTAAATTTTCCCCAAAATTTTTGTAAATTTTAATATTCTACCTGATTGTCGACCCTATTAATCCAATTTTCGACCAATTAGTCATCGATTTAAACGAATTTTAATATATTTTTTGTATTTATATTTTTAATAAATATTATAAAATTGAGGATATGTGTATATACAGACATCAACATACTATGATTTAAAATACAAATAAATATAAAAAAAATTAACGAGATATAACATATATTGAAGAAAGTGATTTAAAGCAACCGTGCTTTGCACTGGTTAAGAAGCTAGTTTTAATTATGAAAGAAGTTAACATAGTATATGTGTCTTTTTCGATCATAATTCAATAATTCATATACAATAAAAACATGTTGGTTTGAAAATCAGAGTTTCTAACATGTGCTTAAGAAAACAGTAATGAGATCTCTTTCTCAAGATTTCTTAAGATTTCCTGCTCCACCTGATTCCATGACTTTGTAAGCCATAGGAATTACATCTTAATCAGCCTCAAGAACTGTAACACCAAACCTCTTCTCTCAACATAAGTTCTCAGATTATTAACAATATTCTTAGTACCATTCTTACCATGTGAATTTTTCTAAAGGTGTTGTTATTTTCTTCCTTTTTGACAGAGTATCAATAAAAGGCTCATGTTATAATTATAGCCGGGTCTGTTTTTTCTAGTAGACTAGTAATAGAAGAGAGATCAGATTTATAGAGAAGTGGTACTGGTAAGTTAACAAAACATGGCTAATTCATGCACCTGGAATACTTGCTTGCACCTGCTGCTGATTGTAAGTTTCGCTGCAGCTGAGTCCTCTTGTTACTCATCATCATCTTTCGAAACAAGGAAGACAGAGACAGATGCTTTGGTCAGCACAGGATGGTGGAATCCCGTTCCTTCATTTTGTACTAGTTGTAACTTTATAGGCGTCGAATGCAATAAGGCGGGTAGAGTCATTACTATAAATCTCGGTGATAGATATTATGTTGGGAATGATCTCGGAATGCTTAACATTTCTTCCTTCCCCTACCTCCAAAAACTTGATCTTTCCTCCAATAGGCTAACAGGAAGCATACCTTACCAGGTTGCAATGCATTCAAAACTCAAATATCTCAACCTCAGCAACAACTATCTCACTGGTAAACTTGACTTCACTTCCTTTCCCCACCTCCAAACACTTGATCTTTCCTCCAATGGGCTAACAGGAAGCATACCGCACCAGATTGGAATGCTTTCAAAACTTAAATATCTATCGGTCAGCAACAACGATATCACTGGTAATTTACCTTCTTCCTTGGGTAACCTCACTCAACTACAGATGCTTGATGTATCTCAAAATAAACTCACCGGGACCATCCCCTTGGAACTAGGAAATCTGAGTCATTTGGACAGTTTAGACCTTAGTTTTAATCTTTTTGATGGCTCTTTAGATCTTCAGCTGGCTAATCTCACTCAGCTCTGAGCTCACTACATTTTCAGCCTCTAATAATTCTCTCACCGGCTCCATACCTACTTTCAAAAATTGTAGTGGTCTTAGATATCTAGACCTCTCCCACAATTTGCTTAGTGGCCACATACCAGAAGAACTTGTTCATTGCCCTTCATTGGAGGTAGTGAATTTTGCTAGCAATAATTTGACCGGAAGCATACCCTGTAATTTTTTTTGTATGTCACATTTGTACAACTTGGATCTCTCCTACAACAATCTTTCTGACCCATTCCAAAGCACCAATCTTCCAGGTTCAAGTAAGAGCTGTCGAACAGAGTATGAGTATGATAGTATATTCACTTTCTTATGTAATACCGGTGAATCGACTTTTAGAAGAAAGTCACACTTGCCTATCCTTTGCATAGTTCTTGCTCTTACCATTGGCCTTCCCTTGTTGATACTAGCCTTCGTGTTTTCTTGCCGCCCTGCACCTGCAGGAAATCAAAACAGGATCAACACGAAGCATGGTGATATCTGTTCAATATCGAACTTTGATGGGCACATTGCATATGAGGACATAATAAGAGCCACAAATAATTTTGACATCAGATACTGCATAGGAACCGGTGGTTATGGTAGTGTATACGAAGCTAGGTTATCAAGTGGTAAGACTGTAGTGCTCGAAAAACTTCATCGCCTGGAAGCCGAGGAGCCAGCTTTTGACTGGAGTTCTAGAAATGAGGTGCATGTGTTGTCAAATATTAGACACAAGAATGTCGTGAAGCTCTATGGTTTCTGCTTGCACAATCGATCCATGTTTCTTGTCTACGAGTTTATGGAGAAAGGAAGTTTATTTTGTGCCCTGAGAGATGACACCCATGCAGTGGAATTAAACTGGAGCAAGAGGATTAACATTGTGAAAGGAATATCACATGCTCTATCATACATGCACCACGACTGTACTCTGCCTACAGTTCATCGAGATATATCAAGTAATAACATACTATTGAACTCTGAAATGGAAGCATTTGTCGCTGACTTTGGTGCATCCAGGTTATTAGACCCCGATTCATCTAATCAGACTATAGTTGTTGGCACTTATGGTTATATTGCTCCAGGTTATCTCTTCTCACCATATCAGATTTTTTAAGTTCCAGTGTTTTTTTTTCTGAAACAGAGGAATCTACTATAATTACCTTCACGTTTTGTTATTCTGCAGAGCTTGCATACACAATGGTGGTGTCTGAAAAATGTGACGTGTACAGCTTTGGCGTGGTGGCACTAGAAATCATGATGGGAAACCATCCAGGAGACTTCCTTTCATCATTCGCAAATCCCCGGTCCACTCACAAAACAATGCTGAATGAACTACTAGATACACGCCTCCCGCACCCAACAAGACAGCAAGAACATGACATTATTCTTGTTTTGAAGCAATCATTTGCGTGTTTGTGCACGAACCCCCAATCTCGGCCATCTATGAATACTTTATCTCAGGAGATCTCAAAAGCTCCAAAGACATTGTTAGTAAATTCTATTTATACCACGTCAGTTGAACAATTATGTTGATTCTGATAGTAATTTAAAGCATGGGGACAACAGACTTGATCTGGTTCAGATACTGACCTTCGGATACAATTTGATCCTTCAACGGGATGGATCCAAGTTTGTGTAAAGCCTTCATTGGTCCGTTTATATTGTAAAACTAAATTGAGCAACTGTGATTCTCTGTTTTGTCCATTATTTGTGTATGTAAAACAGGTTTTCAAATGGATTGAATACCTTTACTAGTTTATATTCGGGATAAAAGCTTTTATTAGTAATCAAGTCTAATTAAGTACAAGAAGAGATGATTAGCAGTACCAAGTCTTAAACACTAGATTCTTTCCAAGGATAGGATTTGTGCTCAAGGATGATAAGAACGTTGCTTAATATCGCATTTAGTAGATTGACCTGGCCCTTGCCTAGCTAATTTTTGCCGAGGATGTAACTCTATGTTATATAGACTTATAGTAAGTGCTATTGTTATGTTATAGCATGAGATGCTAAAAATGCAATCTAAGAAGGTGCTATATTTGGGTGCATGTGTGCAATGGTGCATTAATGATTCTATATTTGAAACTAATATCTATCCTTGTTACATGAAACTGGAGTGTAATTTTTAACATATTCGGCACCGGACTTGCTCTCATTCAGGCAGCATGGTTTCTTTTCAGTAAAACTATGACTACGAGCCTTTGGTACTAGATGGTAAGATCTTGCTTAAATATGAAACCTTGTGATTGAGAAAAGAAATCTCCAACATTGAAGTTCCGTCAATTCTTGTATGAAACCGGTACAATTATCACTTTTCAAAGCAAAAGAAACTTAAAGAACTAGCTGTTTCTGATCTCATTTCAACTCTAACATCAAGAAGAATATGAACTGAGTTCTTGGATCAAAGCACTCAAATCCGAGTGAGAAGATCCGCCTTCTTCAATAGCCTTTCTGGCCATCTCTTTAAGCCCCTTGCATTTGTTTCTCCTCTCCTCAGCCTCTTCACCAACAATTATACTCCTCACAGCCTTCTCCACCGCGTCTCTTTTCACATTGCCTCCCCCTGTCCCAACAACCCATTCCTTGGCCCCAACAGCAACACCAATCCGAAGAACATCCGTGATCAGCTTCTCATTATAGAATTGCTCCGCGAACGAAGGCCATGTGACCATCGGTACCCCAGCAGCTATCCCTTCAAGAGTCGAGTTCCAGCCACAATGTGTCACAAAGCCCCCAACAGCCTCGTGATCAAGGATCATCACTTGCGGCGCCCATCCTCTGATCATGAGCCCTCTTCCTTTCGTCCTCTCCTCGAATCCTTCTGGCATCCAGTCCTCAATTTCTTCATCACCTGTCCTCCTCACAACCCATATGAATTGTTGCTCCGAAGCCTCAAGTCCCACAGCAATCTCATGTAACTGCTTACTCGGAAATTTACTAATACTCCCAAAACAAACATACACAACCGAATTGACACTCTTCGAATCCAGCCACTTCAAGCATTCATCTTCACTAATAGCCGCTCGCTTCCCTCTCTGCGCCTTCTCTTCGAAACTCCTGTTACACAACGAAACCGGACCAATATGCCACGCTTTCCTCTTCAAAACATTCCTGTAATGATCAGCATAATCAGGCTCCAGCTCATAAAAGCTGTTCACAACCACTCCCAGACTCCTCAACTCAGACTCCTTGGCCTCAATCAGCGTCTTCGCAAACACTGAATTCTCCTCTGTCCGCTCATGAAGCGGGATCTGACTTAAACAAAACTTCACCTTATGAGGGAGATTCGGCAGAACAAACTCATCCGAGTCATTCTTTAGACCCTTGTAAGGCCTTTGCAGCCTCATCTGTTCTCCAGCACACGAAGCAAAGAACCCGGACCCATGAAACACCAGCGTCGGGATATTAAGCCCGGCGGCCAAATCAACCGCCCACGGGAAGAACATATCGCAAACAAGACAATTAGGCCTGCGCTCCTGAAGAAGCTGCTCCAGCTGATCTCTGAGCATTCTTGTCGCAGCAAAAAAGGCCGGGAGCAAAGCAGAATCAGCGATCTGATCAGCATTTTCGCAGTCTTCAGGCAAACCCTCCACTTTCGGAAACTCGAGAATCTCGAGACTCATGTGAAACCCCAAATCATTAGTCTTCTCCACTCCTTTTGCAAAAGCATGAGCATTAAGAGGCGTGGTGATGATCGTGGAGTGCACGCCGCGGAAGGCGAATAGCTTAGCCATGTCGAGGACTGGAATCATGTGGCCATGAGCCATGACAGGAAAGAAGAAGATCTCAAGCGCCCCCATATTTCGAAAATTGTGTATAAATCGCAAGAATAAATATATACCGTAAGAAACAATATAGGAAATGAGGATGTGTGGAGTTGCGAGAGCCTTGCAAGGGTACTTAAAGAGAGTAGTAGGATGGTAATGTACGTTATCACATTCGTCACATTCCTCGAACTTGATAATATTATCAACTGTACTGTAACAGATTATTCGAGCAGCAGGGTAAGTTCTGGGTCATTAGACTCATCACAGCTTGTCAACTCAAGTCCTTGTCTAGTTGACTCGCTTCAGTAACGTTTAATTCGACCAGTCAGACGAGAAATTGATATTTACAACTCGCTTGTACGAAACTGCAGAGTGTAGGAGTTGATGACTTTTCTGTAGGAGTACGTGTTTGAATTGATACAGTAATATATTATAATATGCTGTCCACAGATTCGGATCTTATAGCTTTATCAATATATTAGTGAAATATAAAAAATCTAATTAAATAAATTATATCAATTTAATTCAGCAATTCAATAATTATAATACATTGTATGAGACTGCAAATCAACAACCAAATTGTCTCCTCCATTTTTGTTGTTCAAGACATTATTGGATGATATTCGTTAAGTTAATGGAATTTTTCTGTATAAAAAAAAAGTTAAACTGTGTTTTCATATAAATGATATAGAATAGATGATGTTTTGACTTTTTAGCGTAAATCTTTAACTGTGTTGAGCGGATATTAATTTATTTTTACATAATTCACTTGTTTTCTAAATTAAAATCTGGATGCGAATTTATTTTTGGCAAAAAATTAAAAATAACATTTTTAATCATCCATAATATGCGAAAGTGTGCGCATAAATCAAAGCCAAAGAGGAGTTCAATCGGGAATAATATAGTAGCGATAGTATATAATTGTGATTTGTGGATACGTAGTCACACACGTCAACCATAAATAATTGATGGTTAGGGTTCAGTTATTTGTGGCACACCATACACAATGTCCGGTGTCAGAAGCTCGGAATTTAATACAAGACAAGACAACTTCTACCCCACATCAGAAAGATCCTTGTTTATATACGTATTTTTTTGTGATTTAAATTTTTAAGGGAGTTTAACATTATAATTTTCAGAGACCAGTATTTATTTACATACTTTTCCTGAAAATAAGTCACATTTCCATAAAATAAAAATAAGATAAATCAAATGGACACAATATAATTAAAAGTAAGTTATAATAAATTATACTTTTTTTTATATGACGCTTGACTTTTTGTACACATCTCAATGAATTTTGACCAGACACTTAAGCATATTATTTCTTAAATTTTCTTTTTTTGAATTAAACTATCTTCTACCTACTTTTATTCAAAAAAAGAAAATTTAAAAAATAATATTCTTAAAGGCTCGGTCAAAGCACATTGAGATGTGTGCAAAAAGTCAAGCGTCATATAAAAAACAGAAGTAGTAGTATATATATATATATATTTTTTTATTCTTCTCAAGTTCTGATTACATTATATTTTGATAAATTGTTAAGAATATGCTATAAAAGTAGGGATTTTCTATGGTGTGCCCAAGGGCACACAATAGTCCCTAACTCCAATAAAAATAACTCATTTTGATTGGTGGATGAACAATAAATGATAATGGCCCCCCCGCATTCACATCAACTCCACCAATCAAAACAAGCCATTTTTATAGAATTTAGTGTTTAATGTGTGCCCTTGGGCACACATTAGAAAGATCGATAAAAGTATTTGTTAACATCTTAATAAGATACATTACTGCAGTACTTTTAAAAAGATATAATGATCATTTTTGGATCAAATATCTCTACGATCAATAAAATATTAAAATGAAATAATATAACATTTTGAAAAAGACAGACAAACATTGAAAGGAGTAAAACTTAAATTCACTTGAATGAGTGTTGCCTCATTCTCGCATTCTTCATTTCAAACACATTTCAAACACTTTTGTGCATGCAGTATTATTCTCAGAATTTACTTATAATAACGTGTAAAAGATGAAACATCTACGCAACAAACAAATTGAGTAAATTATTTAAAACTTGAACAGAACATTCATATATCTTGGTAGTCTGAGTCCCTAAGATGTCGATAGAGGCCAGTGTTTGTCACCCCTATCTCAAGCATGTACATTTAATTAGGAGTGGTTCAGACAGCATTAAAACCTGAACATTTTACATCAAAGTTCCCTGCTCGATCCACCAATGTACAGAAGCAGAGGAGATTGCCACTTTCATTATGATAGAATCTTGAAGTGCAAGAAGTTTAATGATTAATTGAGCAGCCTAGATCTGTTAGTTACACTAATCCAACAGCTAATGGCAGTTGTGGATCTCTGTCATGTACTCCCTCCGTCACATTTTAGTTGTCAATTTGACCAACAAAAATAGAAATGTGACAACTAAAAAGGGACGGAAGGAGTATGTATTACAAACGGAATGGAAAAATGAGTGGGGGGCATGGAAGGATGCATATCAGAACTCTTTACCCAGTGCCTCACTGGAAAATTTTATCCCTAACAACTAACTACAAATAAAATAGTTGTGCTTCAATCTCATGTTTTAGCCATTAGATAGATAATTTTACTACATATATGTGAAGAAACATAGCTCCAGTTAACAACATAACCATCAAATGAGAGAGTAGAAAAAACAATGCAGTTGCATAAAATTGTTACTACATGATAGTGAAGATTTACTTGGCATGTATATATATTGTATCTAACTTTATAAAACATAGTCTGGGGAGCCTCTAGAAATTCAATGAATTACAACGTTTTTGCACAACACAGCATCCTAGCCCGCTTAAACACAGCTTGCATTTTAAAAAATATTTTAAACATAAATGATTACTTGAATCTGTCACCAACAAGCCACGATGAAACAAGCAATATATGCAGCCACAAATATTGATTATGCTCCCTACTAAACTATAATTTTTCCTTGAATATCATATTAATATGGATAATACTCTACTTACCAGAACTAATAGGCACAAGCTGGAATGAAATCCACGTGGGAGTAAAATTTATATGCAAGAACATTATACTGCAAAATTGACAGCAACTTTGACATGCCTTAAGAAGATTGCGTCTCAGTCTTGGAACCCAGAAGGCCAGACTTTGCCTCACCAGCAAATTTTATCTGAATTGCTGCTCTAACTATATTACCCCTTGTAATTATTCCAACCTGTTTATGTTGCATAAAAGAAGAAAATAATAAGATGCCACATGCTTAATGTTGCATCCAGATCTACCAAATCATTTATACGGAAAGAAAGGAGAAAGATACCAGCTTGCCATCACCATCTACAACTGGCAATCGACGGTACTTAGTTTCAAGCAATAACCTGATAACCATAGTAAAGACAACGTTCATTATTATTCAAATTTTGCAGCAGATAATACGGGGCCGGTTGGCTTAGCTTAAAACAAGTGACTTATTGCTTAAAGTAAAGAAGAGGATTATAAGTGATAAGTGAATTTGACTTGTAAGTTATTAAATATGTTTGGATAATTTTACCTATAAGTCGAGTGTTTGCTAATTTAAATTTATAAATTAAAAAAATTATTAAAATACAAGAAACTTTATTAATAAATAATATATATTACACATTAAAATTTTAAAAACTTCATAATATAATACAAATCACAAAAAAAGCTAGCATTTCTGACTTCCAGCCGCTTCTTTTGCCAAACGGTGTGCAAGAAGTAGAAGCAACTTAAAATGCTAAAAGAAGTACTTATTGTGATGGCCAAACATGCCCGTACAACTTTAACAAAAGTATCTGAAGTAATTTAAGGGGGTATTGTTTCAAGCTTAATATATCTAGGACAGGAATGAAATTTTCATTTCCATATATGTGCATTTTATTCAGAGGTTTCTTTAATTGAAATGGTTAATGCATTTCCATTAACTGGGTAATACGTTTCTTACAATACCAATAGGATTCCAATCAATACCCATTCTCCTTCATAATCAAGAACCAATCCCCACCCACTACAAAAAAAAATGACATCATGCAATTCACACTCCTTGTTACTCTTTTAAGCAGTGAGATGAACTTGCATCAAACACAATCTCAGCTTCGTGTGTAAAAGGCCAAAAGCCTACAATTAACTACAGGGTCAAAATACAAAGGCAAGTACCTGACAGCATCCTCCAGGTTTGTGGCTTCTCGAACGGCGAGGGGAACAGTCGTCATCAAATCACCAACAACTTTTCCATTAGTCTTACTTAATAGTTGTTGAATCTTATTGAATGACTGCATTAAAATCAACGAGATATAAAATCCAATTAAATCTTATTAAACGACAGAAATATAATCAAAACATATATTAAAGCCAGTCAAATGGAAACAAATTTCAGAATACAAATTGTAGCTACAAAATATTATCTAGAGGTGGCAATATGGATGCAAAACCATTAAACCAATCCAAACCAAACCAAAATTGTGAATTTGGATCCATCTGAAATCACATTTAGAAAAATGGATTTGGTTTGGTTTTTAGTCTCACATTTCTCACAAAATATGGTTCTAACCACATTTGGTCTCACTTTTAAGATTTCTTATAACTCTCCACACACACTATTATGTTCCTTTTCTTTTCTTTCTTTCTTTTTGCTAATTATCACATGCACATCCCATGGTTCGAACTCATGATCTTACTTGGAGAAGCCAAGAGCTTAAACCACTCCATCAACTCACACACTCACACATACTTTTGTTATATTTAGTATTCATTATATTGTGATTTGAGTGTATTAACTTTTGTTCATTATATAAAACTTATTTTTACTTACCAAACTAGTTACCCATAATTCAAACTAAAACCATAACCAAATTTATTAATATATGGTTTGAAAATGGTTTTGGTTCATCTATCCAAACCAAATCTATTTTATAAGAACCAAAACCAAACCAAAACCACATTTTGCCACCTCTAATATTATCTGAGAAGTTAGACCAATCATGCACAATCGTGGATATGCGAAACATTCACACCAATTAGTCAACAATCAATTAGAACTGGATAACAATCCAGCTTATTCAATAAGTAGGCATCAGTAGGCATTTTCAGAAATCTATGCAGTTGACCTGGTTAACCAATTTAATGAGAAACTTCGCATGGCCAACTTGAATGGCTGGAGTCGATGGTGTTGGCAGGTAATCTAGCAACTTGAAGACTCCAAAAAATCAACGATTAACAGAATCTCAGTAAACCACACTATCACATTAATGTCTGCCAACACTTCTATCATTGCACTCATCTCAGTGAAGTAGGTCGAATACATGAGGGACGAAGCTAGGTGGGGGACTGCAGGTGCCCATACCCCCACCGATTCATTTTAGTCCAATGATTTCTTATACAAAAATTTCAGTTAGTTAAAGACAACACATTTTAAAAAATTAATATCAAATGTTTTTTTTTTTTTGTAGTTTTATACCCTGAGATAATATAGTTCATATTTGTCATCTGTTTGTTACTTTGCTTTTGCTATCTACTCTTTTGTTTATAATTACAAAATATATTTTATTTCAGCACCCCAGTTTATTATCGTAACACTAGAGCTTGCACCACTTGTGCATTAGTATTTCATTAGGAAATAAAATTATTTGATTCCCTCACTCGAAAAGACTTTTGGCCTCGTCACTGTTGGTATGTGAGACTTGATTAAGTTAACTATTAATAATTTCTAAAAACATGTCATAAGCTTCATCCACAAAACAGTCCACACAAGCTTCTCCCTAAAAATCCTACAAATGGAAGTGTATACAGCTGACAAAGGTGCACTGAATGGGTATTCTCTCATCCAAAATTTACCATCAAAGGTTCATGAAACTTATACTATTTCAAGGTCAATTCCATGGTGCAACTCGCAATGTACGACAAAGCCTGTGCTTTCTTGCAAAGTATAAAACTAGTGACAACGATTCTGTAATATAAACAGATACACACCACATTCTTAAATGAAACAATTTACCTAGATCAATTCCTATAATTGTAGACAGACACTAGTCACTAGATATCAATAAGCTCGACAACATAAAAACTTCAATATCATTTAGCTCGATCTCTGCTCCTTAAAATTCTCTCTGCTTAAACATCTTCTTGTACGAGAGTTATAATAATTATCTTCATGGTGTTCCTTCTGGGGTGGATATGTTATTTGTCGAAAGAGCAACATGGATGTGGAGAACGCCAATCAAAAATAGAGATTTGCAGTGGTGATTTGATGTGCAAATGGTCTTGCAATGGAAGAGTGAAGAATCCTGACTATTGAGAGAATCAGAAGGATGAGGGAGCCAAAAGAACCGGAGAAATCGAGGTAAAAAGTAAAATGATATGTCTGGTTTCAATGATGAAGGATTGGACTAAAATATCATAACCCACACCCATCATGTCTTGTCAACATTGGTACCAAAACAAAATTGGAGTGTCCTGAAAACAGATATTGTATACTGTATAATTTTGGTGGTGTGTAAATTTCATGCATATTTTTGTTCTTGCAGCATAAGTAAACCTCTTTTGGGGATATCTTCATCTTACGAGCAGTAATATGTCTTCCGTAATGGGGACTAGTATACTACTCTGTTGTCTACTGGAATGGTATCTAAAGTTGTGCAGATAATCCGCAACACACACACAAAAAAAAAATTATAAATGAAAATAAGGCAGGGTTTAAGTGTAATAAAGAATCTCAAAATAGTCAATAGAGGAAATAGTGCATAAGCTTAAATCCTAACAAATTGCTACCTGAAACACCAATTAGTGTAATACATGCCTATAAACACTTAACTGCATGCACAGTAAACATTTCGGCATGCAAGTCTAAATACAAACATCAAGTATTTTTCTACTCCAGTTCTTTATAATTGACTACAGCTGACAGCAGCTTTAGACTACTGCTGTTACTCTCGGAATTATGTCGTTCTGTGTAAATATCATGCATATAAAATGGGATTGCTGTAAGGTTGTGTAGATGATCGTCAACACAAAAAGATGAAAACGAGGCAGGGTTAAGTGTATTGAAGAATCTCAGAGCAGAGGATATAGTGCATAAGCTTAAATCCTGACAAATTGTTACCTAAAACACCAATGACTATAGTACAGGCCTAATAATCTCTTTAAAGCACGTATAGTAAACTTTTCACGCATGCACGTCCAAATACTAACAGACAGTATCTACTCCACTTATCTATGATTGACAATAGCCTCACATTAAACCCCCACCCCCGAGTTTAAGTTTTTATGAAGGAAAAAAAAAGATGATGACAGATACACTCCGTTCGTTATATTGTTCTCCGAATCAAATTGTCCACAAGATTGAAGGTCAGTAACATCTTTCACAAGTATTACAAATCTACATATTTCCAAAGTGAAAAGAGAATTTCATTTTCTGAAACGGAAGTGCTAAATAATTATGAGCTTTCAAACTTACATCAAGAATTGTAAAGTTAACATGATTATATGGATCTGAAATTTTAATAGATAAAATAGAACATATATGCATTGGAATTTTACTAGACAGGTCACTTCTTACTTACTTTCCAAGTACTATCTACATCAGGAAACAGATTTGTGTCAGCATGACCTGCACCTAAGATACATAAATAGGAAAGGTTGCAGAGTGTCAGTACCTCATAGCCTCATAAAACTGTTGACATATAATTACATGTATTGACAAGTCGACTATGAAATCAAGAACTGGTTTTCAAAAATAAAGCAATGATAATGAATAAATATAAAAAGGGAAGAACTCTTGCACTTAAAGCAAGATACCCTGTGGACTTGATTTTAGTTTTTTTCTCCCAATTCCATCCTTTCTTCAAATTAATGCCCAATTGTTCTCTTGCACTTAAAGCAAGATACCCTGTGGACTTAATTTTAGTTTTTTTTTTCCAATTCCATCCTTTCTACAAATTAATGCCCAATTGTTCTTTCTCCTTTATTGCAATCATAAGCAAATTTTTAGGTCCCTTAAATGAAACTTTGTTTTCATAATTCACAAGTACAGCTTACATTTAAAACTGGCGCATACCCGCATCCAATGGATACACTACACTCATTCAAATTAATGGCCATCTACCAAACTACCACAGTTCCACCACCATCCCAGATCCAATGCCAGCACTGTAGTCATTGCCAGTGCTTGGACCTTTATTGCAGTCTGCAGATGTTGATGACTAAACTAGCTAGATGAAAATGGCTTGTCATCGTTCTTTCTCTGCGATATTTTTATTTTTAATTACATTTTATTTCCTTTGTTGTCTTTTGCTTTACAATAAACATTGATGGAATCCGGGCTTAAAAGTTAAAACCATCACAGGTTGGAGACCATAAAATATATCACAATATTGGTAGAAGGAGCGTGTTGACATTTATTATACTTTTCTCTCTACACTTATCCATCTATCACTATTTTCTTGTTTTTATATATGGGGGTGGGATCACAACTTTACTCTCGTTCATCAGAGCAACTGGAGTTAAGAGATTCTGTATCTATTTATCAATTAAAGACCGAGTAGCAGTTGGCAATTTGCATTCCTTGATATTGAAGGCAAAATCACTTTACTTATTTTCCTAGTTGATAGGTCACATACTCATGCTTTCTTCGCACTGCAGTACTGCACTTTGCAGTCCTTTTGTGTATTTTCATTTAAAAAAGATGCAAAAAGCCATAACTTGAAAAATGTGATATGTGGTCAATTGACTTTGGAACCAAAGTGATTTTGACCAAATTTAAGGGGTGTTAAATGCAAATAATTCTAAATTAAATCACATATGACAGAGGGCAAACAGCCATCAGACTTTGGGAAGAGAAGTTCTTATTACCTGATATAGAATCAAGTGCTAACAAGTCATAATCTGATACGACCCCAACCTGTAAAAAATTAATAAACATTTTGTCAAGGTAACTAAGTGTTAAATCCTTTTGACAATAATTTCAGTACAAAGTGGTCAACTGCACATATGACAGATTCTCTTTCAGTCAGAATGTTCTGCGCTGTAAACATATGTAAGGGTCTGAGTTCTGACATTAAGAATTTATTGTAGTTGCTGATTCTGTTTTCTATTTAATTTCTACAAGAAAAAAAATGTGACAAGTTGCACTTCAATCCCCGGAATAGCAGGAATTGCTTTACAGTACGACAGAGGAACTTCATTAGAACTTGGTGATTCATCAGTTATTTGAATCCGATTAAATGTAAGAGATAGACATTCTGATATTTAATTTTGATATTAGCAAGGGTCACTTGATGCACATCAATATAGAGATTACTTAATATAGAAAAATATACCCTACACACAAAATAAATTATAAAACTCTTTGTAACTTACAGAAAACAGTAACAGTTGCCCTTTATTGCGTAGTGCAAAAGAACTTCTACATGCAGTCTAAAAAGAATCACTTCTGCCTACTTCCAAGGCGCAATGATGGTATGCAAAATACTATAGCAACAGTCATCCTGGCTACATAATTTTAATTTTAAAGTACAGCAGGGAGCGCTGTCAAGCCAAAGGATTGCTAAATAGTCATTACATAAACCAGGGACCATCAGGTAATAGGTACACTATATATAATAGACATAAAATGCAGTTTCTATCTACTACCTTTGCCTTCATTTAGTAGATACTTAAGGTTTTTACATGAT
This sequence comes from Daucus carota subsp. sativus, assembly GCF_001625215.2. Taxonomy (NCBI): domain Eukaryota; kingdom Viridiplantae; phylum Streptophyta; class Magnoliopsida; order Apiales; family Apiaceae; genus Daucus; species Daucus carota. The sequence goes on along the minus strand of NC_030386.2, from coordinate 21,776,726 downwards.
CATAATGTACTAATCTTTATGCCCTTTAAGGAGAAATGACTTACTTCATGTGGCCCCTTAAAGTTTACATCAAGATCCAATAAACAAGACATCAAAAAGAAAAAGAAAAAAAGATCCGATAAACAAGCGGGAGAGGGGGGAAAAGATAGGATGTGAATAAAAAATGTACAGATGATCCTCAGAAGTAAGAACTGTAAGCAACAGCTAACTAGATACTTAACTTTAGTTCTTAAACATTTATCAAACTGAATAGTAGGGATCACATAACAATGTATACAATAGGAAATAAGAAACAAAGATGATAGAGTTACCAATTTCCAGTCATCGTCAACCACAGGAAACCCGGTAATTCTTTTCTCCACAAGAGTCTCAAGTGCTGTTACAGAAGCACTAGGAAATGAGAAAATATATAAAAAAGTGATTTATTACAGAAAAGAAAGTTGACAAGAAAAATTTACCATCCTCAACACTGGTTGAGGGCTTGACAACATGTAAATCCGCTTTCTTGGTCATAAAATCACCCACGGTATAGTTTCCATCTTTTGGCTGTAGAATTTTGCACGATAATAGGGGCATGATCAGCATAACAATTCCAAATAGGAAATATCAGAAGATAAAGAAACCACCACACCACATGTATGCTCAAGAAGAGAGAAGCAAAGGGCGAGGATAGTGATGCTAGTGACTAAGAAGATAGCTAATAGCTATGATTGCTTTTCTGATTTCTTAAAGGAACTGTTAGGTGCTAACAGTAACACACTCAGTTTAACATACGCAAACACACTCAGTTTACAACGCAAACACTGATTAATGACATCGTTAGATGTTGCTGTTAAACACACACAAACAATAAAATTTCCTAAGATTCCACATGTTTAAATATTTGGAATCTTGTCAAAGAAAAAGGACCAAAATACGCAATGTGGAAGGAGAGCCTAGTATCCACATAAAAAACACATGAAAAAGACGTGCATCTTGTAGAAGAGAAAACCATGTGCTATGCAAGACAATAAGCATCATCCATTTGCATATATCAGAGATGCATGATAAGTCATAACATAGCTGGTGCAATGGACAATGTCTCAATTCCATTTTTGTTCAGAAGATACGCATGTTAGCTGCTGAGGGTAACATGTAGACCTGTCAATCATATCATGTACTCCCATGTACGACCTCCGTCCCAACAGGACGTATACGTTCACTGTTTGCACGCATTTCAAGACTTCAATAAAATATAGTTTAATAATGTTTTTTTACAATTTTCTTTTTTTGAATAAAAGTTTAAACATCAAATTTTTATTCAGAAAAAAAAATTAAAAATATTTTGGAACTATACTTTAAAGGAGTCTTAAAAAGCGTGCCAAAAAGTAACGTATACAATTCATCGGAATGGAGGGAGTACTTCGTATTTTGTGTGCCTAAAGGTGAAACCCACACCCGGCTCTTTTAGGATTCGTGTCCCAAACCCGTATCTGTTCCAAAACGTGTCACGAACTTTTCGTGTCACTTTCATGTACATTTAATATAAATATATTAATAAAATTCAATTAATATATATATATTCAAAATACATTTTTATGTACTATTTACGAAATATATATATATATATATATATATATATATATATATATATTAAAATTTTATATTTGCATTCGATTATGCACAACTTTGTAGTGATTTATATATATTATATATATGTGTGTGTGTGTGTGTGTGTGTATATGGGTTGCACTCCACACAGAACACTTTAAAAAAAAGAACAACACAGAACACTATCATAACACTTTTTCTTTCATAAATATTGATTTGTTATGATTATAATTACATAGTTAAGCACTAACTAAACTTAATATATGAAATCTAACATCCAAATCTATCCAAATTATTAATATGAAATATTATAGAATCCAGATTAGAATCCAAAACAGAATTCAGAATAGAATCATGTATATATTCTTTACATGATTAATATCACATAGAATCATGTTATTTTTAATCCATAATTGTTGTTAAACATGCTAGATACTATTATTATTCATAATAAATGGTTAATTAGCTTAAATTTACAAATTTAATTCAAGTTTTAGATGAGATTCTATGTTCGATTCCAAAGTGTTCTTC